>NC_064763.1:5690936-6290936 GCF_011397635.1 Epinephelus fuscoguttatus | reverse complement strand
TGTGGTTTCCTAGCAGCTATTTGACCATGAAGGCCTGATTCGCGCAGTCTCCTCTTAACAGTTGTTCTAGAGATGGGTCTGCTGCTAGAACTCTGTGTGGCATTCATCTGGTCTCTGATCTGAGCTGCTGTTAACTTGCGATTTCTGAGGCTGGTGACTCGGATGAACTTATCCTCAGAAGCAGAGGTGACTCTTGGTCTTCCTTTCCTGGGTCGGTCCTCATGTGTGCCAGTTTCGTTGTAGCGCTTGATGGTTTTTGCGACTCCACCTGGGGACACATTTAAAGTTTTTGCAATTTTCCGGACTGACTGACCTTCATTTCTTAAAGTAATGATGGCCACTCGTTTTTCTTTAGTTAGCTGATTGGTTCTTGCCATAATATGAATTTTAACAGTTGTCCAATAGGGCTGTCGGCTGTGTATTAACCTGACTTCTGCACAACACAACTGATGGTCCCAACCCCATTGATAAAGCAAGAAATTCCACTAATTAACCCTGATAAGGCACACCTGTGAAGTGGAAACCATTTCAGGTGACTACCTCTTGAAGCTCATGGAGAGAATGCCAAGAGTGTGCAAAGCAGTAATCAGAGCAAAGGGTGGCTATTTTGAAGAAACTAGAATATAAAACATGTTTTCAGTTATTTCACCTTTTTTTGTTAAGTACATAACTCCACATGTGTTCATTCATAGTTTTGATGCCTTCAGTGAGAATCTACAATGTAAATAGTCATGAAAATAAAGAAAACGCATTGAATGAGAAGGTGTGTCCAAACTTTTGGCCTGTACTGTATATATAATTCAAGAAGCAGTATTTGAAGCATAAAACACACTACTACCATACACAAACTAGTCTGTTAATATCCTTCACTAAATCTGATGTCATCACTGAAGTTGCCACCCATTTCCATTTACAGCTGGGCAGTCTTTTAAAAATGAGGATACATCAAAACGTTTCTTCCCCTTCGTCGCTCATTAAATATTAAACAAACGGAGTTAACGGGCTCTGGACTCCAACTTGCATGGCTGTGATTCCCAGCTTGGTCACTTCCCTTACCTACTCCTCCAAGAGAGCAACTAGCGGAGAAACAACAATAGCCACTGGGTTTTCACTGAATCCCATCTTTTCCCGATCAACAGAGCCAGTTGGTAAGTTAAACTTTTACCAAACCCCGTAGGAAGGATGGCAAACACATCCTTTTTTTTCAGTAAAAGCTTTCAGTGCAGCCGTTTGTTTTGCTTTTAAAGAAAATGTACATTCCAGTTTGTTCAACACATTTTCCATCGCAGTTTCAAAATCAGTAGCCATGTTGGTTGTTTACGAAATACATTCACTCCGCTCCTTGTCCCTCCTATTCTGATGATGTCCCCGCCCCAAAGTAATAAATGCACATTTATGATCGCATGGCCAGACTGATCTGCCGAGCGAAATAGAATATGAGCTTGCCAGATTAGGATGTTTCACCAGGCTGGTTCAGTGGTTGTTCAGTGGTGTTTTTCGAAAAAAGTCTCTCAGCGTCTTCATTTTCTCTTCTCTTGGGCATGAATTAGCTTTGGCTTCTAGTTATTTCTGAGTGACAGAAGTGCCACGGTCGCGGAGTGATTTGAGGCTAATAACCAATCTAAAATCAGCATTAAAGGTCAAGCTCACGTTTGATATGCGACCAAAACAGTTGCAATTTCGAGCCCTGTATATGGCACTTTTTTGATGAATTTACAGTTTATCAAAGTACTAACAAGACAACAATTAGTACAACATTAGCACACAATTGTTGTATTGACTATAGCCTGTATAAATAATGGACGTAGCTACTCTGATGTCACCCATTGGTTTGTGGACTGCCATCCTAAAGGCTTGAGTTTGGCATTTTGGCTGTCGCCATTTTGTCTACCATATTTGGATGAGAGGGTGGAGCTGTAGAGGAGCGAGGGATGGATCTGATTCATAGACTATGGCAATGCTTCAAAGACAGCCTGTCACTCAAGCAGCCCGCTCTTTAATATGGGTAAATTTAGGCCTTAATAATATGTAAATGGGTGAGGTGTAAAAAATTCACCCCAGTATAGTTGTCATGAATGTTAAAATTTTTATGCCAGGCTGTGAATGTGTTCATTTCAGCTATAAAGTTGGCCATTTTCACATCGGAGTCTATGGGGATATTCTCTGTTTTGGACCCGGTCTCAAGTGGCCATTCGATGAACTGCAGTTTTTGAACTTGGTCCGGGAGGCAGACACCGTCTTCACATTTAAGACTAGACTTAAGACTTTCCTCTTTGATAAAGCTTACAGTTAGGGCTGGCTCAGGCTTGCCCTGTACCAGCCCCTAGTTAGGCTGACTTAGGCCTAGTCTGCCGGAGGACCCCCCTATAATACACCGGGCACCTTCTCTCTCTCTCTCTCTCTCTCTCTCTCGTATTCTATTACTGCATCTTGCTAACTCGGCCATTCTGGATGTCACTAACTCGGCTTCTTCTCCGGAGCCTTTGTGCTCCACTGTCTCTCAGATTAACTCATATCGCAGCGGTGCCTGGACAGCGTGACGTGTGTGGTTGTGCTGCTGTCTTGGTCCTGCCAGATGCCTCCTGCTGCTGCTGCCATCATTAGTCATTAGTCATACTTCTACTGTTATTATACACATATGACTATTGTCACACATGTATACTGCCAGATATTAATACATACTTTCAACATATTGTACCACAGTAGCCAGAACTATAACTATAATATTATTACTTTCAATAATGTTGTTGTAAGCTACTGTCGTTACCTGCATCTCTCTCTCTCTCTCTCTCTCTCTCTCTCTCTCTCTCTCTTTCTCTGTCTCACTGTGTCATGTGGATTACTGTTAATTTGTTATGCTGATCTGTTCTGTACGACATATATTGCACGTCCGTCTGTCCTGGAAGAGGGATCCCTCCTCAGTTGCTCTTCCTGAGGTTTCTACCGTTTTTTTCCCCCGTTAAAGCTACGAGGGTCTTAAGGACAGAGGGATGTCGTATGCTGTAAAGCCCTGTGAGGCAAATTGTGATTTGTGATATTGGGCTTTATAAATAAAATTGAAATTGAAAATTGAAATTGAACTTGCACACTGGCTTCATTTTTCAGCTTCAGAGATTACCTCTTGGTAGTGATGAAGCACTGTTTGGTTGCTGCTGCACTAGGAAGCCACACAACCGCATAACTGCACAATTCCGCAGCCACAGGTCGGTCAAAGTCGACTGAAGGAAGGATAGATATGTTGCCGAGGTCTGCTGTTTGACATGGATTTGCAAGACATTGAGGAGGGGCACTGTCTACCAGCACTGACAGCTCTTACCTCAGCTTGCAGCACAGACTCTGCCCCAGGCAGCACTGTGATTCTTTTTATTGACTTTTTGACTTAAAGTTGTGCGCTTCCCAGTGCCCTGACCTGTTAGAGGTTGTTGCTAGTGGACGGTGAAAACTTTCAGCACGTCCTTAAAACTATATTTTAGACAATGAACCTTAATGTGCTGAGACCAAGAGATGGTAAAAAAAAAAAAAAAAAAAGAGTGAACAAGAGAGACAGTCAACAGGTGTTGTCGTGCTATTTCTGCCAATGGTATCTGGTGTTATGTGCTGTGTTGACTGCAGCCATTCACTGCACATAGGCTACAACTTGTGAAAATAAGCAGCACACTAAACTAAGGTGGAGGGCAACTGCAAAGAGAGGTATTACTAAAGCTATGATGCTACAATTATGGTAAAACACAAGATAAGTTGACTAGCTAGCTTACTGTGATGTTTATGGTGTTTATGACAGTGCATCTGCGCAAGCTTGGAGGATGACATACGACTTGCAGATTCTATCAGTCATACATCATCATCTATTTTTTTTACTTTGAGCACAAAATTCAGTTCATCTCTCAAAAATATTTGGCAAACAGTGTGGCTAAACACCATTGTCAGGACTAACTAAGAAAAATATGACATATAACGCCAAAATACACTGGAGGGGGGCTTTGGGAAGTGCCTTCTGTATCCTGATATATACAGGCAACATTTGTAAAATTAGAGTATCTAGAATAAAACTGAGCAATTTGCCATATTATTCATTACCGTCCTCCGTTAATCGGGTACTGCTGCATATCAATTGGAAAGAGTAAATGTTTTTGATTTAAATTACAATCTGAATCACCTGTAATTAGTTCTTCATGTTTCAGATGAGTAAGCACAGAGAAGAGGCTGTCAAGAGGAGTTGTCAAATTAGCCCTCATTGACATTAATTGGATGTATTACACCAAGTGGTAATTATTTTTTCTTTTTTTCCCCTACAGTGTTTTGCAGAGGTATCTTAAGATGTAAGCTAATTTCATATACATAGATATGCTATTGATATAAACGGTCCAGTGGAACATTTCAATTTAATTAGAAACAGTGGAGTTGTTTAGATAAAAGAAACATTGTTTCCTATTAGCAATTAAAATGCGCCGTCCTCCCTCCCATCTCTTAAAATGCATTTGATCTTCAAACATGAATACAATAATGCCTTTAAACAGGAGACAGTGTGGGGTTCACACAGACTTCACTGGGACCAAATAAAAGGCAAATACGTCTGGACTTAAAGGAGCCTCAAGACTGAGTAAAGGATGCTGAACTTCCAACAGTAATGTGGTTGGTGTATCACCAATTCCACCCTTGGCAAATGCACTGGAGCTTGCTCAGATAAGCGGCTGTCATTTGAAATGCCGCTATCTACTGACAGTTTGTAGGGCTCAGCGAATATAGGGAGTGATGCTGGCGTTCTTAGAGAGGACGGATTTTCTGTCTCTTATCAACGACTGGGCAAACTGACAAGCTCCCATGTAAAAAAGCTAGGGGTCAGAGTCAATCAAGCTCAGTCTTTTGCAGGAGACCACTCAAGCATGTTGTCATTTGATTTACCGTAATAGGTGCTTATGGATCAACATCTATTCCTCTGCAAGGAAATGAGTGTACGAGTTTTAATCTGGCAAACACATTTCCAGAACAACATGCTGCTAATGCAGGTTTCTGTTTGGGTGAAGGCAGGAGTTGTGATTTTGAAACAGCACTGTTAAAATCTGTCAGCATTAAAAAGTGTATGAATGATAGTATCACTCTAAACTCACTTTAACAACAACAGTCTGAGTCCTTGTAGGAATTGAACAGTGATTTTTGATGTGGGGCACTCCTGTGGAAACAAAATTGGAAACTGCGGGTAAATAAGAGGGATTAATTTCCATATTCTTAGAACGAACCATTTTAATAGCCTGTTTTCATCAACCACGCCTGTAATTTGCTTCTACTAATGCCAGCAAGAGGTGCTGAGGACTACAATAGCATATCCTGAATTTAGTAACGTGGACTGCATAAACAGTGGCAGCGCAGATGGGGTGGGACAGAGTGTGATGCCCCGCCAAGCTTCACATTGACCTCTGTCTTTAGGGATGCCAGAGAGGTCACGCAGATCATGCAGCTCCCTGTAAAGTATGCTTTTTTTCTAATAACATACACAGCATAAGGATGACCATATCAGATATGGACACATATTTAGTGACACCGTCTACACTTTTGAAAGTTGAAAGTGACATAAAATATCACAAGAAAAAAGCATGTACACTTTTGATCTCTGTATCACCACATCTCTATATTATACTATATGATTAGCAGAAAGAACAAATAGGTCAAAGGATACAAGGAGCATTACATCATGATCCACTATTTTTAAACTGAAACTCAATAGGAAAGCGTGACAGCTTACTGTAGGTCCCAGACACAGTTTCGAGAATGTTTTAAATTGTTCATCAGAAGTAATTAGAAGGTTCTGTTTTAACCAATGCTGCCCTACACTAGATCAGGGAGAAGACAACCTGCGACTCTGGAGCAACATGTGGCCCTTTAGCCCCTCTCCACTGGCTACCTTTGGCTGTGACCAAAAAAATATATAATATATATATATATAATATATTTATCAGTGCTATAGGCCTAAAGTTATTATGACCTCCTCCAACTGTAAAAACGTGTAAACCAAAAAAACAAACAAACAAAAAAAACAACAAAAAACATTCCAGCAACTAAACTATGTGTCTATTGTGTTCAGCCCAGTGCCTTTTCCTCTACATTTTACCAATCTTAATTGTGCTGGCTTCAGTAGACTTGATTCTCCCAAATCCAAAAGAGATAAAGTTTTGGAAGAAAACAGAATTTAACTGTGTGTGAGGAGATTTGTTAGCTTTTACCCCCAACTCTGCAAAAATAAAGTTCCAAATATTCATGAATAACCCACTGCAGTGCCACCTGGGGGTAAAACATATTCAAAAATGCTCATTTTGACCTATTTGTAATGTTGACAGACTAATTTACATTTCATTGGCTGTGTAACCTTCACTATAAGACTTAATATGTTTTGCAGCTCCAGGTAGATTTTTTAAAAATTATTTTTCATCAAAAATGGCTCTTTTGGTAGTGAAGGTTGCCGACCCCTGCACTAGATGTTGGACTAATTCTTACACTTTAGAAATTTTCCAAAATAATCACACGATACAGTTTTCAAAGCTTTGAGTTTTGGTTGTATTAGTCTTTTAATGTTTAGTGCACAATTAATCCTGTCTTAACTAATTATAATTTGAGGACATCTAGGACAAAAAATAGTTCCAACATTTAAGTTTTGCCAACGTCCGGGACGTTACTTGGCCATCAACTGGACTTCCTTCCTGGGACAGCACCATTGCAAGATGGTATTAACATGAGCAAATAATAACCAATGTTGACTTAAAGGAATCCCTAAAAACTTGGTATTTCACTCGAGGCCAGTGTTTTGTGCCTGATGTGCATTGTCGTCGGCTCACATTAGGTCATCTTATTACTTTTTGGATAGGCTGGCAAAACTGTAAAACTAAAAAGTTGTTTATGAATCTCATCATTGCCTAATACCAAGATTAATATTGCACCTTCAAACTGAGTTTATTTATTTATTTTCTTGTGTTGTGATTTGTAATCAATTTGCAAAGATGCACTTAGATTTTTGCTTCTTGTATTGCTGGCATGGCTGCAACCGTGACTGGACTTCCCTAGTCAGTAGTGTTTGGCTTTTCCATACTCACCAGCCAGCAAAAGCCAAACACCATTCATCTGCACACACTGCCCACACAGTGATAGAGGTAGTTGAAAATCTGCAAAGTTTGCTTTGCTCCTTAGCTACTGTAGCTGTCACCTTTTGCAGACACAGATCTTAAGTGGCTGTAGCAACTCAAATTCAACCAGCACAAACCACCTCAATAAACTTCCAAGATTTGTAGTCTCCAAGTGGGGGAAATTGAGGTGGCTCTGGCTAGCATTAGTCCAATCATTGGGCCTTGACGTCAGACAGCCCACTTTTGTCATGTTGCAGTATGCATGGTTTCATCAAAAGTGGGTTGGAAAAAAACAACAGATACACTGTTGCTGAAATGTTGTATCAAAAAACAAAAACAACAACAACAAAAAACTAATATACATGTATTTGCTTTTTTCATAGCAATAATATGATAATATATATTATATTAATATAATATAATAATATTACCGCCTCATAACCACGCTGCAATTTTTGGTGCTGACCAGAACCATTCTTTGGCCAGGAACTTAACGTCATGTCCCTCCGATGTTTGCTGAGCTGTTCTGATATGAGATTGTTATGAACATAGAATAAAACATAGATACCAACACATTGTGACCAGTCACTGTCATAATTGAAACATGACCGGTTGATCCCAGAGCTGTGTAGGCAAACTGATCTGAGCAGTGCTGTAGTGTAAGTAGTGGTTGATGTTTGTTAAGCTGCTGGAGAAGAAAGTCTCCCATTGTCTTTAGCTCTGTTAGCTCTTCACACCGTACATTATGTTAAAAGCTGGTCAGCTGGTACTGTATTTGCTAAAATGTAAGCAGGAGCGATCACAAGGTAGTTAAAAGACAAAAAGCCAGGCTGTCTTGTTGCTGAAAGCATAAGGTTAATCATAAACCCTGTGGTACTTCTACACCCACGTCTGTTTTAAGGCATAGGCGAACTAACCTGTTGTACACAGAGATATTAGTTCTCATCTTATTTATATTCTTTGCAAACACCATTAATATGATCCAAGACCTGTGTCATAATACTTAAACAATTAACTTAAATGCAATGATAAATGATGATCAACACCCTTAAATGACAAGAAAAAGTCTGTCTGATTTGATCTGATCTTGACTGCAGGCTTAAGGTCACACTAATCCAGGCATTTTTGATGAATTCGTAAAATACATAAAGCCATATGTATATGAATATATATACATAATATATCAAGCAAAAATATCCAGACATGGCCCTTTGTACACTAACAGAATCTGGCAGAAAACAAGCCCCTGCACACACCATACCCTCACTCATGATCCTTGTGATTACTTTCCACCTACCACTTACTAATATGTAGTTTAAAATAAATTGAGATTCAAGCAAAGCAAATTGTAACTGCTGCACATCCTGCTATATTTGACCCTATAAGGAACACTAGAGTTAAGCAGATAAATAGAAAAATGTGATAACATTCATCATACTGATATTACCCTAATTGCATGGCACTGGAGAAGGAAATTAAACCCTACACCTATTTCTATGCCCCATTTGTCAGGAAGTGAATGGCACTTAGAGGTTTAGCCAATGCTGATGAATTGTTGCTGTTAAGGTGTAAGACTGAAATGCTCTATCATTTCAATGAAGTCTCAGACAAGCGTAGTAGGTTGCAGATGCAGAGGCAACATGGCATTTGCAAAAAGCAAATGGAAAAGGCAAGCCAGTCCTTAGACAGAGTCTGGGATGTCTCTAGTGGAATGACCTTGGCTAATACAGCCAAGGCTAAACTGGCTGCCAAAGATTCTGTCTGATCCAATCAGCATCTTGTTCAAAATCAAGGACTTGTGTTTTTCACTTTCTCCTGGTTCAGGGTATTGCCACTCCCTGTGTGAGCTACAGTGCAGCCTGAGAGAATTCACACTCATCTTGGGTGAATCCCCTGTGAAAGCCATATTTGTGACCCTGAGAGTGAAAATGAAAAGATTCAATATAGATCTGTTTATTCCATCCTATAAATACAGCAGTGTCTTTGATCTTCCACAGGCACACATTTGCAGGCAGCATTGTGAGATACAACAAAAGCCAGATTGGACTGTAATTTTCATAAAGTGGTTCCTCACAGAGAACTGCAGTCAAACAAAATTAAGTAAATGAAATCTTAAAGCTGATTACTGAATCTAAATCAAAACCAGATACAGCTTGGTATGAGGATAGACAGTAAGATAAAACGAGTATTTCTGTTTTTTAGCATAGCTCCTCTTGGCATGTATGCATTGACACAGACTTATGTGTCTTTTAATACAGTGCTTTGGTCCTACACATCAGAGCAGAAGTGAGACAAAATAAAACGGCTTTATAAAACTGCAGATGGTGCTTGTTACTGATGAGAAAAGGTTTAGTGGTATAGTGGTATGTTTATAGGTCGTCATTCCCCAATGGAGTTGCTGGTATCTTGTTTAAATTTCAGTTTTATCACTGACGTTCCTGATGAGGGGAAAGTGAAGCATATTTCATTTGCAGAATAGCACCTGCAGTCTTATTTAGGCTATTACCTAAATAAACTACATTCCAGGAAACCATATTAGACGTGTCAGTTCTTGAATGTCATTTTCCGCAGACCTGCATAAAGAAAAAAATCAATCCGTTATGCAGCCAGGCATAGTATCAGTCCATAGGTAGATAAGGGGGCAGCAGAAGAGGTAAGAGAAGGAGGCTTGAGAATGAAAGGTCACTACAGACTGCACTGCAGCTGCTGAATGCTTTCACTATTCATTGTTCATCATTTAGTGTGTAAAATGTCATAAAATAATGATCAACGCAGATTAGCAGAGGTCAAAGGGATGTTCTCATTTCATCTGGACAGCTGCTGGAATCTATCAACTTTATAGTGATATTAAATAGAAATAATGTTGAAGCCATAACCAGTTTATATGTGGTAGCTGTACTTGGTAAATGTAATATTATCACTCTCAACTTTCAGCATTCAGTCATGTGAGACCATGAATCATGATTTATAGTTAAGGTTATTAAAATTTCAGAATGTTGTAACCTTTAACAAAACTGAACAAAAAACAAAATATCTAAATCATAATATCACATCATTGTAAATGACATAGCTATGTTCAACTCATTTTTTAAAATTAGTACATGAGAACACATCTGAATGTGTGAAATAATATAATTTGCTTGTGTTTAATTGCACTCCCTACTTATGACATAAATCTAACTCCATAAAACTGGAGTTAAATATCAGCACATGAACGTTTCAACTGTGGCACAGGACACAGGATATGGTCACATATACGTCACAGATACTGAGACACCAGGAATGCCCTTCTACCTGTCATACATTTGCAGAACTCTAAAATAGCTGACTGGTTTGTGGCAGATCAGTAAGTCAGCCCAGTGGTGTTGAACCTGCTTGTATAAGAAACACTGAAAACATGAAATTGTACTAAATTTAATTCAAATGAATCTGCAAAGCTCGACTTAATTCATATCCTCTTGGGTGTCTGTAATACCCTAGATGACTGTCATTAAGCTATTTGTTTACTGAATACTGTAGATGCACAAGTTAAAGGGATAGTGCACCCAAAAATGAAAATGCAGCCATTATCTACTCACATCCCTTGCGGAGATCAGCGGGGGGAGCGGCTAGCACACCTAATGGCTGACGGTGCTCCAGACTAACATCCAAGAACACAAAATTGAAACCACGAAATATCTCCAACATGCTCATCCATAGTGATCCAAGTGTGCTGAAAAGTGTCCTAAAAAGTTGTTTGAAAAACGTCATATGAACTCTGTTTTTAGCCTCATTGTAGCCTGTAGCTCTGACTGCTTCTCTGTCCTCCATGCTCACATGTGCGCGCTTGTGCGAGACCAGTGAAAGCATGAGCTTTGCTTACTCGTGTTTACATCACGTGACACGTGCACCGCAGGGGGAGACAACAGTAACCACAGTAGCTAAAAGATAATTTGCACTACGGTCTTTTAGCAAAGGACAGCCCAACATGTCTGAAGACTGAAATTGAGGAGGAACAGCATTTCTTTGTTGAGCCGTATTTCTTTGAGCCCGAGTATACGGATGGAACTCAGGCTACTGGATGAAGCAGCTGCCGCAGCTCATGAGCCTCAGCCAGCCGCAGAATACCGGAGTCGAGCACTGGAAACCTGGTGGTGTAGTTGTTTAGCTGCGTTCACACCGGGCGCGAGTGAAGCGAATTACATGCGCGTGACGCGAGTAACGTGCCACCCGTAACGCCCGAGTTTGGACGCCTGACCATTTTGTTCATTCGCATCATCGCATACTCGTGCGAGTAGCGGGGAAGCCGGCTGTGCTAACCGGAGCTAAGCTAGTGCTAACGTTTATAGTACAACCATTCTGCAAACTAATTAAAGACACATATTTACAGAACTTATCAAGTAGACCAGTCTCCTTGGCAACTTTCACCCAAGCCTGCTCCTTTTTGTTGCGGTCTCTGCAGAGTAGACACGTAGTCTCATATAGCTCCAGGTAGCCGCACACCACAATGATAAGTTTCTCCTTCATCTCGGCATCAACAACTGGACGTCGGGGCGTCAAGACGTCACTGATGACCATGGCAAGATAACCACCATCACTGCTTTGTTGTTTACCTCCTCTGGAAGTCCCAGATGCGTCGGAGGGCCAAACACTGTCGTTTTTGGGTTCACCCTATCCTGCAGAAGCGCATCCAGCTCGGCGAGTTTCACCACCTCCTCCAGGAACTCCGTCTGGATGATAGCCGCTTTCAGCGGTACTTCAGGCTGACTGGGGCCCAGTTTGAGGACCTGTTGGCGAGGGTTGGCGCCAGGATCTCCCGGCAGGACACCAACTGCAGCCGCTCCATTTCAGCTGCGGAGCGTCTGTCCATCTGTCTCCTGAGAGTAGCAGTTTATTGTTGTTGACATACGGCAGTGACGTCGGGAGAATCTCAACGCTGATTGGCTTTCGCGGCACAGCGTCGCGCTGGACGCCTCTATCGTGTCCATCGCGTCGCGCTAGACGCGTCCATCGCGCCACCCGGCGCGAATTTGCGTCTAATCGCGTCTTTGCATTGACTTTGTATGTAATCTTGACGCGTATGTAATCTTGAATTTGCGAATTCACGTTTGGTGTGAACGCAGCTTTTGAAATGCAAAGCAATGCCAACGGATGAGGAAAGTCTTTGCTGCTCAGACTGGGAATTGGCGATGCCTGCACTTGAGAATCTGGACATCAGTACTGACGAGACTGCTGCTCTTCAGAGACCGTGCATCACCGATCACCCTGAGCGCACACACGTGAGCGCAGAGCACAGAGAAGCAGTCAGAGCTACAGGCTACAGTGAGGCTAAAAAGAGAGTTCATATGACGTTTTTCGAAACAACTTTTTATGTCGCGGCTTCAGGACACTTGGATCACTATGGATGAGCATGTTGGAGATATTTTGTGGCTTCAATTTTGTGTTCTTGGACGTTAGTCTGGGGCACCGTCAGCCATTATGTGTGCTACCCGCTCCCCCCGCCAATCTCCGCAAGGGATGTGAGGACTCTAAAACTTCACCAGGCCCTCCATCGGCATATGGGTGTGTAGATAATGGCTGAATTATCATTTTTGGGTGCACTATCCCTTTAAACACACTCTAAGTCTTACAAAAGGGTCAAGTACAATCCATCAAACTCCTCTTAGCTTTCACCATTAATCAAACCAAGCGTAAACCGAAGCTAGACTGTCAGCTTTTTGATTATCTTAATAGCTTATTAACTACTGTACTTCATGGGCCAACATCGGCTGGATAAATTGGATTAGGTTGGGTTTGGATTTTTAAAAGTGTGATTACAGGTCTAGAATCTGTATTCTTTGATTTGCTTCATGTAGTCCCTTGGTGGCACCTGCTGCCTTTGTGTCTTCTTTTACTGATTGACATATAGCACAGTGCAATTACTTTCTTAGATTTTATTTCATTCCAGGGCTGCCATATTAGAATTTCTTTACATGTAAAATATCTCAAACTTCAACTTTGCATTTAAATTAGCCAAACACCATTTGCATCAGTAATGATTCTAAATCCTTACACTTTGATTTGATTAGAAAACTGAATGAATGAAAGGAACAGTGTGTAGGAGTAAATGACGGTGGCCTCGTAGGACCAAAAGCCTTGCGCAGACACGAGTTTTTCAGGAGTAGGTCTATATAGCGACGAGGCGAATATTTATTTAGAAATCTAAACCATGTTACGATACTGTAATGAATCACTCACGAGCAGGAGACCAGAGTAGCGTTCGGGAAAAAGGCCAGTTTATTTGAGCACTCCAAAAACTCCGGTAACACTCCAGGGGGTAGCACGTAAAAGACTCCATCCCAAACTCTGACTCTTCTAGTGTAACACACACACTTCATACACACATACTCATTTACAGTACCCAGCGGGGCAGCCCTCCCCTCTCTGCTCCACCAATCTCCAGCCCGCACACTGACTGACAGCTTACCACACTCACCACTGGGTCGCTACAATATTGTAGTGACCCTGCAGTAAATGTTCTGTTATAATGTCAATGTTCTGTGAGTTAATGGCATATTTGGGATTGAATGAGTATAGGTAGGGGGGCGGGGTGCGAGTGCGACGGGAATAAGGGCTGTGTGAGTGCGCGTGCTCAGTTGGAGTTACAGCTAAGTTGTTGTTTGTTGGTTGTTTTGGCGTGGTTAAGGCCAACAGTAACCTGTACTGTTCAGTAATAAACGGTGGTTTTAGCTGTACTGAATCCAATCAGCAGGGTACATAGGAGTAACGTTACTGCTATCCTATTGTCTGTTATTGACATAAGACTAAAATTTTCAGTACGTCCTGTGCTGTGATCTGCGGAGGGATACACCGGTGAGCAGGCACAAACGTAGCATGTAAACAAAACATAGCTGTTTATTTAGCCTAGAAATATCTCTGGACAATAGTAGCTGCAATGGACGACTTTGAACGCAATTTTGAAGAGTTTCTTGTAGAGGACACAGACCCAGAGCCATACCTGTTTGAGCCGGAGCATACAGATGAGGAACTCCATGTGTTGGATTCTGAGCGGGCGAGAAGAGAGGCTGAATCCTCCGCTCCCATTTTGCTGCACAGAATGGGATTCGGTGCTACCATCGTTTGGGAGATATATCATCAGGAGGAAAAGCGCCGCAGAGAGTGCATCACAAGGAGTGAAGTTGCATCTTCTTTTCCTCGCAGATGACGGTTCGGGTTCATTCTCTCCTGTTATGTGGTAAGTGTGGTCCATTCGCAAACTTTATAACTAAAAAAACTTTTCACTACTTTCTATCGACAAACTACTAACACTCTCTGCTGTTTCCTCCTCCTTCTTCCTTCCTCCCGCTGTCTTCGTTGGTATATAACTTGACATACCAATAAAAATTATGCATCCATAAAATGGAAGAATCAGTAACTCTGTGTACCTCCCTATCTCTCGCCTATCCTCTGAGTCTTACCACTCAGGCCAGAACATCTAATTGTCTGGTGCAAATATTGTGTTTTTCAGGGACCAATGTCTACTTGGAGAAACACTGCATTTTTCACTAAGACATGAGCAGAAGTAGATATCTTATTTACATTGCCTGCTTTCAAACTTCCTCCCTAAACATGAAAAGAAGTGTTTCCTCTTACTCGCTCATGCATTTTTTATAACACTGTTACTACATTTGGTAAAAAAATAAAAATAAAAAAAGAAGGGGACAGTGTGCTCTGTCAGTGTGTAACTGACAGAGCACACTGTGATAACCTCTTCCAGCAGTTGATGATCAGCTGATGAATTGTCGCTTTTTTAAATGCATGTATTGCTATTGTTTGATTCACAAGCTCATTGACATTTCATGTAAAAGCTGCAAAACATTTGACCAGCAACAGGACATGGTTTCCAGCAATCATTGTGTCGATGTTGTCGTCTTATGTTGAGTTGATCAACTTTAAATTGGTAATTTAAACTGGGCATTGATTTAACTGGATGTTGCCAATTAATTCAACTGTACTTAATTAAAACCCACAAGATCTAGATCAGAGGATCCACTCCAATGAACAAGCCTTATAATCATGATATTGTGACAGTGTTGGGACTGTAGCAAATACTTTTTAATTTGAAGATAGAAGAAGTGGACACCAGAGAGATGTAATGAAAGTGTTGCTAAAGTGGAAGTGCTCACGGTGCAACCCTGAAGGCTTATTATTGCTCAAGGCTAGTACTACTCTGTGTTCATTTTGTCCATATTTGTGCACGTTCTCTGAAATCTTACAGATATGGCCAAAATGGAGTAGTACCACAGAGATTGTGAAGGCAATGTAGCATAGTTCAAGCGAGATGTGGCCAAATATACACATATATATGTTGTTTCTTGTTATGTGAAACTTTTGACTCCACCCTCAAGCGCCATGTATTGGCTTTATCTATGTCGTCATAGGATCATGACAGTATGACGGCAGTGACATTTACCAACACATTCTCACTCCAATCCGGTCACATGTCAATGTTTGGTCATGGACTCTCCATGTCAAGGTGTGACGTGCAAGATACCCTGAGTGCGTTGGTTGTTGACATTTTGGGATGCCATGTCAAGTTCTGACTGTTACATGCATTTTCTGTTTTCAAACTACACTTCCGTTTTCACAGGAACTCAGAAAATAAATGTACTAGGTTGCTACAACACCATGACGTTTTTGTTTTCCTACAACAACAAATGCATATGCTTCCGTTTAGCCATCACACACACATAATTGGGTTTAGGCAGCAAAAGCACGTGGTTGGGTTTCAGAAAAAAGAACAGTGTTTGGCTTAACTATCATACAGGAAGTGAACAGCAGCCTCTGAATCATGCTGACGTGAAAGGACGGCTTTATTTGTCAGTGTCACATGCCGGAAGTCATTGCCCAAGCGCTGGTATTCAGCGACTTCTAAGTCAGACCAGGTTGCGTCTGAAACAGACGGCTCTATTTTCATACGTTAAGGGAGTAAAATCGAGCCTTTACTCCTAAAAACAACACTCACATATGCAGTAGCAGTATGTTTTGTAGGAAGCAAAATACTCCCTTGAATGTTTATATATATAACACGGATATTTACACTGGGCATATCTACAACATGTGTTCACCACCAGCTACACCACAAACCATGAAACTGAAGCCAAGATCCACCTGACAGGCATTCCTCAAAACTGGACATAAATCCATAGACAATTACAAGCACATGATTTCTGAGGTGAGCAACACTTGCCAACAGCTATGTTGAGCTAAGATCTCATTGCCTTCACAATGGAGTCTTCTACAAGGTTTTGAGAGACGCCAAAGCCCTGACAGAGGCCACAAGGTTAATGCTGAACATACTGCTGTCAAGGCTGCTCCCTCAGAGTGTGAACACGCTGCTGAATCTACAGATACATAACACATAGGCCTATTGCTTTATTTACACCTGTGGGGAAGACAGGCTTTTGTAGACTGTTATAGCTTTCTTTAAATGTTCATAGGCACAAAGATCAGTGCAACATCTTTATTTCTAATAGGCTTTTATGTTACATAATGAAATAATGATTGATGATTAAATGATTGATTGGATGATGATTAAATGACTGATGGCAATAAACTTAACCTTTATGCATTTTTAAGGCTAGATCTGATGTTCCCTCAGCTGCACTAATTGGAGTTATAATAACACATAATTCGATTCAGTCACAAAGTAATCATTTAACAGTGAGGCAACAAAATTCTAACACTTCATGATATTGAAAAAGAAAAAAATACATATTCACATTAACAAAGATATTGATTTATTTATTTATCAATCAATAATTTATTCATTTGTTACATGAAGTCATACAAGGTCCAACATCAACTCATGCACTGCTACTTAGTCCTTTTTTGCTTCTTCTGAGGGCTGTTGCTTTATAATTGTCCATGTTTCCAGAGGAGCTGCAATGTGTGTGTAAATGGCATCCCGGATTGTTCTGGTAGTTCATGCTTTCTGGTTTAGGAATGATTTAACTGTACATTTGGGTACAAATGCTTCTGCTGTTGCGAATTCATTGATGTCATTGGAGACATTTAAAGTTGTATCCTGGAATGTCCTCCAGACTCCGATTGGCTTTATCACAGTTCCTGTGAAATGTAATCCCGTCAATTCCATTAAATCATGCATTAAAAAAGGAGTGTAGTAATTAATATTCTGAGGCAGCCTTAGGCAGTAAACTGAGAATACTGGTGGCCTAAAGGTAGAAGCTCTCCCAGGGCCTCTCAGCGCTGTCCTGGTGTATCTGGTAACTTCTTCCTGACCTCAACAGACAGAAAGGCAATAACACCATGTTCATAGTGGACATGGAAGCACCCCGATATGTCAACTGTTGCACAGCTGCCTGTCAGCAGTCCACTGGCCATACACACCACAAGTGCGTTTCTCCACACCGGTCAGGAGGCGATTCTGCTCCTCTGCTCTCTGTATGCTTGTGTGTCTGCTTGTCTCTCCCGTTCTCTGTTTAAACACTACTGACAAACATGTGGAAGCATAGAATATTTTATTATTCATCAAAACCGGATCATTTATGTGACATCCAATATAGCCTTTATGTCGTTCATAACAGATTATCTGTTGTGTTCTTCTGCCAGATTTGCTGGCAGCTCGTAGTGTTGTAGTAGTGTTTGCTGTTGTCAGCAAAATTAAAGGAGTGCTTCAACCACAAAATGACCAACACTGTGTGTTACTTTAAAATTGTGAAGATTTTTTTCTGGCATACCTCGGTGGTAAACAAGAAGTTTGCATTAATACATCCTTTTACACACAACTCAAAAGTATAATTCAAGTCTCATTTATCCAGTCGTTTGCTCAGTACTTTCCAAACACATAAGTTTTTGCTAAAACCTTACTATTTGAACCATGTCAGGACAGTCTCATCCTCTGCTCTCTGCTAGGTTCACGTTTTAGAGAATGTAATTAATATTTTCCTCATTGATGATTTATTATTTCACCCACCCGCAACCCATTTGTGCCTCCGTGTGTGTAACAAGCAGAGCATACAGGTGTTGTGAACCCGTCTATGCAAGCACATCTTACTATCTTAATAATCTAAATAACAGGAAAATACTGCACCATTGACTTGAGACAAGGTTTTTGTTGGTCAGTTGCTTTCTGCTGCCTCAAAAGAGCAATTCACCAACAATGCCCCTGATCACACCTCATTCAAGACCTATGTGCCCATGGGCACACAGATGGGCACAAGTATAGCCGCTACTTACCCAATGTGGGCGTTGGCTGTGGAAATGATAGTGTCTGTCTGAGACTAGCAATGACAGTTGTGCTGTCCCCATAACCTAGGCGGGGTTGTTTGCACCAATCAGAGTTGTTTTCAAATTAGATTGCTTCATTGTATCTGCTACATTTTATACTTATTAAACCTTAGGGATGCACCGAATATTCGGTAACCGAATATATTCGGCCAAATATTGCAAAAAAACACACGCAATCAAACAGCGTGCCGTGACGGGCGGATTAAAATGTCGGTAGTGTGGCGATCCGTCCGTCACCGCACTCGCATTTGCGACTAAAAATAGTTTTGAGCAAGCAAAATAGGCTTAAATCATTCAGCAAGCTGTGCAAGCAGCCTACAGATCTCAACCGCCAGCAGAAACGAAAGGCGAATCCCACTGATTGTGGGTTGAACGGGGGTCACAGACAGTAATGTATTCCTGTCAAATACGACGGCCATCGGCTTACCGACGAGGAGAAGTCGGCTCCAATAATATCCTCTTCTTGGCGTGTGGACTGCCCAGAAGTACCTGAACAGCCGAGCCAGTCAAACACAGGTATGTGATGTGTCAGAGGAGAAACGAGCCGTTCACGGCCCACAAACCTCACCGCACCTTAGGGACTGTTCTTTACTTGTCAGGGGAGGAGGGTGGCTGGTTGATTCTTATTTTATTTATTTATTTTATTTTGATTCCCCCTATGTTAATCACTTACTGAGGCTGTTTTTGAAGTATGTATGTAGTCAATTAGTAATTTATTCCATTGAAATATCATTGATGTATTATAGAAAAGTGATTTATCTTTTTATAAATGACAAAAGGCACATCTGTCTCATTTTCGCTGTGATATCGTGATACTACTCAGAACCATGATATTTTCATTGGTATCGTACAGTGGGATCCAATTTTGGTACCGTGACAACACTAATCTGGAGGGAGTTCATCTGCAAAAACTAATGAAAAACTAAACAACGGTATTCGGTATTCAGTACTCGGTATTTGGCCAAGCATTTAATATTATTCGGCTTCGGCCACAAATTTTCATTTCGGTGCATCCCTATTAAACCTTAATTATTATTACCTCTACCATGACAAATGTGTCAGTTCCTGCGAGGCTGTGCTTTCACAAGTAGATCATCTCACACAATAACCTACCTTAACTATTTTAATTCAGATAAAAGACCAGATTTGTACACTTTTTTGATACAATGTAAGAACTCCTTTACACAGCACTTTAGGGGTGTTTCCATCCCTGACCTGCTTGATTTTAAGCAGGTATACTCAAATTGCTTTGCCTCTGATCCACTTTTGCAGAGTGACAGGAGGTCAGGGGGCAATCACCAGCTCTGCACATGTATGCAGGTGCGTTTCAAGCACCTGGCACCGGGGGAGGGGACACACGACTGCACATAGCTATATTCAAGAGATTAGGGCAGGTAGACTTCTGTACCCTTCTACCCCTCTGGGAATATCGTCGTAAGACGTCCCCATATCTTATTGAAAGTAGGGCTGGGCAGTATGACCTAAAATTTATATCACGGTATAAATTGAATCCCTTCACGGTAACGGTATATATCGCGCTATAAATTTAAGTGTAAAAGTTATAATAGAAGTGTTTCTGAATGGGTTTTGTAGTCCCTTAGCAAAGCTAAATTGATTAAAAAAACAACAACAACAACAACAACAAAAGCAAATATATAATGTATTTTTTAGAGCATTTATTGTGCAGAATGCAGATCTCAAAACTCAGAATTAAAACCCAGTACTCTATGGTGCAAAATGTCCCCTGGGATCTATATCAAAAGGTGATTTCCTTCTTTTAGCAAAATCCTAAATGACTGAGTTGTGTTTTTTCCACCTGGACCTTTATGCTCTGCCATTTCTCCTCTAATCATCACGCTGTAACCTGTGACAGGCTGCTATGATACCACAACTATCACACATTCACATATGGAGTTTTTTGTGGAGCCCCTAGCGTCACATGGGTTTACATTACCAAAAGTTTATGACAAACTCTCTTGCCGAAAACCAACTCCCGTGTGCGCACGGCGAGAGAGGAGAGGGAGAGATGCTGTGCTGCTGCCAGAGGAGACACTGAATGAGTTCCCTCTGAGCTGTAAGTCGCTAAAAGAGTCTGAGAAGTCCGGGGCTGTTAATAAGACATTAACTCACTCACTCATAAGTTCTCCAGCAACACATGTTGCACGTGCTACGCTAAATCATGGACGTGAACCAGCTCCTCTTGCTCCGCTGTCTCTGCGCTCGCAGTCATTTTCACACTGAGGCAGGTGCGATGACGTCATCGATGACAGGACGGTAGAGCGCAAATCTCTACCGTGGGCCAAATTTATATCATTTCTACCGTCTACCGCATATACCGTGCAGCCCTAATTGAAAGTAGAGTATTTACCATTAATTGTCCATGCTGAACTCCTGAATGTACCTGCCTGGCTTTGGGTGACCAACTTGAAGTTGGAAGCAGAAAACGACAAGATGGAGGAGCTGATAATGTTGGTGTTTAAATACCTAAAGTTGTGCAACACAGCGCTAGCAAGTTATAAGGACAGTTAGAAAAACTTGGCCTGTGATGACATTTTCACCAAATTTCAGATCACAGGTAAATTGTCCAAATATGTAGGAATCTTTCTTTCAGTAATTTTCGTTGTCTTGCTATAGTATGCTGTTATTTACATACACAGGCTAGCTTGCACTTCTGTTACTGACATTGTTGAACCATTCTTGTTGGTGAAGGAAAAAAAAAAACTCAACTTGTGCGGTTGTACTGTTGTAGTGCGCTTATTTTATTTAATTTATTTTTCATGTGTATTTCAAAACAGACAATGCATGTAACACACTGAAGTTGACATAGCATCCCAGAAGGTCAACAACCAATGCACCCAGGGTACCTTGAACGTCATATGTGCACGTGTAAGGTCCATGACCAAACCAATATGTTACAAGGTGGGAGTGAGAATGTGCTGGTGCGGAAGCAAAACAGACAGAGAATAGGACATTATGACAGATACGTTAGAACTATAAAGGAAGTGCTGGCAAATATATTCATGTAGCCATTTATCCAAAGCCTTTTACAATTAATCCAACATACAAGTCATCAACTCAGTAACACACACACCAATCGAAGTGTTCTACCATGCAACCTGGCCAAACCATTGGGAGCAATTTGGTCAATTTGCTCAGCCCTGTGTTAATGGATGAACTGCTCTACCTGCTGTGCCACAGCTGTCCACATCTTCATAAATGATGTGTACAAGCAATGCAATACTTATATGTCACATCTGGTAACAGTGGTAACACATTTTTAAAACACATCTTTTACATCCCGTGTGTGCCTGGTCATCATTATTTGTAATAGGAGGTTGAACTGCAGTCTGGACTGGTTCTCACAATCAGTTATCTCTTCACGAGCTCTTTGTGATACCAGAGAAGATAAGGAAATACATCAGGTTCAGTAAAGAGTCACCTGACCTGCTGTCAGTCAAAAGAATTTTATTTCTCCATGGTGGGTCCATGCAGCACTGATGAATGATGACATTACCCACACCGCTCCTCTTGGTCTGGTTGGTAAAAGTCAGTGTTAAGATTACCTAGTATTATTTTTCCGCAGACTGAAAAAAAACAAAACAAATTAAGACAGGCCTTAACATATGTCTCCACTGTACCTCAAATTAAGTGATGCACTTTTACAACCATGATTTTTTTTCTTAAAATATAATTTGAAAACTGAAGACAACAAGCAATAAGTAATCCATTATGTTACAAAAGGCCAATGTGGCAATTCTATGCAAGATTACTCCTGATTACCATCTTGCACCTCCCAAGAGCCAGCTCAGCTGTCACACACAATGTTGGCAGTCATAAACTGTCATGACACTTAATTTTGTTCCATGAACAATTTCTTGGCACATTATTGACATGAAAGTCATGGGGCTGTTTATGAAGAGCTGCCAAGGCTGTGTGTGGATGTGCTGATTACCTCCGAACTGAAATTCTACCCAGAGGAGAAAGCTGCCATGGGGCATAGGCAAACCCTCACCATATGGCAGAAATGTGCACTGTTGATGTAGAACTGTTGAAGATGAACTTGGAGAATATCGTACCACGTAAGGGCTCCTTTGAAGGATGGCTCTCTGTTATATTAGGTTGGGAAAATTGGAAAGCACTTGACAGATCCCCTTGATCTCCACTGACTTTCATCAAAGGTTCTGGACTGTATAGGAAGATAGCAGGATTATTTCTGAGTGTTTGTAGGCTTTGGAGCTGAATTAGCTGTGGCTTAAGAACACAGAGTGCCTTCTTGCCATTTAAAACTACACTTGTCCAGAACTTACGCGACTATTGTGCTGTTGGTAGGAGGATTCTGCTGATGTGTAGATGGAATCAGATCGCTATGTGGCATTTGGATGCAAAATGCTAGCAATATGGCCAAATACAGCTAATTAAGCCAACTGGTGTGATCTGAACCACCACTTTTTTGAAATACAGTTGTGAGCAAGACATTGATTGACCAAAGTTTTCATTTCAAATCATAATCATGAAGTTGTCCTCATACAAATTCAGTTTTCCTAACAATCGCCCAGCATGAAGTCCATGAATATTTGTCTACAACAAGAAAATCACACAGGGGCAATCAAGGGCCCTGTTAAGGTGAAAAATGAAAAGACAAACAGGTTGTACGCAGGGTGACGCTCTGTTGGGTCTGTCATTTTCATCCTAATCAGGCCATTGATTTGCCCTTCAACTGTAATCATCATCTTTAGCAGTTATCTAATGACACCTTCTGGAGAAAAGAGATCACATTATTTAAAAGTAAACACAACATGACATTTTGTGTCCAAATGCCAGCTTAATAAATAGTGATATCAGTAATTATAGTAACTAATATGCAGCATTACTGTATGATAAAAAATGGTAGGTAAAAATATATATTAACCCCCCTATGTAGTATTTATTAGCAGTAAATAATCAAGCAATAAATGGTTTATAATACATTGTAACACAAAATATTGTAGTAAACACATAAGGGGATACTGCAAGTGTTATTTGTGTTAAGTGTTCATTACATATTTAAATGTAGATATCCTTATAATAGCTTACCACATTTGTTTGGTGTGTAATACACATTTAATGGCTTAGCATGTGATTGAATAAAATACTTGTCATGGTTAAGGTTTCAAAATTGTAAAAAGAAAAATGCAGTATTCTCTGCTCTGAGAGGGCAGGGGATGAGGTGGAGGGTTTGCTGAGGGAGCTGGTTCAAAGATCAAGTTGCTACAAAGCAACAGACTCTTGTCAGCAGGTAATGCAGTAGCACACGGTCTTTATAGCATAGCACACACCCTGAGCCAAAGAACAAATGCCATGGCGACAGACTCTTGTTAGCAGTTAACCAAGTAACACACACAGTCTTTAACAGCATAGCACAAACACCCTACGCCAAAGAATGAATGCCAATCCATGGCAACAGACTCTCGTTAGCAGCTAATGCAGTAGCACACACAGTGTATGTGGCACAGCACACACCATGCAAGCTGAATAACGAGAAAGCCGCTGCATGGTAACAGCCTCCCATTCTGCAGCTAACCCACATGCGGTCTTTGGTAGCACAGCACATACCCTGTGAACCGAAGAATGAGAAAGCTGCTATGTGGTAATCGCCTCTTGTTCAGCAGCTAACAGCAGCTAACATCAGCGCAAAGCACAAACCCACAGCAGTGAGCAGTAACTGTTGGCAGGCTGGGTAGCCAGTTGGGACTGAAATACTTAAAGGTACTTAAGTGACAGCTACAAGTGTGGCATCTAACAAAAACTCATTTATGTATTAAACTAAAAGAGCTAAGACAGCTTGTGGAACGTAGTGAACTTGCGGTGGGCAGAACGAAACAATACTGATGCTACACACTCTTGTAACATATTTTTTATACAGTAGGGGAGGGGTTATGTTAGGGATGGCTCTAGTGCATCATTGAGCGGTGATTTCAGGCCCACCCAAAACATACTGGACATAGAAATGCTCCAACTCCACAATGCAGTGCTTCAAAGTTTCCAGTCCTTTTCAACATGTATAATATGTTTAAAAAGAAATCACTGATTTGCTTTAAGATAAACATTAATATAGTGGCTTGTGCACATGTATAGTGCACAAGGTTTAATATATTTATGGATGTTTTTAAACCACTAAGGACATTTGATTATACATGAATAAAATGTTGTTGTACTGTTTAATCAAGCATTCATTAAATATTAATACATCAGTTATGAATTCTTCATAGGAAGTGTTTTATGTTGATACATTTTTATAAGCAGTTTATATGCTGCTTAAATACAAACCACAACAAAGTGTTTGCACACTGAAATAAATTATATTTCATTTTTAGGTAACAGACTACAAAATATGTTACTGCACAAACAACAAAAAGTGAACTGAAAACTTAAGTTAACTGAACTCAAGAACCCATATGTGGCTTGGAAGTTTTCCACCAGTTGATGAAAAAAACTTCAAATTGGCAGTATGCCAATACCCCAATGCAATGTCCTTAACAAAGTTTTTTAGAGGAGTTGATGAAACTTTAGGGAGTCTATACTCAGTGTTTACTGTTTACTAAAAATAAAATTAGAAGGCCCTCAGTGGTAGTCTCAGCCAAGCCATACACAAGACTGCACAACATAGACTTCAGTAGCAGCCCTGTCTCCAAGAAGTTATGCTTATGTACAACTAATTTGAAACAGCAAATATATTTAGAGGTTAACATAATGCTGAGTGAATTATGTTTTAACAATGAGGAAATGTTGCAAATTAACAAACTGGCCAAGTCACAAAAATGTTAACAATGAACGGCTCAGCAAATTAGTCACTGACAACGTATTTTTATATGTTTTCCCCCAAAATAGGCAATCTATCAACTCGTGGTGACTCCAGCATTATGTTTTAAATACATTTTTATTAAAATTAAAACAAAATCACAATCTTAACTAAAACTGAAACAAACAGCTTTTGTTGCACAAACCTGAGAGAGTAGTCTGGATGCAATCCCATCTGGTGTCAAAGTTCTGCACTTAGTAAACCTACCATTCTCCGTGCAAAGCTTATGTAGTGTATGTTTTGTTACCTGACAAAAACGTCTCTGAACTAGGGTTGTGCCAATGGGCGATCTGATCCCCCAACACAAGCATACTCGGGCATGCTATAAGCGGAGCGGACTCTGCGAGGAATGTCCGCAGTCATTCGGGCTTTCATGGTCGAGCGCACTTCCGCGTTGTAGTTTCCTGTAAAAATGTCCGTGAAAAATCCCCGCGATGTGAAAAATACATGCTGAGCAGTCACTGGTGCGTGGAGCAGAGTCCGCACGGTCGTAAAATCTGAGCTTTGCGCACACAGGGCTTGCGGACGTCCGCTTAGAGTCCGCGCGGACCTCCGCGGAATCTGTTCCGCGTATGTTCCGCCCGGGTATGTTCGGGCCTTAACACGCATGTCGCGGAGCGGTGAACAAACCAAACAACAGAATGTCAGGAGAAGTTGAAAAGATATGCCGTCTATGTAAAGTCAACTTGCTAATTAAGGAGCCATTACTTGTTCAAGAGTTTATAAAGCTGCTCAAACGCCAAAGAGAGGCTATAAGTGAACGTTTCAGTGGCGACGCGTAATGATAATATGATAAAAATAAAATGATAATAATCAGCATGCCAACATTTGCCATATAAAGCATACCCAATCCTCCTCCAGCAACTGTGCCTATGCAACTGTCCAGATGGTTTTAAAATATAGATAGTACCTGTGGGCAGTCAAACCTCACAGTTTGTGGGTGGACCAAAGTCAAAGAGAGGGCTCACAGAAGGACAGGCTGTGAGGCCTTTAAGAGCGTGAGTAATAGTTCTGACACCCACATAATCTGATATCTCCTTTTAAGAGCAACTGTGCTCATGACAACAATAAATAAATAAACAATACACGCCCATCACTGTCTAGGCTTCAAAACTGAACCAACACAAAGGAGCTGTTACGAGGGGAATTAAAAACTAATGTAAAGTGAGAGGTCATTAGAGATGTCAAGCAAAAGTGTTAGAACACTTACTCAGACTCAGTTTCTATAGAGATCATGCCATAGGGCTGCTATGAATTCTCTTCTTTTTGCCACCTTGGCAATTTTTATACAGAACCAAACAATGCGGGCATCATGCCGCTCTAGTGTATAATTTTAGACAGCATGCCAGCATTCTGGAAGCAAAACAGGTGTGATGGGCGTGACGTCCAAAACAACAGCATCATCCTCTAGTGGGATTGCTTTCACAACAATAACAATGGTATAACACGGCAACAACACATATTAACTTTCTCTGATATAGGGGACTTGATCTTGTCCTCTGCTCATAGGGTAAGAAGCTCCCGGACCTTATTGTCTCTTTGCACACATTTTTGGCTGCTGTTCTTCTTCTTGGAGTTAGCTTCTAATTGCTGCTAGCTGTTTTTTAAATCTCCCAGAAGGGTGTGTCACACATGCAATATGTCATTAAAACATTGCTCCTGTCACATCCATGATTTTGTCAGGCTGTCCCTTTAATGCAGACATTGATTCAACGCAGTTACTACCCTTGCTGCCAGCTTAAAGAGACAAGCCCAACCCTAACCCTAACCCTAAATCTCTCCCCCCATTCAATGATCATACCTTTTATACAAAATGGCGGAATAACTGCATGAGTTTGACAATTTAGGGATGAGCTCTTGCTTTATCCTTTTTTTGGATGAGCTCCTTTTTACATTCTGTTTTACTGTTCTTGTTATTCTTATATAATTCACCATGTCTATCAATGATTACCATTGCATTTCATTTAAAAAAAAAAAAAAGATACATACATTATAATATTTCCAAGCTATTGAAGAAAAACGCAATTCAAAAATGTGTATCTTTTTTTCACACAGTATAGACAGGTTAACTGCATGGCAATGTTTTGTACGCTGTGGTTTTTAAAGAGGAAAAGGAGTTATGCACCTTCAGCTTCAATCTGATCACTATTCGCTGCTACAACCAGTACAGCGGGCTACGTTATTCCATTTATCAAATCTTTTCGGTCAATTCGTTCCTCAGACTGGCTTTCACCTGCCTCTCAGATAAGCACGAGCCATTAAAATTGCAAACGCTTCCCACCCAGTGGTTGACTGCACTTATTGTAGCAACCTGCAACAAAGCTTAAAGGCTCCCTTCTTCAGAAAACACATGCATCCTGAACATTGTTTTTTTTGTCAGGGGATATTGCTGCAACTTTCTAGCATTTAAAGCTAATACTGAGACAAAAATGTCACATGTGTGATTTCCCATTTACAATATACATATTGTAATGTAACATATTGGATACACCTAGTGACTATAGGCAGCATAATAAACTGAAGTGCTGTTTTCATTTATCTCAATATGTCTGACTAAATGCATATCATCAAACTCTATTCTAGTCACCGGGAAGTAAGCTGGCCAAACTTGACCCTGGATTAGACCTGATCTGCATCAGGCAAAATCGGGATTCGGCTAGGTATAATACCCTCTCTTATATGTGCACTACGGATATCCATCCTAACCCTTTGCGTGCATTGTGTGGTGCAGTCCCACAGATGAGATCCGGAACGACTTATGAGGCAGAGGCTATAGCATTCTCCACCTTACTTAGAAGACATCTTAGTTGGAAGAAGGTTAGACTGCCATTTCACAGACTATAAGTGAAGGAAGTAATGTCCTATCCCATCACCCAGAAATACTATAAGGTCTGGCTTTGAATAATGATAATACCTGCCAACAGTATCATCCGTGATGGTTCACTCATCTCCAAACCAGAAACCATGCCTTGATTAATCCATCTATATTGTTTTGGGTAGGCCTGCTGCTGCTAGTAGCTCAGGACTTCTTGTGGAGGAATACAAGGTGGCGTCCTACAGGCTTATACATACAGTCAAAGTTGCTAAATTGACTCTAATTACTGTTATTATTTCACACTAATCTCTTAGCAAATCCTCTAGAGTATGCCACCCCCACATTTAACTGCACATAGAGAATTATGAGTATGTGACATTAAATAAATCCTCGAGTCTTGAAACTCATGATATTGCTTTAAGACAGTTGAATGAGTTTCCTTCCTTCCTTCATTCACTCTTTGTTACATTTGTTGGTAGCTCAACACTTGAAACCAAACATGCATGCACCTTTTTTTAAAGATACAAAATGTAACATGTCCGCATTTAAGTGTCAAAAAACGACTTCACCGTGCAGCTTTTCCTGCCTGTTCTAACTCCCAGGGTGCCAAAATATGCTGCTTGGGCAGCAACTTGCTCCAGGCATTCAACCAACTCCAATGTAAACTCATCAATGGATGAGTAATGAATTTAGTATTAAAGTACAAAATTCTGCTTAGAGTGGGTGAGAGGGTAGGTCGTTGACCCAGGAGACAGGTGTTTGTTACCGCAACCTATTATTCGACCCCTTCATAAGGCCATACTTTATGTCCGAAATTGTTGCACGTTGTGTCACATTGTGTCAATCATATTTACACACCATCATTTGGCTTTGGTGAAGCTAACTAACCAATAACCAAACTACAATCAATTACAACAATAGCTCAATGAACAGCATTAAATCACAATCAATGAAGTTAGACAGTCTTGCTTAGCCTGTACAACTGTAGCAATGCTATGCCCAGTTGTTACATTACCAATCCTTGAATGGATGGAGGGGAAAAGAGATGCTGTGGCATGCTGCTTTTTTTAGCCAGCAGTGGAAGGCTGGAAAGAACTGGGGTTCCTGATGCAGTCCTTGCTGTGTTCGGTTGCTTGGTATCCCTGCAGAGTTAGAGGTCTGCTGCTAATTCAACTTGGTTCTCCTTATTTTTGGAATGTTAGTTGCAAACCTTGTGTTTGGCACACTAACTTGTCTGGTCTTCAGGTTCTGTGTCTTCTGGAAGCAGGCCACATTGAGAGCAAAAAGGCATCTCCTTCCTGTGTGATGTCCTATTTCTTCAGAGGTTCAGGGCAAAAAAGCCCATCAGAGGCTCAGGAGAAAGAGAAGAATGCAGGGTAGAAGCATCTCCTCAAGTTGGCTTGGTGACATGACAGAGTCACATGTCACTGTGACAGTAGGGCCCAATCAAGTTTGAAGACTGGTCTCTCACTTAGATGTGACAGTGAGGCATCCTGTGGAGATGAACGCCAAATGGCTGTCCTTTGTTTGATGAACAAAGTACATGCAGTTTTGGCCACCATTTCAGACGCCAAAACCCAGAGGAAAAGCCTTCACATGTCCAGTTTAGATCAGTACAAATGAGAAATCATCTGTGGTCCGGTGAATCCCAACAGGGCCAACGAGAAATATAAGTGGAAACATGGATGTCCATCTTGAAATCTCCCTTGACGAAGAGAAGGTAAAGATAGCCTGTACAGATATGCACAACAGCAATGGTAATGCTTACAGCAGAGCACAATTTCATAGCACCACTGTGTTGTTTTATAGCTCTAGTAGCTGCGATGCCAAATGAAAAATGGGGGCAGACAGTCTAGAGAGGTAACTACAGTAGAGAGGAGCAAGGGAGCAAATACGTCTCTCGATTTTGCCTCTCATTGAAAACATAACAATAAAAGCTTCACTTAGTATGCAAGGTTTCTTTGCATAACAATTCTAATTGCAACAGAAACAGAAAAATGCATCCAAAAATTATACCTGTGCTGTGTCTTAAATCAGGTATTTAAGTGGTTATATAGCCTATTTTGAGTGCATAAGTGCGTTCACACAGAGAAGTATGGCAGTGCACTCAGAGTAGCCTACCCAGATGGTGCACTCATAACGGTGAAAAAGCTGAGTCTGGAACAATGGACATTGGTTCCCATGTTGCCTACGTAGCAGAAGGGGCGGAACCACAAACACATTTCAAACCTGTGAAATGTTGGCCTACAACCTGGGTGAATACAGAAGCATTGTACAAATATACATGCATACTATGGATGTAACAATCTATCGATCTGGATCGATTGTCAATCTGGATCGATAGATCACTCCAGCGATCAACAGTCCAATATCGTCGATACAAAGTGAAAACATCGATCCATATCATCATCTTTAACAGCAGCAGGCAGATGGCAAGCAGCTGAGAGAAAGACGATGAGGATTACATTTTTTACAGTGTGGAAATATTATTGATAAAATGAAATATTTTTGACTGGATCAACAGACAAAGCACATGTCGCTTGTAAGCAAAGCCATGATAAGATATAACATGACGTATCTGCCTGGGATTGGCATCTCACTCCATTTAGTTCTTATTACTGCCACATGAGCTGCTGTTTTAAAAATGTTAACTGAAAAAAAACATGTTGTTCAGGCAGGAGATGCAGTGACTGAAACCATGGATGAATAAGAAAAAGTACAAATTATACATGTAATTTGTTGAGATATGAATAAAGGAAATCTCCACTTGCCGCTTGGCTAATTTATACAATGTACAGTATACGTGCATGAGCTAATGAAGGGTGATGAGGAAAAACAATTGTTTTGTCTCTGAACCTTAATAGTTGTTATTGAGCCTAATTTTATACTTTTGTTAAATGATCTTAGTGATAATCCATGTCTTATGGCTGTTGGGAGAAGTTTGCCTTCACGTTTTAGGGAAAAGATGATGGTTTGGATTGAAATTAAAATATTTCTTCCAGAATGGGCTCTCTGACAGAAAGCCCTGAAGGTTACCTTATCTTGTCCTGTTTTCTGTGTGTTAGTGGAGTCAATTTAACATAAACTTAGCACACCATAGTGATTACAATTATTTAAATTATTTATGTGTTTTAAACTAATGATTTACACTCCTAATGTGTACTTTTCACTACCCCTAAACTGTTATCGAATACATGCCATTACTTTGTAAATTCATTTAATTCTGTAAAAACTGCGTGCCGCAAATGATACTATGAATGCTAGCTTGCTAGCTAGCTTACAGCTGCACATTTTATCATCAGGCATTGATGTTACATGTGTTGTAGCATAAGGTATACGGGCGCAAGTTATGGTAGATGTTTATGAGTGTTAAATTGCTATCTTCACTGTAGAAAATGTTGGTATTAGTTTGTGTTCATATGCTTGACAAGTTGTGAATATTTGCAAAATCAAGATGCTATTATTAACTCAGTAGCTGGCAATAGAGCGAGCCAGTATCAACTGTGGGCACTTATAGATAAAGAAATAAAGATAAAAGATAAAGATATTTATTTTTCTAAATTTTATTTTTTGGGGCTTTTTGCCTTTAATTGACAGGAGAGAGTGAAATCGGGGAGTGAGAGAGAGTGGGGGGGATGACATGCAGCAACTGGTTGTGAGCCAGAGTCGAACCTACGACCGCTGTAGCGAGGCATCACCTCTGTATGTGGTGCCCCGGCACTATCCACTACTGTACCGGGGCCCCATGCGTATTTATTTTAACACAACAAATAAATGAATACAGATTAAGTCAAGAGAGCAAATAAGCAGATATAGCAAGCATTTATTTTAGCCTGTGACAGTAACTGTCAATGGTTAGCGATAATGCTCTGCCCAGTTGTAATTCACCAAACGGAATAAGGAAAGCTGTCAAGCTGCACAATGGCCACATTAGAATTCAAGAAAACACCAGAATGTAGTGTTCACAGTGTACTACATGTAATGTACTAACAAAAGTATCCAATTTGAGGCACAGCATTGGCGTGCAAAGGACTTTAGTCATGTGCGTCAACTCACGTGACTTACTGCCAACCCCTCCTGTGTCAAGATACAATACATAAGGCTGCCCCAGGCGACATTATAATACATTTTCTCACTGTTTCGTTTTACTCTCCTTCTGTTCTAGTGTGTTATCTGCTTTGCTACGTAGATGAGCGATTGACTCTCAGCTTCCCTGCATGAAAGAACTGCATTACACCAGGGTGAAAGAAAAAAGCAGGTGCTACCAACCCTGCACACCAGGCAACCATCGTTTCAACAAACCCTCCTTTAAGAGACAGTAGCAGTCCATCATGACTAAAGCATCTGTCACCTCAACAGCTCTTCCCAAGATGTGTCGCCACACTTTAACAGCCCCCCTAAGAATCCTCCTAACCTTCTACAAACCCTGAAAATCTAATTTCTTCCATTAAAGCCTCTAGAGATGTGTCTTTAGGCATTTTTTAATAATTATATAATTTATAGGTTTTTATTGCCTAAGCATTGTCTGTGCATTATAAGTAGGCTTTGCAAACTGCTTTCCTCTCCACCTCAGTTATGTTCATGTGATGGGATTCTTCAACATATAGCACACATAGCAATTTCATACACTATTTCTGTACCATGGCACACTGATCCAGTGCACAGTTGCTCAATAACCCCCCCCCCTGCTGTTTACAGCCTCAATATAACTGAATGTATTCTCTGCTGCCTATTGTGATTCTTACACTATCAACTAGCACTGAGATACTGTGGTGCTGATATGTCTCTTCACTACTGATACCTGAGAGAGCAAGATTACTTGATAGACTGTATTGTGTGCAAACCATCACTTCAGCAGCCATGTAGTGGTTTACAGAAAGCACTGGAATTGCACATAAATCGTCTAGTGTCAGCAACTCAACAGCCAAATGTTACAAAATGCTCTGAAAGCTTTTATAGTCACAGTTTTATTAAGGTATAAACTCGTCTAAAATTAAATTTGAATTGGGATAAATTAAAAATTCAATAATCAATAATTATTATAGGAAATCAGAAAATGCTGTTTACAGCAATGATCCAGCCCAGTGGTTCCCAGCTGGTGAGTCGCAGTCCAAAAGTCGCAGTTCCATTCTGAATGGATCGCAAGTCACTCTTGGAGGTGTCAAGTTTGTAAAAAACACACTATTTTTTGAAGTACAGTGAATTTCTGGCAGAGTCTTTACTTTGAAGTGCTGTTTCCTATTGCAGAGAAAGTGATGAATGGATAGCTACTTGACAGAGACAGCAAGCAAGTTCAATGACATGTCCAGTTGAAAGTATGATGCTGAATATATTAAACTGTATGGATCTTCAACTAATGACTAAAAAGAAATCTGGACTTTGTGGCTTGACCAGTTGGGAACCACTGATCTAGCACGTGTGCCACTTTCCACCAGACCCCTGAGTGCCGTCCTATGTCCTGCTGTTTTTACTTGCCAAAGATTTTTGATGGAAAAATCCATGTTTTTGAAGTGCAGTTTCTCAGTGCATGGAATTGCCGATACTTCTTGAAAATTTACTGAAAATCCAGACTTGGACTTGGTTGTGGATTTCCACCTGACATGGGGAACTAAGTATTGTTTCCTCCTGCATTCAACACTTTCACACAGCACACTCCACTCACCCACACACTGCATACATGACTGACACTTAACATTAAATCCCACTCATACTTTTTGGTTTATTGTGATCTAATTTCAACTTAAATGATTTAACAGTTATTTACTTCCAACTTAAATGATTTACTAATAAATTATATTTTGATTTGGTACTTCATGTGGGGACTCCCGTTTTGCCAATATCTGGCCCGGTTTGTGACAAAACTCATAAACTTACATAGCCTCTCCTACTACTGCTATGCTGTTGACACCCAGCTATTTTCACGAGTGCAGTCAGTGAAAGAGACTTTTCTTCTGCTGGACGTGGAACCAAGCTAAATGTGAGTGACTGTAGCCTGTGTATGTTTAATCACAGGTTTGGGTTGGGTTGCGGGACTTTTATTAACAGGTGCCGGCAGGTGCAGCTTTGACTTAGACTTAAGGATGGGTGACGGGTCAGTTCTTGTACTGAGCTTTATGGGTATGATTGAGTGCAGGTTTTCAAAAATGGATCTGTGCAGGCTCATGACAAAGGAGAGGGATATGTACATGTATATGTGTATATATATATATATATATATAATTACACACACACATATACATATTTATATACATGCTTTTTTTTTTTTTTTAAATACATAAAATACTTAAGTACCCTATTTTGTCTCAGTAAGCTGGTCTCACACTCAACACTTTGGACCTTATATACCTATGAGAGCTAAGTTTAGCAAACATTTGTTCATGTCAACTTCTAATTAGTCCGGTGTGTTTACTGAAGAGGGCAGAAGCCTTACACACACTGTCCAAGTTCAAACACAACTGTGGTTCACTGCACAAAGAGCAGATCTGCATCATCAGCTCATTTGAGTTGGACCTGCTAGCTGGCAGTAAATTCTCTCTCATTTATCACAGTGTTTACTAATTAGTTGGCAGGTCAGGGATATCCTCAACTGAGGAGTCAACACATCCAGTCCTCATTTTAGCCCGAGTGATGAAAAAAAAAACATAACAAAAAAAGAGACACACACATACACAAACACACACTTGGTTATTGGTTAGGAAAAGATCGTGTTTTGGCTCAAAATACCCAGCTTTGGGGGTCTTGTTCATGAGTGAGGGTAAAATGAAGTCTGAGATGGACAGGCGGTTTAGCACAGCATCAGCAGTAGTGTCGGGCCATCGTGGCATGGTGAAGAGGAAGCTGAGCCAGAAGGCAAAGCTCTACATATACTAGTCCATCTATGTTCCAACCCTCACCTAAGTTCATGAGCTTGGAAAAGTGATGGAAAGATTGAGATCATGGATACAAGAGGCCAAAATAAGTTTTCTCTGTAGCATGGCTGGGCACAGCCTTAAAGAGGAGCTTAGACATTTGGAGGGTGCTTAGAGTAGAGCCACTGCTCCTTTGCGTTGAGAAGGGTCAGTTGAGGTGGTTTCGGGCATCTGATCAAGATGCCTCTTGGGTGCCTCCTGTTAGAGATTTTCTGGGCACGTCCAAATGGTAGGAGGCCCCAGGGTAGACCAAAAACATGCTGGAGGGATTATATATCTCATCTGGCCTGGGAACGCCTTGCGGTTCCCCATTAGGAGCTGGAAAGTGTCGCTGGGGAGAGGGACATTTCGAATGCCTTGCCTAGCCTGCTGCCCCCTCAGCCCAGCCCCGGATATGCAGACAAAAATCCAAACACAATTCATTCATTCATTCATTCATTTATTTTACCAAATCATAACTTCATTTTTTTTTTTTAAGCAGCTGAGCTACCTCTCCATCTTTCCTCGTGCCCCAGCCAACTCACAGGAACCTGTGCTTGGGAAACATTAAACTACAAAACATTCAACTGTTACATTTTTTACTTAGTTTGATAATTGTGACTGTTACCATTCGGAGAGCACCGCTCATATCCAGAGCCTAACACCCACATCATGCACATCTTACAACATACTTGAGTCAATTTGAATTTTCAGTTTGGGTTTTTCTGTAGATGTTGAAGTTAAATAAGCCTTCTCAGTTATGAATGGACCTTAAATGAAATTGAGCAACATTTTTTGGGGGAAAATATGCCTAATGACAGTGATGTTTATATTCACATACAGTAATGTGCAAGTGCAAGTGCAAGGATTTGAGGAGTCAGAGGGTCGATGCGCAAAGTTTGTTTTGGTCAAGAGACACTTTGAAGTAGAGGGAGTGGCACTGAACAGAATGTCTGAAAGGTGATAATTATTTAAAAGCACTTTTCAAGACACTGAGTTTTTCACCATAACTATCGACTGCTCTGTTTTGGTTGCTCTAAATAAAGAAAGGTTCATTATCTTCCCTCTGAAATCCACTGTGATGTATCGATGGGAGCCCTGTTGTGCTGGCAAGTGAGCAATGCTGTCTCCTCACTGGGCATAAATACAGTATTGATTAGCCATTCTACACGACTTTCACTGTCATTTTTCTACCCGGCTCGCCAAGAAGAATTAGTGGACAGTAATCACTCTGCATCCTGCAGGCAGGAGTGTCCACCATTAGAGATGGGTCAGTATGGAACCCAATAAATCATACTCACACACTCACACCAGATCCACCTGTCACCATGAAGGATTCAGCAAGTAGAGCGTGGAAATATCGCCTTTGTTATTTGTTGCTCTAAAAATCAGGTCAGGCAGTCTCTGTTTTCCCCCCTCACAACTTTCTTTCTTTTGATACAGTGGGATTTTAAGCACCACGGTTCAGCCCCATCCCTCCAGTTTCAAGCTGTTCATATCTCAATGAAAGATCCAATATGTTGACCATGTGTTATCACAAGTTTCTAGAATTGGGATTTTTTTCAAAGAGGGCTAGAGCTTGCTATGCAGGCTGTACAGCACGTAAATTGGGTTTGTGTCACAGCTGAAACCAACAGGGAGATGAGACCTCAGTCTGTTCGTATCAACAGGGATGCTAGCATTCACATGAATAAGTCATACACCTAAGGGGCCTTGATATAGTCTGTCAGGCAAATGTGAGAACTAGAATCCAATGCATTTTTTTCTCATAAATATTGACAAACATTTAATTATTCAACATATTTGAACACAGATGAAAAGAAGGCATGGGAAATTATAGTGAGGGGTTATTAGCTATACTTGGCCATCTGACTGTCTGTCCATCACTCTGATCCAGATTAAGATATCTGGACAAATGCTGTCCAGATTGCCATGATGCTTTGTCTTTTAATAATTAGCCCCCAGCCCTGAAGGGGGAGGGGGAGTTACATCCCACCCATATGAACAAATTTTTCATACCTAATATTTTTTAAGCAAATTTTCTCTCCTCAATATTTGGATGCTCAGTAAACTCCTCCTGCTTCATGTTGATGCACACGTCCTTCAGCAACATCAGTGAGCACAACAGATGCACGGCTCAGAAGCGTGTGCCAATGTTTTTGGCAGCTCTTTATACTCCGAGTGCAGTGCTTGATCTCTACACAACTTGATCACAGGTCTGCTGCACAGGTAAAACACAGTCTGTTTCAATCCCAGCAACACTGATACACATGTTAAATATAAACCAGTGTGATACTGCTGTTGATGATGAACACATCTGGATGAGTATTTGTCAGTGTAACAGGCTAGATGATAATCTGAGTTTCACACAGTTGCTTGTCTATCAAAGCATGCTCTGATGAAGGCCACCAAGCCGTATGGAAGATGGAAGGGCTCTATATGTCCATTTTGATGTTTGTATTAATAAGTCAAATTTGTTTGTCCTAATAGCTAAAAATACAATGTCTAAACACGTCAAATATGCATTAAGATGACAGAAAATGTCCTGTTAACAAGTGCTTTTCTGACGTCTCAAGACATTGAGAACATTAAAGCTTCTATGCCATTAGTTGGCGTCAAGATACCCACCCAGTTTTGACATAGAGACTGCATTGGCCAATGTGGGCTCCTGTACGTGGGTATGTTTTGGCTAGGTACCTCTACGCACCTGTCTTCAATGCAACTTCTATTTAGTATTTTGGACAGTCCATTTTGTGCACACATGATAAATTCTGTCATGAACTCCTGCTGAACTTTTTAAGCTTTTTAAGCCACTGTGGCTGAAACATACAATAGCTATGTGTTTTCATCCAGTGTAAATTACATACAAAAGTCTTCTCACACAAACATGATGTTTTACTCAAGAAAACAAAGGTATGTATCCACCTTATTCCTATCCCCTATTATGCCTTGTGTGAATTATAGACGTGGCTTCCAACGCTGAACCGGAACCGGTGTTTTACTATTGTAACAGTACCAAACGGTATGCTAACGGTATGCTAATCCTCTTTTCTAGAGTGATTAGGAAATTAAACCTGGAACACACCACCTGTTACACCTCAGACGGTATAACATGATCATACCTCTATCATCTCTGATAGTCATCTCAAAGCATTTGTTGTTTTCCTTTTTAACCAAGCGTGTCAGCAATTAGCTTGCCTTGCTCTGTTAGCATATTGTTAAATTTAATAGAGCCCAAGCTAGTTTATGGTAAACATCTTCTCCTAAAAAATGATTTATGGTTTCTTATGACTCATAACAGACAGTGGCACATGGTGCTAACAGTTAACATAATGCTGTATCAAAAGCTCCATGTTAAGTGAATAAACATGATGTTTACCAGCTAACACTCAGTTCATCTGCCTTAATGACACAGTTCACACATTCTCTATCACTGCTGAAATATTAATCGGAGTTCTACTGAGTAAAACATGAAACCGAATTCAGCAGCAGACCTCAGTTATATCGGTAATGCATAGTAGTAGTAAAACAAATAACTTTAGGCATTCATGAAAGATTTAAGGCAAATTGGTCATAAACTCAGAATAGATGACTAAACACTATGTCCAATGTACTCTTAATTTCATTCTACCATCTAGTGGACATTATGAGAATACAGTGTATACCAAATACTGTTTCATCAGTTTCCCCTCCAAAACTGGTGAAATGGTTGCACCCAATATTAAATGTCTTTAAGACATCAGTGTTAACAGGGAATTTTCTGCTATCTTAACTAGGGGTGTAACGGTACACAAAAATCTCGGTTCAGTACGTACCTCGGTACACAAGTCATGGTTCGTTTTTTTTCAGTACAGTAATGAAAAAAATAGACAACTATTAATTATCTTTTACTTATTGGTAACCTTATTAAAACATACCACCACAGCGGTTAGCTCTTTTTACACAATTTTTGAATGAAACAAATATATATAAAATCCTGCTTTTCACATTGTTTGAATGAAAATAGAAATACAAAAGTGAAAAATAAAATCCTGCTGTTTTTTTTAACACATTTTTTGAATGAAAAATATAAATATACATTTCTGCTTTAACAGTTTTACTCAATTAAAATAAAAAGTGTAGTGCAGCTGGTCAGCTTTAAAGTCTGCTCAGATTCAGTTTTACTAGGAACTTACTTAGCTTTCCCACTTTGTTAAAGTGCAGTAAACAAAACATGCTTATATCTAAAGTGCAGCTTAAACAATTTTACTCAACTCCAATGGCGTTGGTTATTTCTTTAGCACGATGGTCAGGGAAACGCTCTTTCTTTTTAAACGACGACGATATCGTAGTTTGCACCAGATTGCTTTTTCTAGTCGTGCCGGTTAACGTTCAAACTCGGGTGGTGTCGCTTTAGATGCGTTAGCATGTTAGACGTGTTTCCAAGTACATACCCGACCGCTGTTCTGCAGTGTCGGCACACTGCTTTTGTCTTGTCCACTTGTTTATTTCCATCTTCGTATTTTACCCTGAAACCAAAGTGTTCCCAAACGGAGGACTTAAGGTTTACGGGTGGGTCTTCAGGTTCGTCAGGCTCACTTGCCATGTTGTCAAAATGAGAGAATGCGCTGCACAAAGTGAAAGTGGAGATTTACGGTCGGACTCGGTCCGTCACTCAATTAGTCCGTCGGGGAACTAGATATTTCAAATGGTTCGGCTCACAAAAACGGAATTAAAATAAAACAAAATAAAATAAAATAATATCCTGCGCCCAATAATTCAGTACAGGGTTGTGCCGAACCGAAAGTCGCGTACCGAACGGTTCGACACAAATACATGTACCGTAACGGCCCTAGTCTTAACGCGTCAGACGCTATATTATGTATAACGTTTTATTTTTACCTGTTAAGTTGAACAAATTTGACTCATTAATATGAATGTCCAAATAGACATTTAGAGCCCTTCTGCATTCCATGAAGCCAAAACATTAGTATGTAAAAATAAACCTGAAAATTTAAGATTAGATGACCTCCTAATGAATCTCTGTTACCCCTTTTCCACCAAATTAGCTCTGCTTCTTGAACAAGTTCTGTTCAGGACTCTTGGAAACTTGGTGCCATCTAGCAGACAATCCAGTTTTGATCAGAGGCATTGTAATCAAGGATCATCAACAGAGGGTGTTGCACAATGCACTGTAAACGGTAGCAGCAAGGTGGCAGATCAAATTGACCTGGACAATCTGGAGACCGTGGCTGAGAGGAGGGGGAAGAACAAAATCTGTGCAATCCTGGACAGCCCTTCTCACCCACTGCACGACGAGCTATGGCTGATGGGCAGCTCATTCAGCCAGCGAATCATCCTACCCAGGTGCAGGACTGAATGATTCAGACGCTCTTTTGTGCCCACGGCCATCAGACTGTACAACAGCTGTTTGGCTTAAGCTACATTCAGCTCTGAACTGACTTATTTTGCATCTGATCAACATGGCACCTTATGACACTTTATCTGCCAATTTGATACTTTATTTTATTCGACACTTTGTCTGCCATTTTTAGTCACTTTATTCATCTTGATGTAGCAATTTTATTTTGATTTTTATTTATTTTTATTTATTAAAATACTCTGAATGGCTCAAAATTACAGTAGATATTACCTGTTGCATGTTGGTAAAAAAGGGGTATATGTGACCTTGGGTATTCAACATCGGAGCTATATGAACTTTGACTTTGCACCACAAACAAATACTGGGGAAGGTGCATCCTCCCAGAGACCTAAAGTTAGGTTGTGGAAATGGCTTAGGGATGTTTCCATGTTGTTACACACTCAGACTGTAACCTTAAACTCCCAAACCTGCTCCTCCTTTCATCCTCTCCCATCTCATTTTCTCTATTGCACAGACAGTAATCTTCATGTCGTCATGTTAGCTGCTGTCCTGGTCAGGCAGGAGATGAGGAGCTGTTTAAAGTCATCCTTTACTTGAAGATACACAGGTATATCCTGTCTACACTTCTGATGTGCCAGTTTCCACAACTTGAAGTGCCTCGCTTGGGATGACCTGAACATTTGATGTTAAGAACATTAAACATCAAAGTGACAATATACATTTTTACTGACTATACATATAAATGTTAGCATTATATAATTACCTGATACAAAACAATGATTTGACTCAGTTTATAGCCAGTTCATGAAAGTCTTTACCTGTGTCTTTCCACTGCTAAAGGAGGATATATTACACAATATATTCTTTTTTAAACCTCTGAGCAACTTTGACTGAACAGACAAAAAAAGAGCTCCATCAGCACAAGCTATTTTTCATTTACTTACAGTCTGTTATGCAGGATGTTCTCAGAAATCCTGTGAACTAGCTGGGCCAATCTGCAATAGGCAGTGGTTAGTATAAAAAGAGACAGCTGTTCCGCCTGCTTCAAACCATAAAAATGGTCTGAAACCATTGTTAGTGGATAATTACTGTGTAATTTGTCAATATTTTACCAAGATCAGGTTCAAAAGCAATCCTTGGTATCATCAGTTTTTGCCTATTTGGGTGTAGGAATGGCTCTACTGGAAAAGAAGCCAGTAATACTAATGAGATGCTGCTGGAGAATCCGTGCTGCAATCCGCTGCCACTCCATCCAGTATGTCAGTGTCCACCAGATATGTGAGTGGAGTATCTCACATATGTTCTTAGTCTCAACTACACTCTTTTTATATGCCAGGAGCCAGATGTAGAAAAAATGTGTATGCAGAAATACCTACTGTGAGAATGTGTGCACCGCATGCATACAAAAGGCCTGGAGCTAGTCATGATGGAACATGAATAATAAAACCTTGTTTATCTAGATTGTTTCCCTGATTTCTAGTCATGCAAGCGATAGTGTGTTGGTTGTTCAGTCTAACCCCGTGGCCAACACTGAAAAATCAGGCCGCTCTCATTCCGAAGTCGTCATATATGGCTGCTTTGTCAGTGATGGCCTCAGAAACCTGACATGGCGGTATAATACACGGCTGGGCAGCATCATTTCATAACGCAGGCATTCAGCGCCTGTCACGGTGGAATGAAACGTCATGCAACGGCATCTGGTTGAAACACTGCTGGCAACGACGTAATATGTGAAGCTGGAAAATCCCTTTAGGGGAGTGGAAGAGTTAGTGGATGGTTCCAACAAACCCTGGGCTCTCACCCGTGAGCCTGGTATTTGCTTTCTGTATGATTGTAGAGCCAAACCATGATGTATTATTCTTAACCTAGCCATGTTCCTTTGTTGACACCCAGATGTTGGCTGTAGTGTCCCAGAATGTCAACAGCAGACGCAGAAGGATACCTAGCGTGTAATATGTGGACCCGAAAGGCCACTGACTGGAAATATCAACAACTATTTGATGGTTTACCATAAATGATATAGACATTCATGGTTCATAGAGCATGGACACTATTGACTCTGGTGATCCTCCAACTTCTTAAGTTGTCCTATATTTTAGTTTATGAATGAACGTCTGCCAAAATAATGATATTTCCATCAGCCTCAGCAATACTGTGTTTATTGCCATTAAGCAATTATTAGCATGCAAACATGCCAAACTATGATGGTGAATATGGTCTAAACATTTTACATCAGCACCTTAGCAATGTCAATGTGAGAATGTGAACATTTATCACAAAGCACAACCTTACAGTGCCATTAGCATGGTTTAGTCTTGTTTTCCTTTACACAATGATTTGTTTAATCACAATCAAAAGCACCTTTCTTAACTTAATTTTTAAGTTATAATGTATGTGTGAACAATTTTATCAATCTTATTTACATTGGAGACTGACATGTTCTCTTCATTTTAGAAGCTCTTTTTGAAAGTGTTTTTCCATTACAGTGTTATGAATTAAATCATTGATAACATTTTTGATTTGTAATAATTATGATTATAATGAATAATGAAAATATCACTGCTGGTGACTGTTTACAGGTATATTAGATGAATTAATCATATATGTGCTATAAACAGCCACAGCCCTTGCACAATGGTTGTGTCTAGTGATAGCTACTCTGGTGTTGTTGGAGAACATGTAAAATTGCACCTGTTCTTTATTGTTTTTTGTATTGACAGGTCTAAAAAGGGGCAGCACAGGCAGACATCCTCATATGTGAACAGCTGATTAAAGGAGTGTCTACATCCATTTATGGCCAACTGTGGGAATGAAAATTAGGCTTGTGCACATGCTCCCAGTTCCAAAACAATTGAGAAAACTTGACAGGAGATAAGTCCATTTATTTGTCTCCCTTGGGAGAAATTTGGATTAGAGACAGGGTACTGCTGCTTAAACAGCACGAAACATACAAACAAAAATACGTAAAAGACAGTAAAACATTCAGCATCTAAAAAAAAAAATGCATATCATTCTGATGACATCAATGTATATGCCAATTTCTGTCTTTTTAGTGTTATGTATCTGGCCCAAAAGATGACCCTGTGTTTGCCAGACCAGCCTGTGTCTCTGGGGAGTGAAATTTTCTTGTAAATGCTGCATATAAATGTTTATGACAGTTGACCCTTAAATAATATGCCCTGATACATTTCATTTGTTATTGACTTTATCTTTATGTACATTTAGCAAAAACTAGTTTTTCTAGAGGGATTTCTAGTTTTCATCCAGCTGGCTGAAGGGCCACTACTATTGACTGTACATTTAGTTATACTTGTGATTGTTTGTAGTTTTCAGGAATGGATTGTACTGCAGGAAGTTGTAGAAAGAGACACTAAGAGGAATCTTCTTGCAAGAATTCTCGGAAAGTGTTGATAGCTGGTTAGCTAGCGTTATCTTATAGTAAACACTAGCTGGTTTATTGGAGCATAATGTAGTGCTTATAAACGTCTGCAATGTTTATGGCACTTTCCTTTTTTTCTTTGATGTGTTTAGGCACCTGGACTTGATGACATCCCTCAAGGTGTGTGCAGATCAACAAGTGATGTTTCCACAGGCACTGTTAACCTCTCACTACTCCAGTTTGTAGACACCACATTTCAAAAAGTCGACCATTGTTCCTGTCTCCAAATAAACCAAAGCCATCTGCCTGTGGTTAGTCAAATCCATCATCGCATCCTCTCCTCCTGACTCAGTGGGCCAAGTACAATTTACATATGAGCCAAACCGATCAACAATTGCCCCAGACCTCCACACTGCTCTCTCCTACCTGGACCAAAAGAAATACATGTGAGAATGCTGTTTATTGGCTACAATTATGAGACCTGGGACTCAACACTGCCCCCTGTGACTGGATCCTGAGCCCTCTAATGGGCAGACCTCAGGCTGTGCAGTTATGCACCACCACATCCTCCTTCCTAACTATCAAAACCTGAGCCCCTCAGGACTGCTTGCTAAGCCCTCTCCTGTACTCTATATGTATACATGACTGTGTGGTCACCCACAGCTCTAACACCATCATTAAGTATTCAGTGGGTGTTAGCCTCGGCTAGGGGTGTCCCTTGACACTGATTTGCTTTATGATAGTCATGGGCAGGATCTCAAGGCACAGCCGAGAACAGGAGAGTGTGCCGTTCAGGGTTCATAGAGTTGCTTCTCAACTCTTTGCAGATGATGGCATTCTGTTCTTCATTAGACCATGACATCCAGCTCACATTGAGGAGGGTTTGCAGCTGAGTGTGACAGTCGGGATGAGAGTCAGTACCTCCAAGACTGTGGACATAGTTTTTTGCCAGAAAATGGTGGACTGTCCCCCCTGGGTTGAGAGTGAGTTACTGCCCCAAATAAAGGAGTTCAAGTATCTCGGGGGTATTATTCACAAGTGAGGGTAAAATGGAGCGTGAGATGAACATATGGTTGCCCAGTGTCCACAGATGGACATTTCACCGGACTGTCTATGAAGACAGAGCCAAACCGGAAGGCAAACCTCTTAATTTACTAGTCCATCTACGTAATGATCCTCACCTATGGTCATGGGCTTTGGGTAGTGAATTAGATTGCAGTGCAAGTGACCAAAATGAGTGTCCTCTGCTGGATGGTTGAGCTCAGCCTTTGAGAGCGGACAAGGAGCTCAGACACCCAGCGGGAGCTTGGAGTAGAGCCGCTGCTCTTTCACGTCGCAAAGGGCCAGTTGAGGTGGTTCGGGTGTCTTATCAGGATGCCTCCTGTTAGAGGTTGGCTGGGCACGTCCAACTGGTAGGAGTCCCTGGGCGTAAACTCAGACACGCTGGAGGGATTATATATCTCATCTGGCCTGGGAATGCTTCGGGATCCCCCAGGAAGAGCTGGGAAATGTTTCTAAGGAAGGGGACTTCTTAAATACCTTGCTTAGCCTACTGCCCTCACAACACAGCCCTTGATATAGATGGTTGTTAGGTATTTTAATTTATATTTTATTGTACTTTTTATTCCTTTATTTTAGCTGCTGAACTATTAATGTCTTAAATTACTTGATGTCCCCCTTATAAACTGTATACTACACTGTAATTGTTGTGTACATGACAATAAAAAATAAATAAATAAATATTCAGGCATTTAAAATCTAGTTTAAAAGTTTGTAGTCTATCACAGAACTGCATTTAGAGACTACTACCCTTGCATGTACAGTTTGAAGTCTCCACTCTAACTCTACATGGCATCAGACATTAGTCTTAAGTCCCATTTTAGGAGGAAGTAGAGTTATGTTGTTAAAGAGCAACAAAGTCTGCAGAGGAAAGAGGTTGAGGTTGTCCAAAATATTGGACTTTGACATGGGAGACCCATGAATGTATTAAAGGAACTGGACCCTGGACTAAAAGATGCCTCCCCGTCACATGAATGTAAATGGCTCACTGAGCAAATAAGCCAAAAATGTTGTATAGCTTCAGGGTTTGCCTCAGCGTAGTGTATGTTATGCTCATTAGTGTTTTTCTTGCTCACCCCGCCTGCGCATTGCTGCTTGGTCCATAGACTTTGCATTGGGCTGACCTCACCCTCAGTAAAATCACTTTTCTTTTCAGTCTGGGAAAGATTTTGTCAAGCTCCTTCATGGATTAAAAATAGAAACAGTAATAACTGACCATGTCTGCTGTTGCAGGTGTACTGTCAAAAGCTTTGCAGACATCTCTTTCATAATGGTGGTCTCTATGGGCTGTTGGGGATTTTGCGTGACAGTACAGTGGTTGACTACTGGGACAAATTGCCAGCAAAACTGAGTGGTGATGCCAAATCCAGCTCTCTTAATATGTCTATGAAGAGATGGCTGTTGGCCTCCTGTTACCTACTGACAATCAACAAAACCATCATCATGATCTTTCCCTAAACCTGACCAAATTGTTTATGTGCCTAAACCACCCCAAACATTAATTACAGCTTAAAGCAGATTATGAAACACTGGTAGGTGTTGTTCTGGAGGGCAATGGCAAACATTATATATATGTATACATATATCGTTTTTTGTTTCATTTGAAAGACTTGGCATATTGTCTATAGGACAACAGTTTAGCCAGATTATTTAGATTAATTGTACTGGTAGATATACCCGAAACAGGAAAACTGATTGCTATGATTCCGTTTTTAGGGAACTGTTGTCTAATTTGAGGGGTTGTTTTAAAAGTTCTTTAAGTTTAAAAGTTCTGAAACACCAAGCTTACGGTCGGCTATGGGTTAATGTTGGGTCATGAGCGAATGTCTGTCACCCAGTTTTTGCAGTATGTCCTGCACTGCTGGCTCTCACCAGCCCTTATCGGCTTTTTTTCAGACATGTTGAATCAAGCCCATTGGTGAATGAAAACACTTATTGGTATTTCAACTCAGTGTACATGAAGAAGAAATGAAAGTGAGGAAAGTAAACAAATGACTTAAGTCAAGAGGGCATACACGCTGGTTGAATGTCAATTGTAGTCGTTGCAATGTGTTCATGTGCAACAAAACCTGTCTGATCATCTGACTGCTTGTATTTCCTGGCCCTGACTTTATTTAGTGGTGTCCTCATATTCTAAGATCAATTAGAGCAATTACAATGGTCAGTACAATAGTATTATTACCAAAAAGTAGAATGGCAAAAGCTACAAAAATAAGGTATAATGAGTAAAAGTATAATGAATCAGAATGATCCTTTACCTGCACTTAATTAAAAAAGGAACCATTTACTGGGCTATGTAAGAATCTGGCCTGTGTGTTTGTCTTGTTTGAAAGATATTTTCACAACTCTGAAAGGAAGACTTGATCAAGACAGAGTTTGTGAGATTTCTTTCTACAACAGGAGGAACTGCCACACAATGAAATGCATCATTTATCACCAATATGAAAAAGCTCAAAGGATCACAGAATGCAAGCTGTAACCTCTACAAAATGAATGTGTTTTCTCAATTATAGCTAGGTACAGTATTATTCATTTTTTTCAAGGACCTTCACAAATTATTGATGTTACATTCGCCAACAAACTTGTTAAAAGTACATTTGTGTCAACTTTTTTTGCTTGTGTTTACATGACAAGTGCAGTGCCCATTCAAAATTTGCCTGTTTGAAAGGGAATGATAATGTAGTGTATTGCTGCCTATGAGTCCTGAGCAATGTCAGGTGTGTGGTGCCAAAATCCACTGACAAAGCAGCGGTATTTGGCGACTTTGTGATGAGAGCAGACTGGGTTGTCGGTATTAACTTTACATACTTAAAAACGTTTTGACTGATATGAGTTACATTATATGTATACAGATATTGATTTCATTTGACTGGAAAAGAAGACATGATCCCTGTATGAGAAGATTATTTTCATTGCCTGTAGAATTCTGGTAGAGGATGTCAACTAAGGTAAGTCAGGGTCAGCTATAGAGCAGCAGCCCTGGAGCTGATAAGAATTTAGTGTCTTGACAAATGACACTTTAGCTGGATAAATGGTGCCAAACACACTTTAGTGCTGTGACAGGAAGACACACTTCTCCCTTAAAAACTCCACAATGCTGTGCTTGTGCTGTATGTATATGTATGTACAAAATGTATGTAACATTACTTTTTGAAGCTCTTTTTATCAAATCTCTTATGGAAAGTTATTGTAATTTACAAACTATATAAAACATATATTTTTTCTTTGGCATTAGGCCCTACCCCGTGCTCCCTCTGTATTATCCCTGTTTGATGTTGGGGCAGGATCAGTGCAGAGAGTTTTACCTTTTATGACATCACCTGTGTCCCTGAGCTTCTTGGCGGAAAATCGGGGGGTTTACGTTACTCTTTATACCTGTGATCTGGGAGATTTACAATCGTTAAACTGTAAGCATGCTTACGAGACATGATGCATGCAGGCAGAAAAGCTTTGCATAGCGTTCTTGTCCTGTTGCAGTTGGAAGTAAAGGTCAGTTTCACTCCAGTGTGCACAGGTAATTCAGACATAAGCCACTTCACATCCTCAGGCTACAATAAAAGATATAATTAGATGTATTTGTGTCATGCCAGCTCTCAAGTACTGCCAGCTCTTGCATCAAAAGCTTATGCATAACCTTTTGCTTGAGAAAATGCTAATTTGTTTGTATTTGGATCATGGATTGGGCTCTGACAAGGAGGGGCAGAGAGGAGGGCAAACCTCAGCCTGCTGAAATCACACATCCACAGCTCAGCACTGCCTGTAAGCCCCAGGTTTGCTGGCATAACCCTACTCACTGCCTGGCTGGGAACACATGCGTTTGCGCAAGATAAGTCATGGTTTTCAGTGATTATGCAGTGTTCCCCACAGCCCAATGTTACTGTATAATTCTCTGGTTTATCAGTTAAGTGTATGAACTACACGGTAGACTGAAGTCTCTGCTCACAGTGACAAACAGTGACGGGACGACTGACTCATGCGCAGGTCTGAGTTATATACATCTGGTGTTTGAAAGGTCTGTATTTTCACCTTGTTGCATTTTTATAAACCATTTTTATCTGGTCACATCTCTCATCATGTCCGTCTCAATTCCTTTTCCTCTCCTTGCAGTTCTTGTACTCATACAACTTAAGTTACAGCCATTAACTACTATTACTGCATCTTCAGCGTATTGGATTGTAATGTTTATTACAACTTCAGTAATATCTGCTGCCGATGCACAGCACCACTCACTCAGTGGAGATGTTCCAGGCTACATTTGTTGCTGCCTATAAGAGGCACATCATCTTCAGTGTTGATAGGCAAGTATTCATGCCGTGAAAGGCCCTGACAAACCAAGCCGACGGTTCTCTAGTTTTTGGAGTGTGTCCCGCACTGTTGCCCCTCATTGGCCCCCCTCAGCTTTTTTTGGACTGATTCAACATGTTGGATCAGTGTTGGTGACGGCGGAGATCACTCTGATTGGCAGCTCAGCGCACAAGAAGAGAAACAGACATGAGGGAATTAAACAAAGCGCTAAAGTCAAGAGTGAGTGAGACCAAAACAAACTTGTTACATATGGTAAGATTATTTTACTTTAACCATTGAGCTCTTAAGCAGAAACATTTCATGATGATTTGTGTTATTGCTCACTGGTGCACGGTAAATTTGCTCTGTTCTTTCAACATTGAATTGATTTGGTTATGTGCTAACTGGCTAGCTAGCATCACGACGGTCTTCCAGTTAGTCCTTTTGAATGAGGATTACAGACTACTGCCATCTGCTGATGGGTGTGTAGAGTTTTTTTCCTCCCACACAGGCGCAGACCATACGTGCTGGTTGGCCATCGACTACAGTCTTTGCAATGTGTTCATGTGCAATGTTTTTGACCGGGACATGGCGATGTCAGGCGACGTGGCAGGGGGCTATCATTGCCGCTAGCAGTCTTAAATCAAGGGCGAGGTATTGAGTAAGGCTACAGAGTGGTGACTGCAAACCAGGCCCCCAGGAAGTGCACCAGACTTTGGCATAGTGGCCAAAACGTGTTGCCACAACTTCTGAGTCCATCACGTGATGCCATTGGGCACAAAGACTTTTTAGACTTACACTGGGAAAGACACATCTATGAAACAGTCAATATAAATTTTTTGAGCATCACAATCCCGGAATCGGAATTTGATCCATTTGTTCCGCTAACATTTTTAAAGTGTGGATGAGACACACAATTTGGTCATTTTATCCCCTTTTAAGTTAGCAGAGGGCTAAACCTTAAGTTAGCCCCTGAGCTGCCAAAGTGTCTAATGCGCTTGCACCATGGGCCCATGATGTGGAAGACCTGAGTACATTTATACACAGTTTGTACACAGTGGCTTCATGCACCACTGAGCAAATTTAACAGGAATGAACTTGGCCCTACCTCCAATTGTGTATCCAGTTCTTGGGACAAGCAGTGGCATCAGAGCCAAAGAAGCACATTTTTTAATTAATTTATTTTATTGGCTATCAGATTTTAAATACCATAGTCAAAAAAAAAAAATAAATAAATCAATATGTGGCAGTCAGTGTTGATATTTTGGCTGACTGCCACAAATAAATCAATGTATGGGAAACACTGTTACAAAAAAAAAAAAAAGGCCATCATCTTGCATTGCTTTTGACTTTCCATTGTTCTCAGTGGACTGCTTACTACTACTTACTTTACCCTGCGACTTTATATGACTTCATAATGATTTACACATGGTTAGATGTGAACACTTCCCCAACCTGCCTTGTGTTTACAAAACCCATAACTTAGCACATAGATAATTTAAAATCTGTCAGGGTCATTGGGTAAGTATAGCTACTCAGTCTATACTACCAGGCACTTTTTCCTTCAGTGAGTCGATCAACCTTTCTTGCTACAAGTGGAAGTGGGTGAGACTCTGCCCGGGTTATGCAGCTCTTCCCTTTGCTGCTGTACCTAAAAGGCCTGGAGGTCAAAACTGCCCCCTCAGCGCCCAAGCCAGGCTGCTGATCTTTATTCAAAGCTACAACAAGAATATCTCGCCAAAATAAAACCCTCTGCACTGACTGTGCAAAGAGTACTGGGGCACAGTCTATTTTAAATATTCACCCTGGCTCTGTTGCAAATCCTGCTAAGCATACAGCCAAAATTGAAGCATATTTTGTGGGGAAAAACTATGTGACAGTGGGAAAAATAAGTCATGTCAACTAAAAATATACCCAAATATGTGCCACGTTATATAGCTGTTGTTTGAAAGGGGAGCCAATGAGTTATCAATCAGGACGAGCATCTGACTGGGGCAACTTAGAATAGATTTATGGTGCTTTTAAGCTGCCTAATTACAGCTTTCAAGATAATGAAGGTCATTGCTTGTTGTGTAGGAAACAGAGCATGTCATGTGAGTAAAGAGGAGTTAATTTAACTTGAGGAATGCATGAAAGTCTTCCACTTAAGCCCTGTCCAAATAGCTTCACACTGGTGAACTCAGTGCTGCACCTAAAGAGCTGCAGCTAATAAAGTGGGTAGCAGCCCATTCTCCCAGCCTTCAATCATGCCTTCATCTTTAAGACTTGATTGTGCAATTTATAATAAAAAACCAAAACATGTTTCTCACTTAGCTCCAGTGATATCTAGCCTTCATATTTTAGAGGAATGAATGAATGAGGGGGCTGCGTTGTTTCTCCCAGTACTGTTGTCTGTCTGAACATAGCCTTAAACTGGATGTATACTGGATGCCATTGGTTAACACAGCCCCAACCTATAGTTTTGTAAAGATGGACTACATGACAGCTCTCCCAAAGTGAAGCCAAAACATCTCAATCATCCCCTGGCGGCCAGCTGCAGTATAGGTCATAAAGTCTGTGCACTCCATGGTAGCAGGTGGGACAACTACAAAAATCAAAGTACACGTCAAACAAATTTTTCCCAAATATGTTCTATCATTTTATGTAGGTCTTGTCACGTGGATGTGTTCAAATGTTCATTTTTCTGTTGGATTTTTTTTAGTTATTTGATGCTATAGAAAGGGGGATGTCATGATTGACAGCTGTGTGTGCCAATTGGTGTTCTCACGGTCAATGACGCTGCTCATGATTGGTCAGTCACGTGTATGGGCAGAAACTTGACACCTTGGAGATCACTGTTGCACAGATGCTGAATGACGTGACCAGCACAAGATGGCAGCAGCTGCATCCAGGGTATTTTGGCTTCATTTTTGTACAGTAAGGGTAAGTGGAGTCTATCTTTATATACAGTCTATGCTTTGGACCCTACACATCTAGTCATAGTAAAAAAGTATAAATTCAGCTTTAGGCATGACAGTTCTTTGAGCTGAATGTTAACATGAGCAGCGTGTTTAAATGCTGACAATGACAATGCTAGCATGCTGATGTTTAGCAGGTATAGACTCCATGTTTACTATTTACACTTACATCTCAAGATACTAACATTTGCTAAATAGTGCTAAAAACAAAGTGCACCTGATGGTAATGTCATTGTTTTGCAAGTATTTTTGCCAAAAAGTAAATAATTGTATAAAGTGTGCTTTTGACCCAACGATGGCACTAGATGGAAAGTTAAGTGATCATCAGACAACTCATCCTAACATGAATGCCTGAGCCAAATAGTATGGCAATCCATCCAATACTTGTTGCAAACAATGACATATGCAAGGGCATTTGCAGTAGCCTCTCTACCTCAGCTAAATTTGGGCAAAATTTATGGCCCGTTGTCTATTACAAGTGTAGTGCTTTTTGTGGTTGGCTTTGGACAGTAGTGGCATGTGGCTGGGAGCCACTTATTTCGATGAGGAAATCAACGCACCAGTCTGTAAACTCTCCACTCCTGCTTTTCTGCTAGCTAGCAAGGCCAAGGTTTTCAAATGTAAACACCAGAAAACATTAAAGACAAGATGGACACCAGCTGAATTAGCATTCTGTTAGTCATTGTACATTGGAAAATAAACTGGACAACCTTCGTGCCACATCAGTTTCAAACGGCATATCATGAACTGTAATATCCTTTGTTTCACCAATCTTTGGCTAAATCCTGGACAGCGCCAGAAGGCTTTTTTCTATATGCCGATCTGACAGAGCAATGGACTCTGGCGAGAAGAGAGAAAGTGGGTTGCCTTACTGTGAATAAGTACTGGTGTGACAGTGGGAATGTGAGGCACAGTCCTGTTCCTGCTGTGGATCATTGCTGTAAGCTGTTCAGAGGTGGCTGCAGTACGGCGCTGCCTGTATTATGGAAAAGCAACCACACAGCAGACTTGTTGAAGTCAGAATGTATTACCAGAATGTTACGCCAGCGGTTACGTCAGTCGGAGGCCTCCACATGGGGAACACAGACAGGACGCTCAGCCAATCATTGCATCCAGTCCGAATGCAATGATTGGTTAGAATTTTCTTAGAACCATGTGAGAATGGTATAATTATGAGTTTGTATCTCTGGTGGAATTCACTTACATTTTAGTGTGCCATCAGCTTATTAATAGCATTTTAACCTAAACAAAGAAAAGTGTAAAATTTCCAGAAAGGTAAGTATCGCTTTAACTTTCAGTGCAACATGCCCAAATGAATGCTTTTATGCAGTAAACCCATCTGGTACTCCAAACTGAATAAATGAAATATTGGGCAATGATTATATAATTATGCATGTAGCCACTCTTGGACACAGGCTTAGAAAGTAGCAAAATACATGGGTTATCATCTAAAGACATGATGACAATTTGCAAATATTAGACAGGTTACTAAGTTAATTTGATTGCAGTTCTTGGTACGGGCATTAGCTTTCACTACCTACTTGGTGCTCTTAAAAAGCTACAGTGAATTATTTCCATTGGAGCAGTCAGGCCCAAGGCCAAGTTAATGTTTGTTGCAGTATAGCTAAAGTGATAACATATAATAAGTGTGTTTTTTGCTGTAAATGCACCCGGGATGTCTCTTTCTGTTGGCCATTTTCTATCTGTAACTCATGCATAATTGCTCTGTTGTTTATAGATATTTCTGTTGGTCAAAGAACAACACAGCTTAATTTACTGACACAATTATTCTCTGTGATCATGCAGCACTGAATCTTATAAAAAGGATTTGGACAATGAAGCCTACATTTATTCACATTTTAAGAGGACGGTACATTATTTAAATAGTGATCTCTCTGTTTGCCATGCCTAAAAAACCTAATTGCTCATTACAGAAAAGTGATTGAAAAACATTCCTCTCCATTCTGAAATACCTTTGTGTCACATTTCAAAAAGACAAAAAAAAGTTTTTTTGTCAAAGGAAGTAGCTGGCAGAAGCTCTCCCTTCGCTCCATCGCTATGCTTTTGGGAATTTTCTATGGCCTTTCTGTTTTTTTTATTAGATAGTAATTAACTAGGAGTGAAGACAAAGAAAGGCGGGGGAGGGAGAGAAAAGCAAACCACGGAATTATTTTCACGGTGGTGAGAGCAAATATAGCATCCTTGGTTTAATCAGCTGAATATGACAATACTTGTGAGTCTCATTGTTATGGAGGCACCAGTCTTCCATTAGTAAGCTCTTTAAACATCTGCCAGGAGCCAGATGAAGAGTCTATATTATCTTGGCTCGCTATATATCCAGCACTGTCTCTGACAATTTCCCTTCCTCCTACTATCCATCTCTTTCTCTCTCTATCTCAGTGCATTGTATCTCCTACAAAACGCCACCCCCACCCAATCCCCCCTCTGTCTCAAGCCCCCCCCACTCTCCCTCCATCCATCTCGGGCTCTTGTTCCTTCCTCTCGCATCAGATTAGCTTTGGCTTGGTTGTTCTGCCTCCCATCTAATTGCCCAGCAGTGGCTGATTGGCATGTGAATCGTAGCAAGGTGAGAGCTGCCTAAATATTAATTGTGTAGGTGTGGGCTCGTAGGTGTGTCCTTGTCACATGCTCCCTCTCATTAAGGCAGAATCATTGCAGGCCTTTTTTTTTTTTTTGGTAAACACTCTGTCCCATCCTATGATATCTAAAATATAACATATCCATTTGAAAGGAGCCATTTTGAGTGTCATTTGCATTTACGCAAGGCCATAAATGTTGGTTCCAGCAGAGATAAGTGGAGCGCCATAAAACGTACACGTTGTTCAAAGCGGAGGTAGCATTTATTTCCATATCGTCTGTCAGCATTAGTTACATCAACTGAATGATCCCCTCCTTCTCCTCCTCCTCTTCCTTGCATAGTAGACATGTAGAGCAGGCTGGAGCCTGGATGAGTAGTGGTAAATGAAGTGAATACCCAACCAACTTTTGGTAAGCGATATATTGCCAACAAATAGACAAGATGGAATGCTTCTTATGAAGTCTTAATCTTGCCTTACAGTACATGTCTCCCAGATAACTCAGGATACAGGGAGAGTGTGGCAGGATGTCAGTTGTAGGTCAGCTGAGATTTTGCTTGAGGGAACAATCTGGCTTATTGCCTGAACACACACACACTTTTGCCCACATTAGACATTGACATCACAACACTGTAGCTGCTGCCTTGGTACTCACGATTGAGGACGGAGGAAGGAGCTGGTGTTATTGTCTGTGTTTGTACAAATATACTCAGGGGGATGTTGCTTTTGTCCTGTGCATGGCGGGGTGGGGGCGGGGGGTGTTTTCCCCCGCTGCAGTAAGTAAACTAAGTGCTTTGTTTACTGCTCCATCCTATCTCAGCAGCTCCTAACAACGAGAATTTTAATTGTAGTGACTGTGCAAATGAAATAAAATTAATTCCATCAGCAGTCAGCAGATGCACATTTGTGCTTTTTATTTGTTCTTCGATGTGGTCTGCTGTGAGGAAACAAGCACTTTTTAGGTGGAAAGAGAGCTATGGCTAACTCTTTCAAAGTCAGAGGTTGCTGTTTGTCCGGGGAGTCAGCATGCTTCTGAATGCCAGGCTGAGCAAGGCAAAGATGACAGTCGGGAAGCTAATCCTCTGAAATAATTTGGTCGGCAGTCTCTGAACTTCCGCATTATCTTCCTCTGCATATGGCTGATGATTTAAATGCCTCAGCCTACTTTTGACAGGTGAATACAAGCCTGAACCCGCTTTTCTAATAGGCAAACATTATGGACTGGCTCCATGTTTTGGCCTCCAATTTGAATTTCTTGTATACAGAGGGTGTGAGGGACCTTTATTTTGAGATAAGGGAGCTGACAGAGCGAGCAGCTAAAGCCACAGAGCTGAAACATGCTTGCATGCTAGTTTCAAGGCAGTGACGTTGGATGGCATTATTTGCTGCTTCCTCGTTTGGTACACAGACCACAACAGATATCTTCATTTAATATATTCCCTCAAGAATGCTCTTGCCTCACCTGCGTGGTGCAAGAGAGGAACTGTTTATCTAGTCAAACAAACAAATAAACATGTCACAAAAGCAAAGAAGGAAGAATTAATTCCCCAAAGTAACAACACTACACTCTAAATATGAAGTATGTATTGATGTCATGATTCGTTGAACCTATTATGATAGAAACTTTATTAAAAAATCTGTCAAAAATTGTATGCTAATATTCAACAATGTTCAATATCATATCATTATTTTCAATTGTACATCAGCATGAGTATGCCTGATAAGTTTGGTTCCATGAGAGAAATGATTCAAGTCTGAACCTGACAGTGAATGGCTGGCTCTATCTATGTAGTTTTAAGCTGGAAGTAATTTTTATTTATTTTTTAACCGCTAATATGATTATGACGCACACATGTTTTAAAGTAATCGCAAGCACTTCTTTTTTCTGGTAATGAATCCCTATTTTCAACTAATAATGAGGTGTCCATTCAGTTTTAGTACCATGTAACTTGGTCAGCTGACCCTTCCATAGCACAAGATCTTTTTGAAATATTGGCTGGTGTGTGTGAAAGGTGGTGCGACAGGCCTTGGTACCCTCAAAATGTTTTCATAGCAGTGGTCTGATGGGGCCAATGACACCACCAAAGCCAAAAGTCATGACAAAATTTTGAGAATTCTATAATGCTGCTGAAGTACACAGGCAAGTTGAAAACTAGGTTTCACATACTGATAAACTTTGATGTCTTATTTTACAGGTAATAATGTGCACTTTCTGTTTTAATGTGTAGGTGATTTGTTGTTCTTCAAATAGGCTAGTTATCCTTTTCCTTAAAAAGATATACAACTAAAATATACAGCTTTAATTTGAAGGAGAACATTGGTTGTAAGGAAGAAAACATTTACTGGGAACAAACCTTCTCAAGTTTAGGGGAAACTAGTGGGTACCAACAGAACCCATTTTCATTCAGATATAGCCTATTGCCAGTTGTTCCCTTGCCTAATTTGGCCTATCTTTGGAGCGTTATTTAGTCCCCTTCCTGCCAAGCCATGACTGATATCAATGGATGCTTTCATTTCATAACCTAAAAAGTTGTTTATTAATCTAAACTGTGCCTCTACCCCAAGATTACACATACAAGAGACCTCACATCTAACTAACTTCAAATACAAATGATTTTTTTTTTTTTTTTAAATTGTGATTAACAGTTTACAAAGCTATACTTAGATTGTTGCTCCCTGTACTGCTGGCATGGCTGCATTCACAATTTCCTTGCAGCCTTTGAAATGACTTTTACCTGATTGCTGATAAATACTAAAATTGACCATAATAACATTATGCTGAAAAATATGTACGACTAAATAGTGCTAAAATATATGATGGGTAATGGGGGTCTGTATTCAGGTATCAGTGTAGTATCTTGCACCAAAATGCCCAGCCCACACAGGTTTACAAAGCAGACCATTAATTTCCATGTACATATGTGTGAGACCAAACATAAAAATTATAGGAAAACATGAAGAGTATATTCTCTGTGCCTTTTGGAGCCTCGAATTCGGCATTTTGGCCATCACCATCTTGGTTTTTGTGGAGCCAGAACTGACCATATTTGGGCGTGAGGGTGGAGCTGTGGAGGAGCGAAGGTTGGATCTGACTGAGAAGCCAAGAACTCTATTGGTAGAGAGACTGTCATTTAAAGTGGCCGCCCTTAATTATGCATAACTTTAAGCCTTAATAAAATGTAAAGAGTTGAATTATATACAAATTCATCCTTCATCCATTTCTACTGTAAAGTTGTGCACTTAAACATGGCAGTCTATGGGGACTGACTGGCTTCTGGAGCCAGCTTCAAGTGGCCAGGAGGGATCTTGTTTAGGTGTTAGCCATAAGCTCGCCAGTTACAGCAATTCACCAATGGCTGAACTCTGAGTAGTCCCCCCATCAGAGAGCCCTTGGCACCACCTATACCACAAAGACACACAGATGAATTTCGCAGTGGAAACAAGCTGTAAACACAACACTGAGATATTGACAGTTTTAAGGTTGATATGCTGAACCTGTTGCCTCTTTACACATTTAGCAGACAGGAAGCAGCATTGTCAGTCATTTGAAGTCATGTCTCTTGTGAACTGATGAATGTAAGTCTGATATTAACCCTTCGTCTAGTTCTTTTTTGATGTCCACCAACTGTTTTCTGCATCTTGAGCTGCTAAATGCTCCACTATATTCACCATCTAGACACTGTTGTCTGTCTGCTGCTTGGTACTGGGCAGGTAATGAACTGCAGAGTTGGGTCACGATTCTCTGCGGGTTCATCTCAACAAGCGACACCTTTCACATAGAAATAGACATATGATCCCATGTTAATATAAAAAATATTGATTGTAACCACTTTAAAGATAACACCTGGAGCAGTATGTGTTAGTTAATCTACTCTGTCACTCTCTCCTGCTCTTGGTCATATTCACTTTGCCGTTGCTTGTGTGTAATTACCTTAACACTCAATGTGAATAGTGTTTAAGGGTGCCTGCTAAATGCATTAATTGGAAAAAGTAATATAATATTGTCTGGGGTCAGGCTTCAAACCTCCACTTAAAGCTGGAGTAGGAAGGTGTTTGGAAAAGGAATAAAAGGCAGAGTCTGATGACAGTTATTTAATGACAAATATTGTTTTATTATGATGTAAGATTAACTTGAAAACCCAGGAAGAATAATGTGTCAGAGCTAGAGAAAGATCTGTCTGAGACCATCATATTTAACACTAAGGTGAAAAAAAACCTCTCTGGGCTGTTATTGTTTCTTAACTGCGATCACATCTTTCATGGCACTAGGCCCACAAGGCTATACCACAAAGCAGGTTCGACAGAGCCAGGCTTTCTTTGCCTTAGCAGTCTCGACAAACCCTAAAGACCCAGTCAGGTATAACAGGAACTGCGAAGATAGTTATCAACTTTCTCTGTTAACCCAAGCATCACTCTTGGCGCTCTGCTTTCATATAAAAAACAAACAAAAAACAGCTGCACATTATACAGCTCTTAAACTTAAAAACTAGATGCAGGAGATTTAAATGTTACACTCAAGAACTGTGTTTATATATACTAAAGGTGAAAATCCTGAAAATCACTTTAGTTTTTGGCCAAATCAAGTGAAATGAACTGTATTTATTGAATACTGTCTGTAATAAATACCAACAAACTAAATAAAATTTCTAGTCACTGTCATATTGGCTGTAATATACCAGCGTAAAACTGACTTCAGCAAATCAAGACTAAACAGCATTCTTGCTCACATTCTCGGATTTTCTGCATCACTAAGTACGTTTATAGGACATAAGAGCAAATCAATTTTTTTGTGTTAGTCTGACAAAAAAACAGACTTTTTAAATTCATGTAAACATGTTAGTTTGACTGAAATTGTACTAAATCACATTTCGAAGTCAGACTAACACACCCAGATAATGCGATTGGGATTCAAATTTCCCCTGCATGTATACAGTCAGCTGGACCCAAATTGGCCTTGGCACTCTGCCCATGCTCCACAGTTTCTGCTCCAGGCTTTGATCTGGAAGTCAAACAGCATTACATGCATAAAAGCAGAAGAAGCCGGTAACAATATGGCAAAATCTACATCCAGAGAAGTACATTTTTGGACGGATGAGGAGATGCAGTTTATGCTGTGTCAGCTGAAAGGATCTTTCACTTTAAGATTGACTGTTGACTATAGAGTGACGCAACTAAGATCAATGAAAGGTGCTTTTTAGCCAATTTAAAGCCGGAACTTGGAACAAAAACTGGTCCCGACCAGGTTAGGTCTGCAGCATGAGTTCCCATGTCGATGCAACCAGGTTAAAAGAGAGCCACCTTTGTCGAATGGAAAACTCTGGCTTTAAACTCAACACACTAACCCACTAACATGGCTTCATGGTACAACCCTTAGGATGTGGTGATGGTGTCTTTGCAAAACAGTCATAGGAGGCAACTTGTGTTGGTGGAATACTGCACTTGGAAAAGTGAGCCCTGGAAATAAGCTGGCTAAATCCCTGCAAAAGAAAAATACCACATAAAACATTTAAAGACATTTTAGCATGTTAGTTGCTAGCCTGGAGGTTGTTGTTGTTTCACATACAGAGCTAATATGAACTGTGGAGATAGGTTTGGCTACGGGAGACTAGTTTCACATAGCAACGGGGATTCTGAAAAGGGTAACACGCAGGAAGCATGTTACTGTCTGAAAAATGAGGCCAATGACAGGCTAATACCAACAAAGTACAACATGTGAGACAGACTACTTCATACTGTACATCTGCTACACTCTAGATAGCCAGACCTCTGACTGTGATGGGAGCCAGATAACATCATCTTTGGTACACTCAATATTTCCCAAGCCAGTGGGGATGCAAGCTTCAAATGGCACATATTCCAGCTTATTATCACTGATGTGGTAGTGGCAGGATGAACAATTCAGATCGAAAAATCTGTACTTCAGAAGCTCTCTTTCCCTGGCCAGGCCTTCCGTTACATGTAAGCCAGCAACACCTAGGAAAATACCTCTTTTGGTGTCTAGAAGATGTGAAGTTGGAGGAGTGCAGTGATTTCAGACAAACTGCCTAAAAAGAACATTGTATGACTTCTGGATATGTTGGTACATTGCAATGTGTCATTACAGCAGACACAAGCTCAAACAACAAGGCTGAAAGATCGCAGACCTTTAAAAGCCCCAGATATCATGGGCTTTGTGTATCAAGCAAAGATGTTGTTGCCTGAATCAGACACCACCTCATGCCGTCTGCTTGGCAGCTGCTGTGCTTTTCTTTCTCTGTTCCTCCTTCCTTCACCCAGACTTGAAGCAAAGTAGGCCGAGGCCTTGGGAAGTCCCTCAAGTTACTTATCTCAGCAGTATGGTTAGACACGAGCCTCCCACTTTCCCCAAATGACTCAAGTTTTGTAGCGTTTGGTTCTCTGTAACGTGCTGTGCGTATGAAAAGTTACACAGGTTTTGTTTTTGGCAGACGCACTACCTACCACTGAGCTAAATTATGAATCACTTGCTGATGTTTGAAAATATATTATTAAAAGCTGAACACCTTCACAATACTTTTTGGGAGTGTGTGTGTGTGTGTGTGTGTGTGTGTGTGTGTGTGTGTGATGTTCAACTGCTGGTATACTCAATTTGTAAATGATCTTTGTTTACACTCTCAGTGTTTGTATTAACATTCAATTTTGCATTAATGAATATGAATGTGGTCGTCCAAGTGTTGCTTAACTCGCACAGTCTTTTTTATTAGCGGTTGTGCTGTCACAGAGCAATGAGAAAAGCCTGCTCTCGGCTCATATCTGGAAATGGAGCTTTTAATACAGATTGCACACTTCATCAGTGAATTTTGTTCACTTTCTATTTAATGTGCAAGATTAAAAAACAGAATATGTATGAAAAGTCTACAACAAAATGGAATCAGGAAATTAAAGAGAAAAAAACTCTACAAAATGAAAACTATTCCTACATGTTGTTGTGTCAAGTTGTTTCAGATATGGGATCATATTTTTAAGGTTATTAGATTAAAGCTGGAGTGCAGGACTTTAAAATATAAATGAATGTCATACAAATCTTATTAAACCTTTCACCACTAGGGAAAGCTCAGTGTATTTCTCAGTATACAGGAGTTTTGATGTGAAGTGTTTGTGGTGACTTTCCCACACCAGGGAGGAGAAATTAAGGAGACCGTGGCTTCTCAAAGTTAAGGGAGAATCCTTGAATTTCAAGGAGGGTGCATCATTGAATCCCACCAAAGGACTATTCCAATCTCAAGGATTCCTCCAATTCTACTTCTACAATTCAAGTATGCATGTGTGTATCCTCTGCAGGCATAAAGCGCCCACAATTCTCTCTGTATGATTTGCTGGAAGTGATGGTGCGACTTCTTGAGTTACGCACCCCGGGGCTCTCGTAAGCCTGTTCCAATGTGCGTTCACCACATGTTAGGAGAGAGTCTTGCCCAATCTACGACTTGGAAGGACCCGTCCTACCAAAGAAGCATCTTTGACTTTGAGAAGCCCCACCTGTCTATACAGATATGTTCTGCCCTATCATCCACTTGCAGTTTTCCACGGTCTAACCCTCCAAAGTGTTAGGCCACTAAAACGGAGATCTTATCAAATCTCTGGTTGCTGTGTATCTGTGTGGACATGTCAAATGGAGCATTTAGGAAACCATGACATAATCTCCGTAATACATGCATGCCCATTCTTTATTTGTGTAATGAGCGTACGCTAGACACAACAAAGGCGGACAACCAGTTTGCTAACATTTGTTAGCACTGCTAGGTCTAATGGCTACTTCACACCCAATGTCACTGCTCCATCTTAGTGTCCACGGTTTAAAGTCAGCCAGAAAAGACTGTTTTGGATCAGACCCGGTCGAACCAGCAGATGGTGGGACACTTTCCAGACTGGGATTGTTGTCGGTGAGGATTGGAAGGAAAATTTTTAGCATGTCCGGAGCATCACACATATGTTTGGGGAGGCCCTTCATTCTTACATCGAACAGAAATCAATGGTGATGAGATCTCAATTTGTTGTTTTAAAAAAGGTAATGTTAGCCTGTACACTTTACTACCTTTGTGATGAGGGGATATCGATGAAGACGGTGACAGTCACCTGGGAGCGTTCAGAGTCGTTTTTGCGCTCTTGTGTGGATGTTGATGTTTTGTAAAATGCAGGTTGTGTGAACAAAATTATCTTTTTAAATAGAGGGGAAAGATATTTGTTTTCAAAAATATCTGTATACATGTAGACATGGCCTATTTTATTCAGCTGATGTTAGATTTGTTTTGTTTTTGTTTTTCTGTTTGGCACTGCTTTTTTTATTTTGCTTTCTCAATGCTTCATTTGTATGTGTATGATTCTGATGTTTTCCTCTGATACTATGAACATAGACAGTTTGAAATAAAGATTTAAATTCATTTTTTTTAAAGGAAGGGCAGAGACCATAGCAATGGCGCAGCAGCTAGGACTATGATGGAAGCTATGGTAGAAACTCTGAAGAAGCATCCAAGAAGGCTAGTAGATCCTTATATGCCATTGGGACTATCCCTTTCCACCTAGCTTACAACAACCTACAACCGACCTCAACTGACCTCATCACATATTAACATTCGGTCATAGACTTTCCACATCAAGACATGACGTACAAGGTACCCTGGGTACGTTGGTTCTTGACGTTCTGGGACACTGAGTCAACTTCAGCCTGTTACATGCATTGTCTGTTTTCAAAATACACCTCTGTTTTCACAGAACATGTTCAGTTTGCATAAAGCGTCTTTTAAAATAAACACACTACATTGACACAACACCAAAAATTGATGTTTTTCTTTCAACAATAGACGCATGTGGTTACATTTTGCCGACACATGCAAGTGGTTGGGATTAGGCAACAAAAGCAAGTGGTTGTGTAGAGGAAAAAAGAACAGGGTTTGGCTTTACAGTGAAGTGAACAACGGCCTCTCAGGTGAAGGCCGGTGGTTGCTGGACTCATCCACCACCACTCCCTCCCACCCTACTTGGACTTCCGCCACCTTAACTTCTGTTGTTGCCCCGCCACGTTTCCTTTTGACACTGCCAGGAACCTTTAAACATGAACATCAACCGGCCAAGTTATCATGCCGATGTTAAAGGACAGTTTTTTTTTTTCAGTGTCTGATGCTAGAAGTCATTGACTGTTATGACGGCATTTGAAGACTTCGGTGTGAGATCAGGTTGCTTCCACAATAGCTCCAAAAAAAAAAAAAAAAAAAAAAAGATGGTGAAGGCCAAAATGCCAAACTTGGCCTAGGCAAGTCCAAAAATCAGTGGGTGACGTCAGAGTAGCTATGGTCTCTTCTTTTATACAGTCTATGACAGTCTGAGACAATCGAACTGACCAAATCAGGCTGTATAGTGAAAGCAACCTGGCTTACAGCTTACAGCATATTATTTCACTTATGTACAATGAAAATCACCATAAGGTTATTTTGAACATGTTTGGGAACTACACCTTCAGCAGCAACTTTCAAAGCTAAAATAAGCTGAAAAACTTTTCAGATAGACCGACATACTAATCAAAGACTCTGACGGATATGTAAAAAATGTACAACAATCAGTGCAGCCAGTGCAAGGTTGTGTTAAAGGACAACTTTGGTATTTTTCAACCTGGGCCCTATTTCCCCATGTGTATGTGTATGTATGATTCATAGGTACAACTCGTTCTAAAATTGGTTCAGTACTGAGGGAGGCGGATGCCGCGAAATGAGCTAAAACGGTAACGGGGGCAAATGCGTCCCGTGTGAGTTTGCGCATTAAAAGTGCTTTTTTTCACCACTGACCGGTTCAGATCGCCAGTACTATGAGTGCTATGAGTGGAGTCAGCTGTCAGTCAGTGTTGGAGCAGAGAGGGGGAGGGCTGCCCCGCTGGGTACTGTAAGTGAGTATGTGTGTATGAAGTGTGTGTTTTTTCGCCACTGACCAGTTCAGATCGCCAGTGCTACCTCTGTAAATAGCATACTACCTTAGCCTTTCCCTTACCTCTGGGCTGTGTGATGTCACGAGCTTTGCTCCACTGTGTCTGTAGCTCTCTCTACTCGTGGGACAGCCATTTTCTTGAGGAAGAGGTGTTTTGGGATTGGATGTCTTCTCTTCTTCGGCTAGCAGTAGTCATCTTGGGAGAAGTGAGCACTGCAGACCCGATGGTCTGCAAGGCGCAGTGTCTGGACAGGAGTGTTAGCATCCATTTGTAGCACAACTAGCCACAACTTCAGCATCTCGCCATCCGACAAAGGCAGCCTATGAAAGCTGTACGGGGTGTTGCGCGACATCCTGTTCTTGCGTTCGGGAAAAAGGCCTGTTTATTTGAGCACTCCAAAAACTCCGGTAACACTCCAGGGGGTAGCACATAAAAGACTCCGTCCCAAACTCTGACTCTTCTAGCGTAACACACACACTTCATACACACATACTCACTTACAGTACCCAGCGGGGCAGCCCTCCCCCTCTCTGCTCCAACACTGACTGACAGCTGACTCCACTCATAGCACTGGCGATCTGAACCGGTCAGTGGCGAAAAAAAGCACTTTTAATGCGCAAACTTATACGGGACACATTTGCCCCCGTTACCGTTTTAGCTTGTTTCACGGCTCCCGTTTGCATCCGCCTCCCTCAATACTGAACCAATTTTAGAACAAGTTGTACCCATGAATCATACGCACACATACACATGGGGAAATAGGGCCCAGGTTGAAAAATAAAAAAAATAAAAATAATAAGTTGTCCTTTAAACATGAATAAATAAAATAATAGAAGAAGAAGAAGAAATGGAAGGTAATATTCCTCAAATCCTAATACAATCCAGTCTTGAGAATGAAGATAAGATATATTAAGAATATTTAATGTCCAATCCAACTTGAAAGTCTATATAAATAATCAAAGTCACTTACAAGTGTTGCAACCAGAGTCTCTACAATGTGAAACAGCCTGCCTGATGGGCTACAAACAGTGTCATTTTTCTCAGCACAATATATATGTTTATTATTTATTTATTCTTGTTTTGTTTTCTATTGTGTGGCTGTCTGGTTTTGTGCCTTTATGGTCCTGGAAATGTTTTTTTCAGATGTATTTTCAGTGAGATTTGTATCCTTTTCCAATGCTGCCTCTCAATACAAACAAAAGATGCTGCAGCCTTGAGTGCTAAGAAAACGGTGATAAGCAGAGCAATCTTTCCGTGAAACAGGACGGGCTGGGTGCACTAACACTGTGTGTATACCATGACAACTTGCAGCTATTGTGGATAATAGAAAAAGGATTCTGAAAATTATGAATGCTTTACGTGGGTTCAATTTGAGGAGGAAGATTTGTTTGTATCTGTCAAGGAAAAAAAAAAGTTTATTTCCAGCTTCTCTCACAGAGCTGCACTTGTACAAAGTAATACTTTTTTTCCCTAATTGCTGCTGCTTTGCTACTGGTTTGTCATTGTGATTTCACCCTATTGCAGCACTTGAACGTATTAGAATAAACCTCTCAGGGGTGTTGGGGTTCATCAGCACCCGAGGACACCAGCAGTTATTGGGCATACAGTAAATCGACAGCAGAATGGGAGAAGATGCTCAGCCATCCCCTCTCTGATGCACTTACCAACACCCAGACAAGAACAACTACCCAGTCCCCCAAACCCAAGAATGCTTTCCCCCTAGAACACAACTATTTTTAGCCGTTTCCCCCCACAGTGAAAGCAAAATGCTAATCTTCAGCCAGCATCTCTTTGAAGTATAAGAGGATACTTGAGGTGGATTATTTATGGCCACATAGCTGTAGTCTTAAATCCTGTTAAGTCTACCAAGAAGCCCTGACTGATATGTTGGAGGTCTGGTAAATAAATAAGAGTGTGTTGCAGCGGTGTGTCACCCTGGTGAACACGACAGTTTACTGAGGATGATAATCAGGTATGAGCACTTCTGAAAGCTCAGATCACATTGCCTCCCACATATCCCTTTCCCTCTCTCTGCCTCTCTGTGTCTCTGCTAATGACAAGAGAGGGAAAAATGAGGTGTCATTATTTGATGTCCACAACTTGTTAATGATATGCTTGGCCTTTGCTGCAGTGACACAGCATTCAGCACCGCCGATTGATATGGTAATGCATTATATGTTTATGCTCACATACATATTTTCATTTCAAAGGGGCAACAACAAATGCACGAGACGAGCACAACATTTGGAAAATAGGTCATTGCTGCTAAATGTTGATAGTGCTACTTTGCCCCCCAGTGGCACACAGACTCAGTGCAGACAAGGAGCATTTCATTATCATAACCTTCAGGCTGTTGACTTTCCTTCACAGAGTAGCAGGGATATAGATAGGCTGCATATATGCACTTTTAAAATATGTGGGTTTAATTTTCTATAAGCATTTCTATGACATGCTAAAAAAATACATGCCCTGCATTTGTATTTGACTACGGCTTTGTGGTATTAATTGTAGACTGAAGCAGAATTCTCCATTTTTTCTCTTCCTCCATCTCACATCTTGGATGTTTTTGCTCTAGTGAGTCATTTCCAAACTGCTGTGATGAATGACTCATATGTTAAATTCACTTGGCATCACCTCTCAGAAGCTGCAGTTAAACCAATACTTTTTTCATTTAATGTATCTAAATGGGGAATATATATTTGAAATCACATACCCACAGGTTACCAGGCTTTGTTTAAAGCCAAGCCAAACAGATTTTCATATCATATGATGATATGACTGATTATTTACCTCACAGATTTAAAGGAACAGTGTGTAAGATTTAGGGGGATTTAGTGGTTTCACAATGGTTCTAATAGGTTACATTTAATGTTGTAATTAAAGACATTTTGCACCATGATTCAAGTCGTATACATAGTTAGTGACCCTACCGCCTGTGTGGATATTGGAGTGTCTAACATAGAGTTGCGCTAAGGTGAAATAAAGTGCACTCCCTGATTCAGAATTCATGTCTTTGCCTTATTGGAGCAATCAAGAAACCTAGGCTTGCCACAACATATTTTTATAGTTCAATAAAATAACAAAGATGTTATAAAGTGTGTATTCAATGTCTTTATATTCATATTATATAGAATTAAATTCACAAACAATAATAAAAAAAAAAGTTATGTGAAACTGATATAATTCATAAGTGCTGATTGGTCAGGAGGTTTTTACCAGGAGCTAAATTATTAGCAGAGGTCTCTTCCTCCCCAAAACAAACAGACCCAACGATGAACCGGTAAAAACACTGAGTAAAGCAGTTTCACATTACAAATGTGTGTTTTCCTGATACCCTTTCTGCAGAATGGCTGCTGATTACAGAGAGGGACGCGAAAACATGAATGACCCCACCTAGAGCCAGTGTTTGGTTTGCTCATTCTGGGCTACTGTAGAAACATGGTGGTGCAACATGGTGATCTCCATAGACGAGGACCTGCTCCCTGTGTAGATGACTCCTTTTTGAGAATTGGGACTAAACCTCATTTTTGGGGGGTTTGGATTTTTACTCTTCAATTAGGCTGGAAAATATATTTTAAAAGCTCAAAGTCTTTTGTTTTATCTGAACTGTCTGTCTATTTTATTGCTTTCTTATTGTCATTATTGTCTTGATTTTAGTTTTGGCCTTCTTTTATGTTTGTACTTCCGTCACATTTTACTTTGTTTCATTCTCCTTGTGTTGAAAATGTGTTTAGTTTTTTGTAAAGCACCTTGTAACTGTGCTTTGAAAGGGACTATATGAATAACTTTGTTGATATTATTATCATTAATAATAATAATAATAATAATAATAATAATAATAATGATGATAATAAAAATACCAATATAAGTCTTGTTATAGGCCCACCTCCTAGTTATTCAATTTTGTCTTGAATAGCATACATAAGGGATGTCAGAGGTAAGAGCTGACAGAGTTGACAAGAGTTTTACAGCAGTTGTAGTGAGTAGCCATTTTATTTTTCAAAGGTGTTTCGAGTTCTCTTAACCTTTTAAAAATGGATCTCCCACTGGCAGCAGCAAGAGATCATTGTTTGCATGATTCTGTTTAAATGGATCTATAATAAGAACCATAATAGATAGAGCATTCATTCTTTAAGCAACTGAAAGCTAAGTCTTCTGTTTTCCCTGTCATCATGTCATTACCTTATGTTACCTTACCTTATGTGCGATGCAAACATGGTATTTTACCGTAATTATGTCAGAATTTCCCTGTAATGACTGCAAGAAATAGTTGTTTGCATAATACTGTATATATTGATCTGAAATAAAAACTAGCTACAACAGTCATTTTATTTGCAGCAGAAAGCTAAGGCTGCTGTTTTCCATGTCATCCCACTGCATGTTCGTAATAACGTTATTGCGCTACACTATGTGAGCTGCAAACATGTGGTTGCGCCAGAGGTATGAATGATGAATACATCACAATTCCTTTGTACTCTGCTCATAAAAATGATCTTATCTCAAAAACTAAATGATGCACATACTTCAAATAACTTGTGTGTCATGAAATATTTTATATTTCTACAATGATTTCAATGATGCTATTTCAATACTTCTATCATTTGCTACTGTTTATTGATTTAAATAACTTATTGACTTAGGTTGTACAATTTTTAGTAGGGGTGTAACGGTACACAAAAATCTCGGTTTGGTACGTACCTCGGTACACAAGTCACGGTTCGGTTTTTTTTCAGTACAGTAATGAAAAAAATAGACAGCTATTAAATATCTTTTACTTATTGGTAACCTTATTAAAACATACCACCACAGCAGTTAACTCTTTTTACACAATTTTTGAATGAAACAAATACATATAAAATTATGCTTTTTCACAGTTTGAATGAAAATAGAAATATAAAAGTGAAAAACAAAATCCTGCTGTTTTTTTTAACACATTTTTTGAATGAAAAATATAAATATACATTTCTGCTTAAACAGTTTTACTCAATTAAAATAAAAAGTACACTGCAGCTGGTCAGCTTTAAAGCTAGCCTTGGACCAAGACGTTCATTGCATGAACGTCTTGAAAACGAACCCCGTTTTTCGTGTGGGGGCTCCCGGTCTAGACGGATTCACGTCTCCATAAACTTTCAAATTTTTTTTATTTTTTTTTTTTATTTATTTATTTAAAGAGGACAGCGCACATTAAACATACATTACTGTAGATGTGCCAGTGTTAGCCAAAGGCTAGTTTCCAACCGTAGTCCTCCGGCATGGTGTTAAGAGCCATTAAAACATACAAGGGTCATAATACATAATAAAAAACAAAACAAAACAGAACAGAACAGAAAACAGGGACATAGGTAAGATACAATTTAAAGTAAGAATACTACTATCAAGACACTAACAAAGGGACAATCAATACAATACTACCAAGACAGATAAAACAGACAGTTATACATAACAAAAACCATTATATGCGGTGCAATTAAAAACAAGATGAACTGTCAGGGATGAGTAATTGAGATGAAGGTGCAGCAATGCAAAGACCAGAGCAGGGTTTCTTGTTGGAGTTGTGCTAAGATGGATTGAGACACGCAACGAAACCATGGATATAAAGTGCTACAGTGCTCATGGAAAGTGCTGCAGTGCTCTGCTTATAGAGATTGTTGTCAGATTGTTGGGTTAGTTGTCAGATGTGAGTAAATGGAATGGAAGTGCAGCAATGCAAAGACCAGAACACAGGTTATTGTTGGAAGTTATGCAAATTGAGATAAGAAGAAGTAGTACATATCTAAAGTGCTACAGTGCTAAAGTGACTTGAGAAGAGGTAGTACCTTGTAAAGTGTTGCAGTGCTTCTTGTGGTTTACCCATGTCACTGCGCATGTCAGTGAGGGAACATGTGCAGCGGCATGGGAGCTAAGTATATACAGTTAACAATGATTACAGGTCTGGTTAGACTTGAGCCAGTCTTTTAAATGTCTTTTAAATATAAGAAAAGAAGAGCAGTCTCTTATGGAAGTTGGCAGGCCATTCCAGATTTTGCTGCCTCTGACTGACAGAGCAGACTGTGAGAAAGAGGTACGCCTAGATGGAATTGCGCAGTCTCCTCTTGTAGTTGCTCTAGTGTTGATACCGTTGGTGGATTTACGTTCAAAAAACTGACTCAGGGGTGGAGGTGCCAATCCGTTCACAATCTTATACACACAACATGCAAGTTTAAGCGTGATAAGACTGTCAAAGCTCAATAGATTATGGCGTGTGATGATGTCACAGTGATGATAAGAGAACGGTTTTTTGTCAAAAGTTTTTAGGGTTTTTTTTATAGAGATTCAATTGGTTTAAGTATGGTTTTTCCCGTAAAAGACCAACTTGTGAGACAATACTCAATATGTGAGAATATCATAGAGTGCATGAATATTTTTGCTGCTTCTTTAGTTAATGAACATCTTATTTGCCTGAAATTGCTCAGATTGAAATTAATTGTTCTGCCTACTCTTTTCACGTGCTTTTCGTATGATAGGGTCGGGTCTAGAATGACTCCGAGGTACTTAAACTCTGTCACCAAACTGAGTTCCTCCCCTCTCAGAAATACATTGGAGTTTCGCAGAACAACAGATCTTTTAGAAAAGGCCATACAAACAGTTTTTTGCGTATTTAGGTACAGACATGAGGCAGTGAGCCATTCTTGAACATTGGACATGACAGATGTTAGTGTCTTAGACACATCACTATAGCTTTTACCATGAGTGAGAACAACGGCATCATCTGCATACATCTGGAAATGGACATTATTGCACACATCTGGCAAATCATTTATATACAGAGAGAACAATAATGGCCCAAGTATGGAACCCTGCGGAACTCCAACAGAACAACTGAGATAGGGGGATTTAACATCCCCCCCCCCCCTAAATCAAACATGTAATGCACTCACCTCATAGGCACAGATGTTAGGAAGGTGTACGGGGGTTGCCGTGTGTTTGTATATCCGTTGATTATATAGATATATAGATATATCCGTACTACCAATGTGCAATACACCTCCCAACCGCTATAGTGGCGCTGTGGCGCAGTAGAAAGCCGGTGCACTCATTCATTGCAGGACGAAGAAGGGGTGAAGAAAATTTCAAGACATCCCGAGATAAAATGCATGTTTATTGAACAATAACGGATATACAAACACACGGCAACCCCCGTACACCTTCCTAACATCTGTGCCTATGAGGTGAGTGCATTACATGTTTGATTTGAAAGTTTATGGAGACGTGAATCGGTCTAGACCGGGAACCCCCACACGAAAAACGGGGTTTGTTTTCAAGACGTTCATGCAGTGAACGTCTTGGTCCAAGGCTACTTTAAAGCCTGCTCAGATTCAGTTGTACTAGGAACTTACTTAGCTTTCCCACTTTGTTAAAGTGCAGTAAACAAAACATGCTTATATCTGAAGTGTAGCTTAAACAATTTTACTCAACTCCAGTGGCGTTGATTATTTCTTTAGCGCAATGGTCAGGGAAACACTCTTTCTTTTTAAACGACAACGATATCGTAGTTTGCACCAGATTGGTTTTTCTAGTCGTGCCGGTTAACGTTCAAACTTGGGTGGTGTCGCTTTAGATGCGTTAGCATGTTAGACGTGTTTCCAAGTACATACCCGACCACTGTTCTGCAGTGTCGGCACACTGCTTTTGTCTTGTCCACTTGTTTATTTCCATCTTCGTATTTTACCCTGAAACCAAAGTGTTCCCAAATGGAGGACTTAAGGTTTGCTGGTGGGTCTTCAGGTTCGTCAGGCTCACTTGCCATGTTGTCAAAATGAGAGAATGTGCTGCACAAAGTGAAAGTGGAGATTTACGGTTGGACTCGGTCCGTCACTCAGTTATGTCCGTCGGGGAACTAGATATTTGAAATGGTTCGGCTCGCAAACACGGAATTAAAATAAAACAAAATAAAATAAAATAATATCCTGCGCCCAATAATTCAGTACAGAGTCGTGCCGAACCGAAAGTCGCGTACCGAACGGTTCGACACAAATACATGTACCATTACGGCTCTAATTTTTAGAGATATAAAGCATTTGAAGATACTTCAAGAAATTACATCACAATAAGCAAAAATACCATTGTAGCCATTGGTGGACCATTTCTATTGCAGAGTTCAAAGGGTTAATAATAAAAAGAAATAATCAAAATACTTTTACTAATTTTAAAACCAAAATGTCTTATTTATATTTGATTTAGGAGTGCTATGGAGTTGACCTGTTATAGTTGAGATACACCCGATAGCAATATTAGTTCATAAATTTATCAAAACCAAAAAAGCTTACTAGCACTTGAGCAGCATTCCCACCTTTTTGGAAAGGACAGGAGTCCCTGTGATGCAGCTACCCATTTTTATGCCTGATTAAATAATATTTTGTAGAAATCTGACAGAGTTGACAAAAATCTGGGACACATATTCAAAGGGCCAACATTTTCATAGAAATTAAAGATGATCATAGTTGTACATTTTTACGCCAATGTTATCAGTTTAAAAAAATGAAAGCAGATCAAAATATTTTATGAATCACATTTATTTCTTACTTATAAATCCTTTCAAAAATATTGTTCCATATTCCAATATTGTTAGGACATAATTTGTCCCAATTCTCAAGAATGGGCGAGATAGAAATCATTCAAAGGTAACGAAAAAACAGTTCACATTTTCAGATAATTATACACTAAAGAAATTGTATGTATTGTATTATATTCCTTTTATCCCCCTAAATCCTACACACTGGATTAAAGTCAGATGGGGATGTATAAACATCAATCATATCCTGGAATGCAGAACATAGTAAATTATCCACTAACTCTGCCCAAAATTCAACAGACTTTTTCAGCGACAGTGGGAACTGATTAGTTTTTCTGTGTGTAAATTGTATGGAAATTGGATATTGAAAATCATGCAGGAGGGCACATGACTTTCCCGTCTATCCGAGACCTGCAGGAGCAACAGCACACACACACACTTTAGAATTCGTAGTAGGTATTTGGAACTATAATTCCCATGATGAACTATGCTTGGCTTTGTTTGTATTGTCACCCTATACCATCATCTATATTCCTGCCCCACTCTCCAAATAATGTCTTCATTATGAGGTGCATGAAAAGAACTGACCTCAGAGATCTGCAGAGCACTGTATTCATTTGATGAATATATGAATGCAGAATCATTGGAAGGATCTTGCTGTGTTCAAACACGCAGTAATGTGTTATGTAAATTAGCAGCCATGCTCATTGATATATTGTGACAAGCAACTTTGCCTCAGTGCTGGTATAAAGGCTCAGCTGATTCGGCTGTATCTGGTCCCCTATTGTACCAACTGTCACACTGATCCTCTTTGTGGTCTAAAAGGGGCTGAAGAAGAGGAAGGAGACAAGTCTTGCAAGCCAGCACATGCTCAAATACACACACATGCATGCAATCTGTGTGTCTCAGTACTTCCTCACACTGCCTTTCTCACTTGTGCATTTATCCATCTGCACGTGTTCACAAAACACACAAACATGTCAAAACTGCACGGGGCCCACTGTCACATCAGGGGATACGCACGCACACAGCCTAGAGCTGCAACACAAAGCTTTACAGTGTTGCAGCAGTGACGTGTGTACTGTAAGGGCAGCTCTACTGCATCCACTGATGTCATATGGGGATTGGCAGCAGCTTTCTACACACTCACGGGCTCATACATACATGTGTACATACATAGTATTCATATAGAAAAGATATGAAGCACTTATAGCTGCTGGGGGCCTTATCATTTGTAATTTATAGTTTAACTTGATATTATCAGTGTTCTCACACAGTGGATGCACATATCTGTATCTGGCTGGAAAATCTTAAGGCTCATATCAACATCTTCCAACCAACATATGCAGTCAGCACATAGTATGTCATTGTTGTTCACAAGATATCATCTCTTTAAATGTTTTTGCACTGGGCAGTGATTTAAAGAATATAAAGAAACCACAACCAATACTATTTAAACTCAATATTTGGATAGTAGCTGTTTTTAAAACAGTTGTGTTAATGTATTTGCTAGTTTTACTTTTAATAATCATGTTTCTCACAAATGCATTTTTTTCCTTTCCTAAATAGAATAATTTAATTTTATAATTTTTTATAATTTTATATACTTTATTAATCCCCGAGGGGAAATTCAATTTTTCACTCTGTTGTCAATTACACACAGGTCTGAACACACACATGCACAAACTGGACCTATACATGCACTAAGTGGAGAGATGTCAGAGTGGGCTGCCCATGACAGGTGCTCCAAGCGGTTGGGGGGTTCGGTGCCTTGCTCAGGGGCACCTCGGCAGTGCCCAGGAGGTGAACTGGCACCTCTCCAGCTACCAGTCCACGCTCCATATTTTGGTCCGGACGGGGACTTGAACAAGCGACCCTCCGGTTCCCAACCCAAGTCCCTATGGACTGAGCTACTGCCGCTATTCTTGTAATTGATTATAATGTATTAAAGTATATTACTATTTAAAGAATAAAAACAACAGGAATATTAGGGCTGCCTCCTAATATTCGACTAAATGTTAGTCCACCAGAAAGGTCAATACTTTGCAAGATTTCATTGTTTGCTTAGAAAAATAAAAAAGTACGGTGAAATTCTATTAGGAGCTGCGCCTTGTCAAAATAAATCAAAACCTATGTGACTGCACCATGTAGGAATCGAATTTGAAAGGACAGACACAGGAAGTGGCTACGCTCAGCAGTCACACAGGAGTCACATGAATTTATAGGGCTGGTACCTGTGGTTATTACACAGACTAGTTAATAACATGTCAGGCAGGAAGTGTGGAATCATTTTGAGAAGGTGAAGGACGAACCCAAGGTGATATGTAAACTCTGCAGGCAAACATTTGCCTATCATTCATCGACTACAAACATAGCGTTTCATCTGAAGCATGTAAGTAGCTACATGCCCATTAGCCACTTAGCACAATCATTACTGCTTTGCCGACAGCGTCATTAACAGGCAGCTCGCTCGGTGTGTGACGTGCACTTGTAGATAAAATATAGGCCTATGGTCCTGAACGACGCATGGTGCGTCCACATTCACACCTGTTCCTCTCTATGGATTTTCTCCGCAAGCCGTGAAACAGCGGAACCACAGCTTTCCGACCTGATCACGCACTTGTTGGTGATCCAGTGTTTTCACAGCAAAAAAAATCATAAAATTACACTAAAATTATAACAAAGCTTTCATACAGCTTTGCACACACATTACTCTTGGGTGGATTACTCACGAACGCACAGGTCGCACAGAAATGCCATGCATATCACATGAAAGCGCAGGACCAGAGCTTCCACACACATCATTGTGCTGTCATCCCATCATGCTATAAATACAGATCAACTGTCTACAAAATAAAAACCTGACGAATGTCTTTACAATCCATTATACAGATCTTGTTATCAGTCACTTCATATAGTGAGGAATATCGTATCTTACCACGTCTTAGGCTTGCATGTAGGGTTGGGTCGGTTCTCGGTAATACCAATTCAGTTCGGTACTCCGTCTTGGAACGGTTTTTTTTTGGTTTTTTTTTGAGATCGACCGGACCACATACGTCATTTTACAGCCTGTGTCTGCCTCTTCGCCAAGCACACAGCGAGCAGGAGAGAGAGGGGGGTGGGGGTGGGGAAGGGACTGAGCTACGGGGTGCGAGTACACATGTGCCAAGGCCCTTACTGTAGCCTGGAGTTTGTTTAACAGTGACGGGGAGTCGATGATGGCGGACAATTTAGTCTCAAAGAAATCAAAGAATGTGCCAATATGGCAACACTTTGGCTCTGAGCCAGACTAAGGAGGCAACCCTTGTTAGCACTGACTGAGTAAGCTAAACCTGCAAATTTATTTGTAAGGAATGAAAGAAACAACGTGTTACTGTCACTCTGTTGTCCTATGGTCGTTTTTTATTTTAAATGAGTCAATTGCGCCCCCAAGTGGCGAAAATCTGGTATTACCGACTTGATGCGGTTTTTCACAAAAACCTTACCGTTTTTTTTTGTTTGTTTGTTTTTGTTTTTTTCATACTGACCCAACCCTACTTGCGTGTGTTTCTCCCTGTCTATCCACATTTGTAGTCCGGCTTTCAAGATGCAAATATCTCCATATTGTCCAGTTGACACATCAAACTTTGTATGACGAGACCAGCGCACTTCACCTTTGCTTACCCAGACAACCGTAGCCTAAATTGTGCATGCGTGACAGGGCAGTAGTCACCATATACATTGAGGGGGGACACGTCCCACCCAATGCCCAAAATGTCCCTACAATATATAACTGAAAGTGAAAAACAACAACAAAAAAAACGTTCAAGTCAGGTCAAAGAGCAGCACGGACCACGGACAAGTAAGTCAAGAACATGTTGACAAGAAAATGTCCAGAATTTTTTTTTACTGCAATCAAAGTGGCAAATATTATCTTGGAGGACATCATTGCACTTGGTTGACTATTTTTCTATGATCTTAGATGTAAAAATTGCATGTTTCTTTCAGATAAAACACATTTTTGACTTGTGAATGATTCAATGGAATTTCTTGCAATAATGAAAAAATACTGGCAATCATGTCCGCCTGGCACAAACCACATGTTTTGGACAGCTGTGAAGTGACAGAATGTCCCAGCATCATGGTTCTTATATTGCCAGTCTCCCCTCGTCATATATGGCAGAATATGTCAACTTCCAACTTGCTATGGTGAGATACATGTAAAACTGTAAGAATTTAGGCACACAGATTTGTTTTTTTCATTGATATAAAAATTAATATAAAATACAGGCACATAGAAGGACATGGGATGATGGCAAATCTGGTTAGCCCAGACTGAAAAAACAAAACAAAATATAGTATGTGTATGTAGCTTTTATAATGACTGTGATATGAGCTTAAAAGTAAAAATACCCCTAGGGCCCACAGGGTAAATGAAGGTTCATTAGAGCAGTTTTGTATTTCTCTGTAATGCAGCACAGTGTTAACAATGTTACTGATACTATTCTTTTTCAGACCTGGTGACTAGTCAACTAATGGCCCTAAATGATGACTTTTGGTCAACTACGACAATTCTTAGTCAGGGCCAGCCCTGATGAATATAAACATATAACACACAACATATATGACTTGAATGTAACTGCAGTATGTTTTATACACACTACTTACATGTTGTTATTGTTGTTGTGTTTTGTTGTTGGTGGGGTTGGTTTTGTTGTTGTTTTTGTTGCTGCTGTAATTGTTTTTGTTGTTGTAAAGGTGGGGTTTACCTAAGTCTGTATTATAATGGATGAGGGTGACCACAAGCAACAGATGTACCAACCAATCACAAGTGTGGGTCACTTGTCTTTTTCAAACTGGTGGTTTCATGCAATGCTGGAGCGAGGGAGGTTCCAGCCGGGTTGTTTTACTGCTTTTGAGATGCATCCACACCTCGGTCACTAATTTGTCAACATGAATTAACGTGATAGGACAATTGGTTATTCTCCACAACGTGTTCATCAGTTGGGCTGTGTGTAACAGCTTAAACCTTAGTCTAAAAGCAAAGCCCTGACGAATGACTCGATGAAGAAAGTATTTATTTATTTTCAAGTCCCCTTATGGGATTATTTAGACACATTTAAAGAAAAACATTTTTCTAGTGCTATCACACTGACACAAAACAAAATAAATGACATATATAAAGTTTAATATACACAAATTAAACCGGTTAGTGTTCAGTATAGAGAGTGTGAGATGACAAATGGGAGAGAGAGAGAGCAAGAGTGAGAGAGAAAGAAACTGAGAGAGACTGCGTTCCAGGCCCCATACTATACAGTGAGCCAGAAAAAGATTTAGTATGTCCCAATACATAGCATGTCAAATGCAGTATGCCAAGACCAGGATGTTCTACTACATCCCATCGTATTTTGCAGTATGCAAGCCAGCACGCTCTTCTGGCTATTTTGACTCACAACCCTCTCAGCAGCAGAGGGTTCGTCACTCGTTATTTGTCATTTTTCTGTTAGAATCTAACCTGTATGCAGTTATAACTTCAAAGTTAAAACTACATACATTGCAAAGTAAGAACAACAGCAGAGCTCTGCAGTGAATGGCATTTTGATTTATCTCCAAGGTAACAAATATAGAAGCAATAGGGGCAAAGTTCAGGGCGTAATGTTGGTTATATGACAGTAGTATGTCCCAAATGTGTGCATACTGTATGCAACAGTACGTGCTTGTTAAGGGCAGCTGCAGAACATACAAAACATAAAAAGAAAAAGTATGCGAATCGGAACGCACTGTTTTTATCTGCAAGTGTGCTACTTACATCTGCTTGGCAAAGCAACGCTTTATAAGACCCACCCTAAGAACCTGCTACTGTGCATAAGTGTTCCCCTCTGTTCCAGGTGTTCATGTATATAGTTAGATATGGCAAATATGTGGTTATCAAAAAGCTATTTAACAAGATCAGTATCCTGGGACACGCCTACCTGTTGTGGTACTCTGTCAAAAAGCATTTTCCCTAGGTCAGGGGTGCCAGACCAATAAAACCACTGCATAATAACCTATAAATAGCAACAGCTCCACTTTTTTCCTTTTCTTTTTGTGTCAAGAAGCACACGTACATTCTATAAACATTTACCCATTTATAAGACAGATGAACAACCTGAGATGTTTTAAGAAAAATAAGTGTAATTTCAATAATATGTCTCAGTTTTTCCACATCCAGTCTACTTCTCAGTCATTACATGTGCATTTATCCATACATTTCCATTTTTTAGCAACAGGGTTCCATCAATTTTGTTTTAAGATAGACTGATACAGATTCGATTTGGTGTTGAAGCTGCTGGCTGACGATATTTTGTACAAAGTTTAATATCTATAAGTATTTAGTGTTTTTTCAGAGAAGTATATTCTTGAAGGGTGGAAAAGCCCATGAAGCAGCATTTTACATGAAGCAGCTATTCACTGTTGACCTTGCTCCTAAAACGTTGCACCTCTTAGCCTTGTCATCTAGTGGGCCAGATTGGGCCCTCGGGTGGGTATCTTTGACACCCCTGCCTTAGGTCATAATAAAACGGGAAGTGAAGTAAGAAGCGAGTTTCACTCTCTACTGCACCAGACTCACAGTAATGACATAATCTTTGATCTACTTCAGTTCCAGTATATCGACCAGTTTCAATATGTAGTGGTAGTATCCAAGAACCGTGCACAGAAAGACAGCAGGCTCTTAGACTGACTGTGCTCCCTGTTTATTTTGCCTTGTCAGCTCTACACCAATACAGGATTTTTAAGGCCAATATTGATATTTACATTTCAGAATATGTAAGCCATGTTTATTTACCTACATAAGCACAGAACATACACAAATACTTTTGAAACGGATCCCATACATTATTTTATTTATTTATTTTTTTTGGCATTTGAGAATTGTGACCGAGATATGAGCTGACCAGGTCATTTAACAATCAAAAAACTACTGAATGGTGACAATGTTTCATAATGACCATATCCAACATGAACGCGCTGAAAGAGCATGTTCATTGAATGTGCTCACGTTTTTGGTGAACACTAAACTGAATGTATCCATTTGTTGCAACTAGTGAATGTAAATCTGAGCATCATTAATTTTCACAAGAGCTAATGACGCTCAGGCACTTTGTTTTATGCTGCCTAAGAATTTAAAGCACCCAGCATGCTAGTGTTGTGTCACAGACTGCTTTCTTGTCCATATGCGTCGCCCCCTACTGAAGCCATCTGAACCAAACCTTTTCCTTTCCCTAAGTACTGCAGGGGTCATTACGCAATTCAGACAATGCAGCTACTGGTATCTGGTATTGATGAAGTCAGTTCATACAAATACTTCATTCAGAGATTCATGAACAAATCAGTACAGATTCTAACAGAAATAATCTCACATTTTTATGCAAATTGAGCATGCTGGGTCTGAAAAAACAAGTGTGAACATCAGCCACATTAGCAACAACCTGCACAGCTGATGGAGGATGCCAAACATTTCCAGTAACTCAAGAGTACTGCAAAGTCCACAAGTCAAAATTAATTTAAAAAAGATAGATGTAGTTATTTCAAAAATTCACAACATGTTTTTATCTAAGGAAATATTCAGCTTCAATCCATATTCAATGTCATTTAGCCTTTCAAAAACAACTTTTTCACGCTCCGGCTTGCTGCACTCCAAGGAGGCATGAACCTGCAAGTCTAAATTAGCCTATCAGCATAACTGATAAGGCCAAATGAGCATTTATTACTATGTTTTATCAAAAGGAGGCTCCTCTGCAGTGAGCTATTTCTAATTATTTGGTATTTGAATTTTGCAGTGTTGGTGGTCAAAGCAAACAAATCTGACCATGCATTATTAAATTCTCAAATTATTCATTCATGATAAATAAAATTAAAATGTGAAATAATAACTGTATCCATAGCATTTCCATATGAGCCCTGATCCTGATGTGGGCCAAATGGGCGTTTGCCCAGGGCGGCACTTTGTCATGTGTGTGGGGGGGCGGCAGGAGCAGCAAGTGCTGGAATTTGTAATTTACAGGACAAAGCCTGAACACAACAGAGGCTCCACTCCAACTGACTGTGTGTTCAGTGCTGTGCTGTGCTGTTGTGTGAGCTGCGTGTTACACACTGTCCATAACAATAACTATGTCAGGTAACAAAGTGCGTCAGACTCGGAGAGTGATTCCCTTCAAAGTGAAACTGTTTTTCTTCTTAGAGGTATTGGAATTACCATGTCCAGCAAAGCCTCAGCACAACAGCCGTAGTCTCTGCAAGAGAACCTTTGCCTTATGATGGTTAAGAGTGGCTATACACTGTCTTCAGACCAGGTTGCTACTTGCTGGCACATCATTTGCCATTGCCTTAAAAGTACAAACCTGGGACCAATACCAGCAGCTGGAAATGCCACCTGGGAATGAGTGTCCCTCCTTCTGATTGCAGCAACAGCCGTCCAAAACATTGACCGTCTGTCAGCATGAGCTATTCAGCAGCCATTTTTGCACTCAATGCGCTACAGCAGGGCAAGCTAGCTTGCAGGTGAGATGATATTGAGTGGTGAGGCATGCTGGTAGTTTTCTCCTTCCAGCTTGGAAAGTATTGCTTTATTTCTTGTAGTCAGTCCTATGAGACTTGTACATGGCCCCATGTGCAATTTTCACAGACTGTCATGCATATAAAGTGGAACGTATTTTCATTAAGTGAATTCCAATTGTGTTATTCTTAAATAGCTTTTGCTGAAGGCTTAGAAAACTTAATCCTGCATCTCAATAAGGATGGTTATACCTATCTTATAAAATTCCATTCAAAGAATTAATCACTCAAAACACATTTGTTCAATCATTTAATTTGGCTATTCACTAATACACAAACTGAACTAAGCTGTAAGCCTTGTATATACTCGCCTGTTTTTATGAGTATTACAGTCTTTACAGGCTGACATAAATACAAAAAAAATGTAAAAATTCTTACACAACATGACTGAGCACCTCATTAGAGGCAGGAGGAAGGAATCTGGGTCATCCTGATCATAATATCTCACAGCTGGCAACTCGTACTCCCATTCAAGTATTGACAGTCTGGGAGGTTTGCATAGAGAAAAGCCATGCAATTACTAAAACAAGTGGAGTCTATTGGAATGGATTAGGGAGTTTATTCAACAAAATAAATATTTCTTGGCAATTATCATTTCATCTAGGGGCCCAAATTGTAAGCAGCGACTGGGATAATCTTGTTTTGCTGTATCGCAGCAGCCCTACAAACAAGCAGGGGATTAGTAATCCCTGTTGGAGATTTTTTTTTTCTTTCCCCAGAGAAGACAGATAGTGGCTGGCACCTGGGGCAAGGGCTTGATTTCTGAACAGTAAACATTGATGTTTTCCTCGCTGGAAGAGCTGTAGTCTGTCTGGACAATATTTCATATTGATAATAGCATTTCAGGGCGCTTGAGTAAATGGAGTTGGATACTGCAGGTGACAGCGTGAGGTGACCTTATCAAACTGTGATAAACTGGAAATGGGAAACTGAAATCAAAATACCATCATGGAGAGGGAGGCGGGATTCATCTGCTGTTCTTTTCAGGGGCCAGAAAGATGAAAAAAAAAAAATGAAATGCCTTGTTCCAAAGGAGATTGTATGACATGGTCTTTGCCAACTTGACAGTGCAGGCGGCATGATTCAGTCTGTAGTTCGCGCTTGCTGAACACTATTCATTCTCCATGGCCAAACATCTCAGATGATTTTCACTGAAGTTGATCTTCAGCTGTGATCAGTCAGGCTCGGCTAATCGAGCAGCAGTCACGCCTTTGTGAGCAGTGAAGTTGTTTGGGGGGGGGGCATTACTATTCAGAGAAGTAACAAACAGCAATTTAGACCTAATTAGGTCTTAATGGCACCTGATCACTCACAAACACAAACCTTCAAAAGCACATGTGCACACACACACACACGCGCGCACACACACACACACACACACACACACACACACACACACACAAATAGGCACAAAATGGTATGTCTCTTTCTGAGACCCAAAGCATGAATATAAACTCATTCTGTCCAAGTCTCTGGGCAACAACTAAGGTCAGGACAAATTGAGAGTCTTTGCAGGAGTGAGTAAATTGTAAATTAGCGAGATGAATATCATCAGAGACGGACTGACTCAGAATAAGATGAAGGGACCGCACAAACACACACACACCCCTTCCCCAAATACACACACGAGATATGTATTAATTGACATTAGTGGTTTACCAGAGCTTTGAAATGCCCATCAGAGTGTTTATGTTATGCACCTTTTTCACCTCAAGTAAACCTGATAAAAACAGGCTTAGACTTCATACCTATTGCCAGTAGACCAGAGCTGTGTACACAATTCTTCAGCAGACAAGTGTTCCTTTCAGTGTGCATGTGCATGTTTTTTTTCTTTTTCTTTGGTGTGTCATGTTCAATGTCACAGATAGGCCGGAAAACAGGTTAGTAAACAGCAGAAGGCAGTACGGAGGCCTGTGAAAACTTTACAGTGATTACTTCTTACTTACTTATTCTCTCTTTCAAATGTGGTGCAAATAATTTGGATCGATGCTTGAGCACTACTTGGGCGGAAACAGATAGTATTTTGTGTTGGCACGTCATTGCATCTTGCTGGTAAAGTGGCTAAAAATAGTGTGTTTATCCATGTATTGTGTTCCCAGCAATGCTGATTGGAACCAGAGAGCTACCCGTGACTACTGCAGAGGAGGGTTACAGCTATAAAAGTTGGCAGTTATCATATCATGTACATTTGACTTATGCAGGATTTAGAAAAAAAAAAAATGAAAATTGACAGAAAATGTCCCCTTTATTTTAGTTACTTTCAAATGGGGGGACTTTTTACACATAGGCTACTTCCAATAACAAAATGGTTTCAAAATTCAATTATAGCAATTAAACATATGTTCAATCAAAAATAACCCACTATTTTCATTCCTTTAAGGGTCATTCTTACTGATATTACTCTTGATTCTGTAATACCATGATACCATGACACTGTGAAACCGCAATATTTTCTGAGATAGTTATCAAACCATGAAAATCTCATACTGTTGCAATCCTACTGCGGAGTCATTTGACCCAGATGTGAATGCCAAATGTAACCTTTCCCATTACAAAAGCCAGATGTTAGCGAGTGTGTTTTTGTGCAGTGGAAAAGGGGCTTTACATACCCTTCAGTGAAGAAGACACAGAAAAACGTCTTACCTAAAGAAAAAGACAGGGAAAAAAGCGCCATTAGTCAGGAAAAAACGGCAAACAGAATGAAAGTTGTCATCATAAACATACGGTATGCGGTTGCTTTCTAAAACATCAAGGATATTATTGTCATAAGGCAGTTTCAGCTACTTCAGGTGTAGTGATGTAAATCCCTGTCTGAGACAGCACGATGCTGATCGATGGAGCGTTATGCCATACGGAGTCACATCACACACAACTGGCTCGGACATGTTTTAAATCAACACCATATTTTCTTCATTTCTGAGCAGCCACTTAGGTCTGAATTTCAAAGCCTGCTTTTTTGTTCATTTTGATCAAGTCTCAAAGGTCATTTCAACTCACATACGACTACTGTCAGCTCAGTATTGTTCAGTAGGTTGTAGGTTTAAAACTGTGGTCCCTCTCTGGCCAGTTACAACATACTGTCCCAGCAGATGTCAGTGTTACTCAAGCTATTTAAAAGGCCTTACTGACTGTAAGTACAGCTGAACAAAGACAGCAACGCTTCCTTGACTCAGCTGCCGCAATCATTTCCGTTGCAAGTATACCTCCAAACTGCAGACACATTTGTGAAAGAAAAATCAAAATGCTATATGTGTACAAGTACGTGATGAGCAAATGTTGTAAAGATGCAAGATAGAGATGAGAAAGGAGGCAGAACAAGCAGCACAACAGCGTGAGAGGCAGTCGCCTGTAGCACGCTCGAGATTCTGATCCATTTCAAAGCAGGATAAGCCAATTATATGAGGTTTGATTTCATAAGTCTAGCAAGTTATTTTAGTGAGTGTGTTTGTTTGCTTCTTTGTGTGTGGTTTTACTGTGTTTTATTCAATTTTCTTCAAGAACAGAATTAAGGGGCGTCGGTGGCTTGGTGGTGGAGCAGGCACCCCATGTGCAGGGCTGTTGCCGCAGCGGCCCGCGTTCGGCTCCGGCTTGTGGCCCTTTGCTGCGTGTCTCTCCCTCTCTCCCTCCCCCTTTCACGCTTGTCTGTCCTATCCATTGAAGGCTGAAAATGCCCCAAAAAATATCTTTAAAAAAAAAAAAAAAAAAAGAACAGAATTAAATGCTATTCATAATCCACACTGTCATATGTTACGAAGGGACTGTAATTGGATGAAAGATTAAAACAAATATCAGCATGGAAATCAAAAGCCACAATGTTTCCTTGTTAGGTGTCAACATGTTGTTTTTGTCCGCATGACATGTAGAATATCAGGCTTTGACAAGAAGAAAGGCATCATGGACTGACAAGATAAAGAGCATAGGAGAGGATGTTTTGTGGCCATTCTCAACGCAAAACAAAAACAATCCTGCCATTTTATTAATACTAACTGCACAGTTTTAAATGTATGTTGTCTCATCACCCTGCACAACAAATGATGCCTGGAGTTTGAATACATCTTTAAAGGATCATAGCACAAAAGACAGCCAGTACAGAGAGGACATGAGGACGTGCAGAGCACAAAGCATGCAGTAGAAATGACACAGACAGTGATAAATGGCCCTGCAAACACTGACTACTGAACAACTACAAATTGAATTAGAGGAAGGTGACATATGAGGTATATCTGTGCAGGAATCATTTGTCATAGTCATTAAAATTTGAATTGAGCTAAAAGGAGGATTTTAATTGTATGTACTCATGTCTGTAATGAGATCCACAAAGGCAGACAAGTGTTGCAACTCATTCCACTTGCCTGCAGCAGCAAACAAGGCGACTGTTTCCCCTCTGAACTACATGACATTTGTCTTTGATGTATTTAGCACAAGGATCAATGCAGAGAAAAGGCATCTGAAAACTGTGGCAACTGTCCTGAAGAGACTCCAGGGAGTCTTTAAATGAGTTCCAAACTGTGTCATCTGAAAATAAATGGATGGATGATTTTGCAACAGCACAGACAAGGATACTGATGTAAAGGTTTACGTTTTATGGAGCAGAGCTGTAGGTATTAGCAGCAGATGTTGGGAACTCCAATATAACTTTCTAAAACAACAGAAAGTTTGAAAGCTGATAAAATAGCTTTAGGGAGTCTTTAAAGAAACTTTGGTATTTTTCAACCTGGACCCTATTTTCCCAAGTTTTTTTTGTCTAAGTGACGAATGGAGACAACAATTTTTGAAATTGGTCCACAACTGAGAGAGACAGCTGGAGCTGCTGCAGCAAAACAGGCTGCAATGGGATCCCTCTGGGCAATTGTGCACCGTCAATTTACGTCCATTAAAAGTGCTGGTTTTAGTGCGACAGACTCAGATTGTTATTAGAAGTGTCTGACAACATTACTGAAAGGACCCTATGGAGAAATGTTACGTTTTTCCTTACCTTTCAGCAGTCTGTTTGTTTCTGTGATCAAGTCTCACTCAAGCATAAGTCTTGTTCTGTAACTTTTATGAAAGGTGACTTGTTGTAGGAAAAACAATGGCAAAAACATTAGTAAGAGCTGCAGAGAGGATTGGCAAGAAGAGTGTGTTGATTTTACTGAGGTCCAGAAAACATAGCTTGATGTTATCAAAAAGATTTTTAGTGTCATGGCTTAATATTTTTAATAAGTCATAATGTGGAAATATTAGCCAGATTTTAGAGTGAGACTTCTCTTTGAGCAAGACTTGGTTACACACAAAAACAAATACGGTGATCAGCAAAATTTAAGGAAAAATGTTTTAATTCCTCCATAGGGTCTTTTCTATAATGTTGTCAGACATTACATAACTGTGCAGTACCGTGCAATTATTGGTGCAATAATTCAACTGCCACAATACTCTTCAGTGTACTAATTTATTCTCACCAACACCTCTCGAATGTGTATATTTATTCAACATCTAATGCACATAACTGTACGTATTTCTTATGTTTATTTTTATTCTAGTTTTTACTCTATTAAAGTATATATTGCAGTGAACTAGGCCTTCCCCCCAATAGTTAGTCGACCAGAAAGGTCATCAGTCGGCAAGATCTCACTTAGTCACAGAAAAAATTTTAAAAAAAATAAAATGTGAAACACTGTTAGGAGCTGCCCCTTGTCAAAATAAATCAAAACCTTTATGACTGGACCATGTGGGAATTCAATTTGAAAGGACAGACACAGGAAATGGCCACGCTCATCAATCAGACAAGAGTAACATTAATTCACAGGACTGGTACCTGGAGTTAATGACCTGGTACAGGCTAGTGCCCTTTTGTGTGGCATGTATATATGTTTCAGTGCATTTCATTAAGCAGTGAGGTGACATAGCTCAATATTTTTTCTAGAATCGTTCAATTTTGTGATAAAAGAACCAAATTTGGCAGATGCGTTGACAAATATATTTAGAACAAATCTGAATATTGGGGCATCAGAAACTCGCCCCTGGTGGCCAGAGCAGGCAATTGAATCCTACCTGCCCATGGACCCGTCCCGTTAATTGGATCCACTCCAAAATGTAATGGCTTCTAAGTTGGACAATGCTACATGCCTCCACCAAGTTTTGTGAAAATAGGTTGGACAGTTTTCACGTAATCCTCATCCAAAAAATGAATGGAAGTGAATGGGCGGCCATGCGTGGGCGGCCCGTGGACACTCCCCTGAGTTGGATCAACACCAAAATTTAATGTATTTTAAGTTGGCGTGTGTTACATCCCTCCACCAAATTTTGTGAGTATCGGTCAGGCAGTTTTTGTATAATTCTGCTAACAAACTAGTACAAAAGCGCCAATTTTGGTACATTTATAGCTTAATATACTGGAATAGAACATGTTAGTCGTCACCCCCCCCCCCCCCCCCCCCAAGCCGCTGTTACCATGTTTTCAGCACCACAAATATAATTTAGAGACCAGTTAAAATGAAAAATATGTTTCATTCGGAACAGACAAGAGCTTTCTCTAACTTGCAGCCCACCAAATGGCTGCATGTCTCGGACCAGAGATGTCATGTGCCCTTCCAATGTTCCATGCTTTGACAGGCTGTGACACCGTATCCAGCTTTGCTGGACATGGAAAGAAGGCAGCATGGAAGTTGCTGCCAAAACTGACAGATGCACTACTAATGCTGGCAAGTGGACCAAAGGAGATCTCAGATGATGCAATGAGCATTAATGGGTGCCGTTACATGATGGCTTCTCATTCGGAATGAAATAAATCTGAATGAAATCATTTGGGATTAAAGTCTTTCCAAGTAGTTTACATGGGAAATATACATTCCGATTGAGGGTTTACACGGGGGATCAGTTTAATCACCTTTATTCAGGGCTGCGAGTATTCAATTGCCTGCTCTGGCCACCAGGTGGTGAGTTTCTGATGCCCCAATATCCAGATTTGTTCTAAATATATTTGTCAACACATCTGCCAAATTTGGTGCTTTTATCACAAAAATGAACGATTTTATAGCTATGCCTCCCCACTAAAGACAATAAAGTGTTATGTTGAATACAAATCTAAAGTAGAGGCTGGAGCAAAATTTGAAGCAAAATTATTTTAATATATCATACATTCCAAACCTTTTTCCTTCCCCCCCCTTTTCTATTATTAAGAAACTACTCTGAGTGGGCAGAAGCTCGCTGCATAGATCAGCCTCTCATTGGGCGGAACGAGCCACCCGCTGAAAGTCCCGCTCTACCACCTCCGGTTGCAGTTTTCAACACGTCATTTACTAACTTTTGCGGTGTTTCATCTTGCGGGGATGTAGCCATTTTTCTGCCATGGTTCGCGTCCTGTAGGCGATATTTTTGTGGGCGTGTTACACCAAAACCTGTTTCCCCCCAGCAATACTTTTGCAAGCGCACCGTTGCTGTGGCACCGCCAAGAACAACTGTGATTGGTTGAAAGAAATACAAGCAGCCGGGGTGTTTTTTTTCTCCAATCTTAAAGTGAGAGTCAGCCCAGCCAGACCTGTCTTTTCTTGAGAAAGGTCTGGTGAGCGAGACTATTAAGAAACTGACGACCCCTTACTAAGTGACGTAGTTAATGGATATTTGATATTATATCCAATACATAACATTTACAGCACAGAACAGCTGACCACAATAAATGCAGGAAGTCTGTGTAAAATGGGTGATTTGGGTGAAATTTGAGCACATTTTTTCCTGTGGATATTACAGCAGAGAAGAGTTTTCCTGACATTTTTAGTAACTTCTAATACAAGTCAGTATGTCTTATGAATTTTTAACAACCATACAAACTTCATAGGCTTCTTTTTTGAAAAAAAAAGTGTTTTCTTCACCCTGACTCTTGGCCATTGTCATATTAGCTGTGTGGTTTCTTTGCCTGCATACATTTCTAAAGTTTAAAGTAAAACGTTTTTTTACACCTCTAAAAATAACGTTGTTTAATATACAGGTTGGAACTTGTTTATTAAAAACTAATCACCAAAATCACCAGAACGTGAATAAGTTCCCTCTGATAATCAGTGAAGCAGTGTCTATGGGCTCCTTTTTCCCCCAATACCTTTTTTTGTTTAAATTTTAATAACAAAACATGCAACAATAAAAAGCATATGACAGTAGAGCTAGACAAGAACACATCACAGACCTTACAGATTCGAAAAAACAAACAATCAGACAGCAGCAGCACTGCATAAAGGCATATTACCCGGGAAATCATTGTATAAAGATCAGAGAGCCTGGATAAGAAGCACAGGTCAGGGGGGACACAACTAGTTGAGAGCACTGAAGTACACATGAGAGAGCTTTAGACATTCACAGGGCTACTCAGAGGTCGCCAATCTACAGTGCCATCTTCCTTACATACTAGATCTGCTGTGCTATTTGGAAGGTAGTTTAGGAAAGGTTCCCACAGCTTATCAAAAGCTCTCTCATTCCCCTTTAAAAGTGAGCTCAAGGACTCCATCGGCAAACCTGAAAAATTTCTCCATGCCATTGGTTGACAGTGGGAGGTATGAGCTAAATCCATTGAAATACATGTGGGCTTTTATTGTGACAGATAAGAACAGAAGGATTGAAGCTGTGTTGCGCTGCCGGTCACTTGGAGACAATAAAGAGCTTGGAACCTCTGTGTTATTATTTTATTACCTTCAAGTATGAGCACAATTCATAACCATCTGCTCTACATTAGCATAGTGGTAGGTAGCAGCAGGCCGGTGGCAACTGATATTAAAGCAGATCAGCTGATGTCCAGTACTGCAAACAGTGAAGCAAAACCAGGAGTGCTCAAGATGATGAAATCGCGGCACAGTTTAGACAAGAGTAAAAACACATGCAGTGTTCATGTGCCTGAGTGCATTTGTGTGTCAACCTCTGACACAGACAGGAGAGAAGCAGCAGAGCAGCATAACCATAAATCAAACCAAACCCAGTAGAGACTCAGCATAGTAATCAATTACATGATTATAGTGATAAAAAACATTTACCCTCCAGTGTGAGCGATAGCTATCCAGGATTTACTCGCCAAACTGAAAATCCACCCACATTTGGTGCCTTGCAGCTGTGATAAATAAACCCTTGTATTGTGATACGTATCGTATCACAAGATTCTTGCCAATACACAGCCCAATGGCAAAAAAGTGTAAAGTTGACAGCGAGGGCCATCACTTTCACCAGTGGTAGAAAGTTAAATTATTTTTCACTGAGAAATAAAACAGTTGTTTGTCTCATTTGAATGGAGTTTCTTTTTAATAACCCATATGAGGGAGAAGCAGCTGGCCCCCAGGTATTTTCATATTATCTAATCTGGCGCTCATTTTAAAAACTTTCGACACCCCTGATGTAAATTGGCGGTGCAAAATTTTATAATATGCCCTAGTCTGGAACTCTTCTTCAATCATGCAATCTTTGTTTTTATCTTTTTCTTTTTATGTATGATTGTTATTATCTAAGAAGGGAGGTATCTTCATAAGACATTTTTGGCCTCCAACCTCTCATGCACAGTGTTTTAACTTTTAATTTCTGATTCCTGTATTTTCTATACATGTATGTTTCAATAAACTAAATTAAACTTAAGTAAACTAAAACTGCCTGTAGGAATTACATTGCAGCCTGTTTCGTCACTGCGGTTGCAGCAGTCTTTCTCAATACTGGACCAAATTCAAGAAGTGTTGTCTCCATTAGTCACTAAGAGCCTGTTTAGACCTGATATCAAGATTAGTTTCGAGTGATCTGATCACAAGTGGACAATGCTAAATACAGGTGTAAACAGCCACCAAGACACATTGAGATACGATCATTCGCTGAGGTGGTCTGGGATGCATACAACCATTTATCGTTTGTAGTATAAACGTTTTCAGCATCCTGATGCATCTCTGACAAGGACTATGTCATCAGTGCAGCACGTGGTGGTTGTTTTGGGTGAAAGTGCACTAATGCTTTATAACTTGCCCATTCTATGTGGAGTGTTGCGTGACCATCCATAGTTTTGCCCTTTTTTAGATGATGTGTTGAATTCTGCTTACAACAATGTCTCCATCTGTACTGACACAACTGCTAACATGAGTAGCAAGCATGCTACAGAGCACCTGGCAAAAGTGTGGATGCAATAACCGTGCGCTGGGCAATAACGAAATCGGAACGGTATGGTTAGCTGAAGACTAAGGTGTGAAGAGGTATGTGTCTTGGCTGTTCACTTGTGTTTGGATCACCAAAACCCATGTTAATACCAGGTCTAAACAGGCTCTTAGACATAACAGCATGGGAAAGCTGGGGTCCACATTAAAATACCTAAATTTTGAGGCACCTGGTGGCTTAGTGGATAGAGCAGACATCCCATATACATTGATTCCAGCCTGCTCTTTGCTGCATGTCATCACCTCCCTTTCTCCCCCTTCATCCTTCGACTGTCCTATTCAGTAAAGTCGAAAAGCTAAAGAAAAACCAACAACCTAAATTTCCCTTTAACTTTGAAACTGCAGCAGCCCTGACCTTTTTTCCCTTAGAATGGCAAAGACATGACCCGCTCTAACCTCCCCTCTGATTGGCTAGTACTTCACATCCAGAGTGGCTTACCACAACAAACCACAGATCCTCTTTTCCCACTAACATACATGGGCGGATCTACCGGGGTGGCATAGGGTGGCAAATGCCACCCTAAAAGAAAGCCATGCCACCCCTGCAGCCACCCCAGTTGGCAGCAATGAATTCAAAGAAAAGTTACGGCCAATTTGACATTTACGAGCGCGAATCTCCAACGTCCGACTGCAGTGAATGCAGCACGAGATAACGCCAGAGTGGCAAGACACTGCTTTGTTTGGAAAACTGAGTGGAGCCAGAGGAGCCAGAGGGGTAGCCTATTCCAGAAAGCGGGTTTAGTGAAAACTCTGAATATATTAACCCTGAAATGAGGGAAACTCTGGGTTTCAGTTCCAGAAAGAGGGGTAAATCAAACTCTGAGTCAATCACCATGGCAACTGAGTCTGTGAACCTAACCTGCTCGCTGGTTAGGTTTTTCTCTGTCTCTTGCACGCTGTTTCATTTCCTCATTCATTCAGTCCGTGTCAAAGCTTGTATCAAGGCCCATTAATTAGCGGAGATTTACCGTCTGTCACAGTGTAAAGGCCCGAACATACTCGGGCATACTATAAGCGGAACGGATTCCGCGAGGAATGTCCGCAGTCATTCGGGCTTTCATAGTCGAGTGCACTTCCACGTTGTAGTTTCCTGTAAAAATGTCCGTGAAAAATCCCCGCGATGTGAAAAATACATGCCTCTGCGGAGTATGTTCGGGCCTTAAATCCTGCTGGATATTAGTTTGTTACTCAGGACTGTCTTAAGTTACTGAATTTATGCACATCAATCATTTCTTTGAACATCAGTTTTTGTCTTTACATTCAAATATTACACAGCGAGAATTCATCCTCAGCTCAGAATCAAACCTCTGTCATTTTTATATTCATTATTTTTTATAACACTGTGCACAAGGATCAGACTGTCAGTCTGTTAGAGCAGCTCCTAAATGTTTATTGCGCATAATGTGTAGGTCTAATTATTTAAATTTTAAAAATTGGTATGAAGCTTTAGACACGTAGTATCAATGACTAATGATCTCTATCACTGATGTCATTGGTCGCACTGATGGAACATAATTCCTATAGCCTAATATTGGGGATTATATGTTAATATTTCTGAGTGAGCAATGGTGCAGCATTTCAGTGTCTTTAAATTTACTACATTTGTAGCTGAAATAAAGTCACTGAATGCTGTTGAGTCAAGATACAAATCTACTGTATTTTAACCTCAACATCTTTTCAAGTGCAAACCACCAAACATATTATTACTGGGTCAGACTGTGAGTTTACAGTCATGTCTTTATGTCTTTGATCTATAGCCTAGCCTATATGTTTTAAATCTTCCTATTTTTCAGTTGCTGCCTCCTGTGTTTTTTCCCATCAGATTAAATCTGAACAAATATAGTTATATTATTAATATAATGTAATGTATTGACAGCCTGATACACAGTCAGATTCCACCATTTTTCTTCATTAAGGAAATGTAAGTCTGATAAATGATGAATAAACGGACAACACTGAATAAAACTTTTTTATTAACTTTATGGTTAACTTATTTACACTTTCCTCGCTCTGACTCAGGCTCTTCTTTTAAAGATAAACGTGCACCGTCTGCTACACATGCATTAATATCTCTACATCCACTGGATTAAAATGGAGGCGCTGTCTTTTATTTACCTGTTGCCATGGTGAATTGTGGAGTCGGAGCTCCATTGATGATGGCTTTTTATCATCGGCTTAACTCAGAGTGAACATATTTAGAGTTGACTGAACTAACTCAAATCAGCTATTCTGGAACCGGTAACTCAGAGTTTCCCGTCTCAGGGTAAATCAACTCAGAGTTCAGGGTTAGACTCTCACTTATTCCTAATATGAACTGTTTCACATGAAACCTCAAATGCAAGACATTGATTGCATGAGATTAAATATGTCTGTATGAGTTTGTAAATGGCAGCCCGTGCCCTTATGTAGTGTGAACATACTATTTCTCATCAAACTGTGATAACTGTGATTAAATTCAGTATATATATGTCTGCCATATGTTGCCACCCCTCAAAAATTCCTGCCCCCCTCTTGCCACCCCATAAATATTTTTTTCTAGATCCGCCCCTGCTAACATAGAATGGATCTGTTCCAGTTTGTGCTCCTAATTTTCAACCGTTCAGAGCATGTGGACCAAAACACAAATTAGTTTGGAACCTAGAGAAGTTGGTTCCCAGCTAGAAACAAAAAAAGCAGATTTTCTTGACTTGAAGTGCAAACCATTAGATCACTGTGTGTGTTCTACTGATTGGAAAGAAAGGATGGAGTCTTGCACATAATAGTCTTTTATGTCTTCTTGTCATAAGTAGTTAGTCCATACTTGTTTTTTTTGTTTGTTTGTTTTTTAAAAAACAAATACCTGAAATAACAGAAAAAAGTTCACAGGTAATTAATGTGATCCGTCATCCTAACCCTAATCCTTTTACCTCCATTGTTCATTATGCAAAGCTCTCTGCTAATGATGCATCTTGGATTATAATGGTTACGCTCAGAACTGGTGATGTGGACTTTTTTTTTGCTAGATAGCACCAAGGTTCCAAGAATCTTAAACAGAACCAGCTCCAGAATCAGAGCTAATTTACTTGAAAAATGGGAAAGAGAAGCTCAGATTACAACACTCAAAGAGGCAACATAACTTCACTCTCTGCTAAGGACACAATTACTTTTCTATATCTTTACATAGCAAATAGTGGTTTGCTGCTACGTAAAAGCACTGAATGTCACACACAAGTCCTTTAAATCCTTGTGGGTAACAACTGCATAAACTGAGGGATTAAGATTCAAAAAGTGAAATTAATCAAAAAAACACATGTGCCCTTATAAATATTACTGGCAAAAAAGTGATGAATACAAGATTTACCAATGAAGATGTAAGTGGGATCACTTCTCATAAATCATAGACAGAACACTTTGGTAAAGGGCTTATTTCTGCAGACAAAGAGATGCCTGACATCTTGTTTTTGGATGGCTTGTTGTCTGGCATTCCCCATGTGAAATTATCTAGCATTTACTTTTGACAGAATCTGTAAACTGATGTCTCTCAGCCAAATGGATGCTGGCATCAGAACTCTACGATAAGATCACGAAGGAAGTTGAAGTACGCTGTGGGAGGAAACTCAGGCAACTCGAATCACTTACTGTATATAACTCAATCTTCCATTTTACAGAGGTTGCGATAACACAGTGTTGCTAATGGGTATGACCAAATATTGGCATCAAAACACAAAGAGCATGGGCCTATTATATTTGCAGATTCACAAAGTGCTCACTGCTGACTCCTAAAATTAGATATCTTTAAAACTGCAATGTATTGCTTTGCTTACAGTTGTGCAATATATCGCAATACATTAAATCGTAACCCCTGTATCGTGATACTTATAATATCGCCAGATTCTTGCCAACACACAGCCCTAACCCTCATTGTAAAAACATTCTGCATAACTTTGCAAAGTTTTCCTAGTTAAAGAATTGACCCTTCGCTAAGTCAAACCACCGTAGCATCGGGCCAGCTCAGATCAGGGTCCAACAACAACACACCTGTGCTCCATTGACTCTAACGCAATCTTTTCAGATTTCCTTCACTTTCAGGCTGGTTTTGGGGATTTCGAGCTAAAAGTGAAGGATTAGCTAGCCAGCTACTGAGGACATAGCCTACTGAATGTATACACATGCAACTTTTGCGTTTTAATGATTATAACATTGAAAAAAAGACCATCCCTGCTGTACAGGAACCAGTGAAGGGTGGCAGGGAAACTTTGCTGATATTCAAATCCCTGCCCATCCTGCGGCAGAGGTCCAGGTACTAGAAGCTGCACGGGGGCAGGGCCAAGCACCGTTCATCTGCACACACTGCGATGCCACACAGCTGGTTCAATATCGGCAAAGTTTCCCTTTATATTCATCGTCTTCTGTGTCGATCACCAGTGATGTGGTGGTTCACTTTTATACTGTGATCTTTAGCCTACAGTTAAGCTTTAGGTTCTAACTATCTTTGCTGCTGAGTGAGTTTACCATCCTGGATATATCCTTAAAGCGATTTTGTAGACCCCTCTGTCTGCTTCTCTCTGGAATCACTATTTCATCTTTCCAAAAATATGATAATATTTCCTTAGGGAGTGCAGTTAGTTACAGTGTGGGCTCCACGCTTACTCCAACAGCTTGTCAGACCATCACAAAGGGGCAGGGCTTAGCAAAAAGTCAATTGTATACTTTCTCATGAGGTGCAACATTTTTCTACAACCTTTGAGATCTGCTTGGTTCCATTTGGTGAATGGTGCAATTCAATATGGTACATTGAGAGCAGTGATGTACAGCAACACAAAAGGGTTGCAAGTAGCTATTATAAACAACATGGAACACATTTGACTGGAGTCTGTAGAACTAAACCATTACTCACAGTTTTTTTCTGAGAATCTGTCTTTCCTTTTGCTACAGTGTATGTGCACATAGTCTATGGAATCTACACAGAGAGGTGCTGCCATTTTTCTGGATAGCTGGCTGCTGATTTAGATGACAAGCTTTTTATACATGTGGAACTGGCAACCAGAGTATATCCTGCTCCAGGGCAGATTAGCTGCAACCATGCACGTAATTGCCATGGGGGACCGGGGTACATGCCACTTTTTTTCTTTTCTTTTTTTTGCCACATGTTTAGGCAAAAAGAGACAACAGAGCAGAAGTAGACAGAGGGCTAACAGTAGAGATTCAGGTTTGAGGTGAGCACCAAAAACATAATACCAAGGATGAATGCGACAAATTACATTTACACTTGTTACTGTAATTAAGTGTTTTTTTGTTTGTTTTTTGTTTCGTTTTGTTTTAGCTTTTTTTTGAATTTGTAATTTTGCCTGTACTTTGCAGTACTTTTTTTCTTTTTTTACTTTGCAGTACTTTTTTTTATCAAAAGTATTACGCTACGTTTCAAGTCCTATCCATTAAAGAGTAAAAAGAAATTCACATGAATCAGTCCTGATAAACTGTGTGAGACTGGAGCAAAGAAGAGGCGTTTTTTGGGGGGAGTTTTTCCTTATCTGCTGTGAGGGTCCAAAGGACAGAGGGATGTTGTATGCTGTAAAGCCCTGTGAGGCAAATGATTTGTGATATTGGGCTTTATAAATAAAATTGATTGATTGATTGATTGATTAAATCAGCAGCTGCAGCAGAGAAGAAGCTGCAGGTGAGTGTGTTGGCCGTAGGAGGGCAGAGCACCTGAGTGGTGACACTACATTCAGCTGATACTCTGGAAGAGATACATGCTGTAAATATTCACTTTCAGGGCGATGGGTGCAATACATCAGACCTAGTAGTCTGTCAACAGCACAAATGCACAACAATGCAATCAAATTAAGGATCATGTCCTAAAAGGTTATGGTTAGCATCATTGTGCCAGATAATCTCATTCATGACAACTACAGCATCATTTTATATTTATTAAAAAAAAAAAAAGCTTGGCTGGGGGTATTGTGTACAAGAAAAGAAAAAAAACAATCTCTTCGGATTTTTCCAAAAGAGAAAGAACAAAGGAGCAGACTACTGGCTTCGTCCAGTAGCCTGAGTTCCGCGTCCATATACCCGGGCTCAAACAAATACGGCACAACAAAGAAATGCTGTTCCTCCTCAATTTCAGTCTTCAGACATGTTGGGCTGTCCTTTGCTAAAAGATTGTAGTGCAAATTATCTTTTAGCTACTGTGGTTACCGTTGTCTCCCCCTGCAGTGTACGTGACACGTGATGTAAACACGGATAAGCAAAGCTCATGCTTTCGCTGGTCTTGCGCAAGCATACACACGTGAGCGCGGAGCACAGAGAAGCAGTCAGAGCTACAGGCTACAGTGAGGCTAAAAACAGAGTTCATATGACGTTTTTCGAAACAACTTTTTATGTCGGGGCTGCAGCACACTTGAATCACTATGGATGAGCATGTTGGAGATATTTTGTGGTTTCAATTTTGTGTTCTTGGACGTTAGTCTGGGGCGCCGTCAGCCATTAGGTGTGCTAGCCGCTCCCCCCACCGATCTCCGCAAGGGATGTGAGGACTCTAAAATTAATTTAATCCCCCGCGATGAGGAAATGCAGCCCTGACTTGTAACGCCCCTAGAGACCTGTGTGAAAACCAGTTGCAGTGCTTCATTTGTCCACGGGGAGGAGCAGTGATTATCACCAAAATACTATAATATCTGCAGATTTGGGAAAGACGGCTTATCAGATGGTCCATGGCTCCACGGAGCCACTATTTAGCCTAGTAGCATTTTATGACTAGGTCGAATTACAATTACTGTATGCAACCCATATTTTTTTAAATAATATTACTATGTGAAAAGCCAAGAGGATGCTCTCTTTTTATCTTTCAAATCCTATACTTGTCCCTGTGTTTCCCGTTAATTAGGCTACCCCAGTGTAATTAAACTCCATCTCATTTACCATGCTTTGTGTGACTTTTTTGCCGTGTTATCATGATTCAAACTGAGGTATTTGGAGAAGATCCAAGAAATAAATAACATCGATCCATACGAGCTACCTGCAGCTGGAGCAGGGAGAGGCGTTGCCACCCTGCACCTACATGCAGTTGGTTCACTACTTAGTTTTCGGCATTAGTTACTATACAGGAATTTAAAAGCCTGAAATCACTGGACAGTCCCACTAAGACATGGCATAATGGTTATGTGTGTTCTGTGCGTAAAAGGCAGCCGTGGACCACACTTTGCCACGATGACACACACACACACACACACTCACTCACAAGGTGAAAACAATGCAACCTGATCTCACAGAAATACGTGAAATGACCATGACCTCTTAACACTGCATTCCGTGGTGGCAGCACGTAATGAGTTAAAATTACCGGTACCACGGAAACAATGCCAATGTAAAGTCAATTAGGATCCTTTTTTGTGGTGGACACACGGATTCCCTGATTCAATAACGTCACATCAACCTCGTTTTCCTCAATGAAATCTTTGACATTCCTGTATACACACAAAAACACGGAAGTGTCCTTGATAACTCAACAATATGACAGGTTAATGCCAAGGCCATAAAATAAAATAAATGTATTTTGCCAGCTTTTGATAGCGTAGAGCTTTAAGAGCATTGTGCTGTGGGCGGATGGGGCGCGTTCCACTACTGTTTTGTAGCTGCTGTCCGCCTTCATTCGGCTTCATTCCATTTCAGATTGCCGTCCGTCTGCCGTAACCGAATCCAAACGCCACTAATAAATAAATAAATAAATAAATAATAAGAAAAAAATAAGGCTGAGCATGGAAGAACCAGAGAGGAAACACCATCACATGGAGCCGTCCGGCCCCGGCAACCCGGCCACCCTCCACTCCACCAGGGGAAAGCGGATCCCAAGCCAGTGCCACAGAACCAGCGGCCGGCGCACATGGCTCCCACTGAGGAAACACTGGAATTAAGAACTAAACTATGATAAATGACATAAAATATTAAGATGTAGGCCTAACATGAAATAAATTTGTTATTAAATAAATTAAAACATAAAGCCTACAGTAGATATAAAAGTGGAACATGCTAAAAGTAAATACAATAATAGGCTAAATAATATCTAAGCAATAATAAAGTGTCTAAACAATTGTATCTAAGTTATCTATTAGGCTACCATTCCACTCTGTAAATAGATTTTAAAATTTCAATATAATTTTAATATTGTTTTTGCTTATTTTATTATTGTTATTATTGGTTTACTTTTCAGTAGTACTGTATTGTCTGAGGATGACTCATTTTAGTAACTATCTACAGTAAAAAAGAAACAAACAAGCAAAGAAACAAACAAAAATCATTTTATACACTGGGCTTGTGTCCAAAAAATGAAAAAATCAAACCTTTGTCGTAGAGCAAAACCAAATACATCATTGGAAAGGTCTCAACCTGGAGAGTAACATATGTCAGTATGATGATTCTACATTGCTCCTGCTTTCAGCCATTGACCTTTGAACCTTGACCTCAGTGCATGTTTGAGGGCTTATAACTCAGCAACAAAAGAGGGTACAGACATGGGACCAGCTGTTATAGAGAGCTCTTGACCTCAACTATCATGTGAGTGTAGTCAACAACTGGGGGTGCTGTCAGATATGGGTAAAATATGGATAAAATTAATTTTCACCCATTCAGAAATTAGATATTTAAAATCTGATTACACAAGTGTGTTTACCATCCCCTTGTTTACCATGTTTACCATCCCCTTAAGTGTGTTTACACTTAGATTTTTTAAAAAAACTACAATTCCCTGGGACCGCGCCATGCAGTTTGATACAGATCAGCAACATAGTTGTAGTTCTTCTGATTTGCAAAGTAGGACTCTAAATAGGGTCGTAAAAAGATATATCTACTGAATATATCTAATATCTAGTAAAGCCAAACTAGTTATTACACTGCACCTAGATGAACTATGTTAAGAAAAAAAGCAAGGATGTTGGCAAATTTCAGATATTTCAGATAGTACTCTAAAAACGGCGTTTTTGGGACGGTAGGTTTTTTGCGGCTTGTTGTAAAATAGAGTCCTAAAAGATAGATCTACTGATTATATCAAATGTCTAGTAAAGCTGAACTATCATGTTATTATTATTATTATTATTATCATCATCATTATTATTATTATTATTATTATTATTATTATGGTGGGAAATTATAACAGAGGAATATATTTGCCGACAATACCAGGTGTCGCGGTGTGTCACGGCTGGTATTCCAGAAAAAATTCCAGTGATTAAAAGGTTACCTCCTCATCTTTCATTATCTTTGGTGGTTTATGCAAACTGCTTTTACCTCCATTTGCAATCCTTGCAAGCCAGGGACACTTGTCTCCAACACACATTCAAGAACTTCTCGTCACGTCACTTCAAAAATTAAATGTGTTTATTTTACAATATCAGAATAATTAAGTTAATAAAGCTACGAAACGAAAAATCACAAAATCATCGAAAAACTGCATATAGCCTTAAAAGACTCAGGGCTGGTAAAAATGGAGCAAACAGATACTGTCTAATTCACAAAGCACACGCAGAGGGTGAAATGCTCCACTAACTGCACTGCCAAGCAGATTGCGTCTCGGTGCTCCAGTGTTATTTGCACGTATTTAAATGAGGTAATATGCATATATTTGGCGGAAAAATTGCCCCTTTCTATGCAAATGAGCCTCATTGATAAACAACGTCTAATTCGCTAACACCAGCGCTAATAGCCACACGCATTTTGAGTGAAGTAAATAACGTCTTTAGAAAGCTGGTGCAAACTGGGCGCTCCTCTGTGGAAGCCTCTCGCCCAGACTTTCCAGTGATCGTGGCAGCAGTGATCGTCTGTTAAATCAGTCTGTGAATAATATTTTGACATTATTATTTAATCATTATTACTTTAATGGCATCCGAAGATACTGATGCGTTTAACAGGTGACAGTCTGCAGTCATTCTCAAAACGCACTTCTGTCACGCACTTCAAAAGCAACTTTCAATAATTTATTTTACGAAACGGGGGAAACAAACGTGAACAAAAACAGTTCCATAATTCATATTAAATTCAAAAGATAACGAAAAAATAGCTACAAGTGAGATGGAGTAGTGATAAAGTGGTCAAACTTGGTCAAATCCACAGCCTCAACCCATCCGACACTGTTAGACTGACTCACCAGCAGACAGCACTACATGAGGGTATACAGTATTCAGTACTTTGCCAAACAAAGTCTGCCATTGTTCTGCCACGGTGTTCTTGGGGCAAACCCAGCATTTATACTTTGCCATGTGTGGCTTATTGCAACCAGGGTCAAATCAGGGGCAAACTGCACTCAGCTGCCAAACTTTGTGGGCGTGTTTGCGCTGGTATATCATTAGCGTAATATCCTTTGTGAATACGACGTTAAGACGGAGCAAACTGCGGGTGCAAGTGAAGTGCAATTCAAGGTGCTATCAGCGGCCGCAGTTCATTCTTTGTGAATTCGGCCCTCAGTGTAGAAATGTCTTCTCTCTCTCCCCGCATTCCAAATAACCCAGTACGCAAACACAAACAAAAGGTTAGGGCATAGTTATGCTAAATCACTGGCGTTGGAGGGGGGAGGGCAGCTCACAGCGCGCACATTCCAGCAGCCGACATGAGCCGACAACATTCAAATCGTGTAAACCAGAGAGGACCCTATCTGTTAGCGTAGTGTGTGGCTGAGTGTGCATTATCCCTTTTAATTACACAATGGATCTTACTGCTTAGCATCCACTTTAATAATTGTTTTTATTCTCTTGCCCAAAATAGCAAAACAACTGCGCCGGGCCACTTTATTTTTTTTTATTTTGACTAGACTGTCCGCCGTCAAAACAGAGGGGTCTTTGTACTGTATGTGAAAACTTTGGCTACTTGTCAAATCCTGTAAAGTTGTGATTATAATCTCTTATTATTCAGTCTACAAGTAAAACGTAGGGCGTACTGTGTATTGACCAGATCTATACAGTTAGGCTGGTACCTGGTGTATTTCGGCTGTTAAACGTTAGACATCAGTGCACAGGACACAAGGACAGGACTGCTGCTTCATTCATGGGTTTTTTATGCGCATCCGAGTGCCTGTGCCGTGCGTAATTGAACTGGGAAAGCACAGCAGAGCCAGTGGGGTTGACAAATGAGATATTACACACAGTTTCACACACAGAATATCCTCTAAAACTCTCAATGTCCTCATTAATTGCTTTTTGCTGACAACAATCCCATGCAAAGCAGCAAGTGAAGAGTGAATGACTGAATGAATGAATGAATGAGGATTCAAATTAATTAAAACGAAAATAGAAGTCTAATCAAGTAAATAGCCTTCAGAAAGTGCATCAGTAAAAGCCCAGTTCTACACTGCTGCCCGCTGCTGACACACGCAGTGTGCAACTGAAATGTCTGCACTGCAGCACTGTAACTGTGCCATATTCCACAATATCCAAACTTCAGAATGGCGGATCCTTTAGAAAAAAGAGGGAGGGCCGACATTTCGAATAATAAAGGCAGGAATTTTCGTAATGGTGGGACTTATGAAAAAAAGGTGAAGGACCGCCAGTCCGAATAATGGAAGTTAACGTTCTAAGAGGCAAGGTTTCGGAAAGGCAGACAGTTACCCCTGAAAAGAGTCATTGCTATCGAAACGATACGCTTCCACGTTTGATAAACTGAATGACTGCAGGCTGTTTTTTGTGAGAGAGGGGCCATCTCATGGCAATACCCTGCAATTGAACGAGTGGGCGTGTCTAGGATTAAAATAGGAGAGGGAGGGGGGGTAGAGCCAGCACAGCAGCTGGCTGGCAGCCGGCTGGAACTTGGCTGGGATTCGACAGGCAGTTGGCTGACAGCCGGCTGGGAAGGGGAACTTTTGAGTGGCTCCTACTGTATAAACAAATGTACATTTTGCGCATTCAACAGTCTGTGACACCGCCAGATGCTGTGTGCCACTGTACCAATTCCCAGGCACTAGATGCAACCATAAGCACAACCAACCCGCCAGATGCTGGGATTGGTTGCAGGAACATCGCTCAGTTGGCCAGCCTGCTGCCAATGCTAAGGCATCCCCCCAGCTCAGGGGCATGGAATTACATGGCCAACTGTGTGGTGGCACTCAGCACACGCTCCCCAAAGGAGGTGCCAGCAGCCACCTTCAGGCAGTAAAATCTGGCAAATGTGGATGGACTTGACCATGTAGCAGGTGCACAGACCTCAGAGAGGGTGGCACCCTGCACCTGCCACAAGGCCCACAAAGTAGCTACAACTCATGTGCCTGCACACCTACCAGTACTGGCATGCCCATCCCTCTGTAAGCCTGCTGAATTGTCTCCACAACCCAATGAAACAGCCAAGCCTTCAACACCGGCTGGCACTAGGCCTTAAAGCAGACAAAGAGTTGGTCTGTCTTTCTAACTGCAGTGCACCAGACATAGACCTTCAGGGCTCTAACAGGACAGAGGTCTGAGTCTTTTCGACCCTTACTATCCTCCTTGGAGGGGTTGTATGGTTGCAACTCCACCGACTGATTCAAAGTCTGTACTTTTGCAGGGTTTGGACGCAGCATGACACCAGTGTGATTCAGCTGAAAACAATAGCTCTTATCCACTGACAGAGCATGCAGTTCCCCCACTCTTTTGGCTGAAGTTACTGCCGAGAGAAAAACCACTTTAAGAGACAGCCACTTAATGCTGACTGACTCCAGAGTCTCAAAAGGTTCCTGCTGCAGGGCAGCCAACACCTGAGCCTGAGAGATGAGGCTGCAGTCACCATCTGCAAGCCTATAATTCCCTGTGTGAGCAGTCTTGATAGCTGCCACCATGCCCCTTAGGGTTTAAGGTGATTTTCCCGCCTCAAGCAGCCCCTGCAGGTACCGGAGCACCTCTGGGGCTGCACGTCAGTGCATCAATCCAGTTAGTTGTGCGCCATGATGCAAAGGGCTCCCAGTGGTAAGAGTATGCAGCCCTCGTTGCTATACGGTGCCCGAACACTCTGCATGGTCTGACCACTGACTGTACAAGTCTGAAGCCTAGCAGACGGCCCCTCTCAGGGGCCAGGCCCAAAGTTTGAGCCCCTGTGGAAAGGGATGGAGCAGGGCCCCCTGCGCCTGACTCAGAAAGTCCCGCCAGACAGGGAGCTCCAAGAACCATATCATGAGGGGCCAGTTTGCGGCCACAAGGATCAGCTGCACTTCCTCCTTCCGAACTCTCTGCAGCAGATATGGGAGGAGAGTGAACTGGGGAAATGCATACAGCAGGCCTTGAGGCCACTGATATGCCATGGCATCGATGCCTGGGGGGAGAGTCCCACCCCATGGAAGAGAACAGTGGACTATAGGCATTGTCCCTAGTTGCAAACAGGTCGACCACTGCTCTGCCAAAGCATTGCCAGATTTCCCAGACCACCTCTTTGGGCATACCACCTGAAGCCTGTGTGGCTCATGAGTGGTTTGTGGTTATACCAATAAATAACTGAACATGATGTCAGAAGTAAAGTCAGACGCGACCGACAGTACTAGTGACTTAGTCTGCATATAGCGACACGCAAAAGTGTCTAGTTTTAGGTCAGGAAAGTTCACAGTACCAGAGGACCATCTACGGAGCTACCTAGCCTAGCCACAGTTAGCTGAACGAAGCGGCAACATGGCACAGTTTCAAGTGTCCCCGCCGGAAAAGGTCACCTTCAAGGCTGAAGACTGGCCTAAATGGATTAAACGCTTCTACAGATTCTGCATTGTTTCTGGATTGGAGACGCAAGCAGAAGAGAATCACAGGAATGTGATCTTTGAGAGAGCAAAGTTTAATCAGCGGCATCAAGAAACGGGCGAGACAGCCGACAGTTTCATTACGGCGCTGCACTGCCTGGCATAGCACTGCGATTACGGGGCTCTACATGATGAGATGGTGAGGGACAGGCTTGTGGTGAGTCTGCGGGACAAACGCCTATCTGAACAGTTGCAAATGGACCCGGACTTGATGCTACAAAAGGCCGTCACCAGAGTCAAACAGAGCGAGCAGGTAAAAAAGCAGCAAGAAATGTTAAGAACATTTTTCCTTTAAAACATTGTGTCCATTAATATCATCCATGAGAAACAATTAATGAGCTATAACTCAGGCTGTTAAAAACACATATTTAAAAGAATATCGTTTAATTATCGTTATCATCAAAATCCCCCAAAATATCGAGATATTATTTTTTGTCCATATCGCACACCCCTACTTCTACTTCTATTGGAGGGAGACGTGTTTTAATGAGGAAATGGGAAGCCTCCGCAGGTGCAAACAGGAAACCCAGCTACACACTGCGGTGGCTAACTGTGGAGGTAAGCTGCTCGCCACCCCCTAACTCAGGCAACTAAACCCCAGAGGAACGTCGCTAACTGCTCCCCTGACTCTATTGAGTTCAAGTGGGCAACTAAACTCCAGAGGAGCGTCCCGAGCTGCCCCTGTCGGGTTTGAGCCAGCAACTACCTCCTGGAGGGACACAGCACGCTGCCCCCTGATTGAGTCAGGCTTGAGCGAGCTGCTCCACCATGCGTAAACAGACAGCTGCAATACACGGATATGGCACCCCTCTCAACTGTTTCACTCCTTATTGTCAAGAAGATGAAACAGCGTTTAGCTATCCTCGAGAGGCAACTGCAAGGGCCAGCTCTCCAACCTAAACAAAGGTAAGGGGACAAAACTCTTAACTCCTCTCTCTTTTCTTTCTGCTCTCACATCAACTCTGACAGGTGGAAATCAATGAATCAGTGGGTGCATGCGTAACGTGGGGCGTTTATAGCCCGGCGCATGCCGACCATGTAAAGCGGTGTGTCTTGAAGATTATTAATTTTCCAAGTCGATAATCCCAGATGGGGATAATTCCCAATAGTTATAACTACCGAGTGGGGAGATAATCTCGATACGATAGAGAACTGTATGCTAACGTCATTTGTGGGCCGCAGAAGGATATTATACAATCCTTGTACATGCATTTTCCTAGGAGGTCAGTGTTCTCTTCCCATAAGATTGTTAAACCAAACCCAGTTCTTTTTTCCTAAAAATGTATGTATGTATGTATGTACAAATGTGTATGTGTGTTTGTTGTTGAGGGAAAAAAATGTCAATTTGTGGTGTTGTACTGACATAGTGTGTTTATTCTGAAGGAGACTATATGCAAACTGTACATTTCCTGTGGAAACAAAAGTGTATCTGAAATCAGATAATGCACAGGCTGAAGTTGACACAGTGTCCCAGGACATCAACAACAAGCACATCCTGGGTAACTTGCATGTCATATCTTGAAGTGGAATGTCCATGACCACATGTTGATATGTGACAAGGTCAGAGTGAGAATGTGTTGACAGAACAGACATGTTATCAATTAAAATTACTTACCAGAGATCTAATTTTTGCTAAAGAAGCCCAACATTACACAGCACGCTGTACAGCAAGATAAAGTGTTAGCATGAGACATCAAGGCCAATAATTAACCAGGGACATTTTGGTATTTCTCTCATCACAAAACAGCTACGTATCCCAGTGGGCTAATCTCACAAAAATGGCATTTTAGAGTACTACTGAAGCAACTGACAGTAACATTATTCAACAAAAGGAAATTCATTTAGGGTTTATGCTCAAGGAGAATCAAACATTGAATCTAATTAGGAAGTCAAAATATAGCTTTATTGTTGAGAACTCTGAGCCTTAAAATTGCACAAGAAACAGTGTTTTCATAACATACATAACACCTACACAATATTCTAGGGAGGAAGGAGTGAATGATACTGTTGTGTCTGGACTCATCAGCTATTAAATATATGCAGACCATAATAAGTGAATACATGACTAAAAAAAGGCTATATTGTGAATTACTGACTATGCAAATTAGTTACCATGATGCTTAACATCCAATGTACACTTGTTGCATTAATGTAAATCATAAAAAAGCTAAATATAATGTAGAAATAAAATAAAACTCACAAGGACATGTAAATGAAAGGGATAAGCATGACTCCACACCCCTTACCAGAGGTAACATATTAACAACCCAGACACATTTGACATAGGGGCAGCTGTCACCCAGTTGTCTGTTACCTCTGTAAAAAATGTCAGAGGAAGAAGGATGGCATGAATGTAATTGTTTCCATGCATTGCTTGTTCCAATGTTTGTTTCCCTGTGTCATCCAACCAAGTGAGAACAGATTGCAGGTCCTGGGAAAACACCTGAGACCAACAGGCAATGACCAAGAGATTCTGCGTTGGGCTACGCTGGCAGCCAGTAGGCAGCCTGACCTTCAGGGAAAACAGAGGAATGAACGTAGTTTGGCAGATGCTTGAGGTACCATCCATCTTTCGACTGTGAATCGTATTATAACGGGCGTAAGCTTTGCTTCAGTGGGTAAATTGCCAATTTATGGGTTAGTAATTAATTTTTGGGTTGAGAAGAAGGTAATTACCATCCAGGCATGAAAAGTGATATGTATGTAGGAGGTGTTCATTAAAAGAGCTTGCTTCAAAGGGACAGAGCGGCACCTGGTTTGGGTGCAGGATGTAAGAGCTTAACTTCACACTATGTGCTTCCTCAAAGTGAAGCTGAACATTTACAGTAAACTACAAATTCATGAAGAGGGAATTTGCTGACAGTGGCTTTTTTATTATTTTAAGGAAGTTACTGAATGGGAAACAATATGTTTATGTATCTTATTTTAATACATGATTTGTTAGTTGGGGGGTAAAAAAAAGGATTCAGGAAAGTCACAACCAACAGATGCCTAAGGGGCCGTACACATCATATCTTTAACCACCTGGAAATGTGAGGTCAGACGCTGGGTGCTAGTCTTGTACCTTTTCTTTGCTAGCTTTCAAGAGCATCAGAGTATCACATTGCATCTGAGGTTGCTAAGCAACCTCAACAGGCACCGTATTATAGCTCATTTACCTGAAATCCTAAGTGCAGGGCTGATTTTCTTCCAGATTCTATTTGTGTGTATGATTGTCCATGGGACAGCTGTCAAGCTCTGCTACCCCTGCACTAAAATCAAGCCCGGTTCTAGGCAGGCATATATGAGGGGGCAGTCATAAATGTGAAGGGGGCATCATGCTCCAGCACATTTTTGCCATATGTAGAGCTGACAAATAAAGGTCACTCACTCACTCACTCACACGATGTGGGGACGCTGTGTGAATGCCCTGTAGAGGGTGTCAAAGCACCGTGGTCTCAAATGTGCTCGCTGCTTGTTTTGCTGTTGATAACAGTGTTTTTTACATGGAATTGGGTTGTTGTTAGCTGTGTGTCCAACCCCCAACCTAAAGAAATGGATTGCACTTTGTCAGGCCTCTACCCTAAGACCTGTCCAACTTGGGTGTCCCACCTGAAGACTAAGCTCCTGCTGGTATAGCTCTTAGGGTCACTGAGACACACAAACCCCCTGACCACAATAAGGTGGCAACCCCTCAGGGAGGAAAACTGAAAAAATAAAATAAAAATATCCTTCATCCAGGCACAACCAACATCTTAATATTTATCTTATTGGATGGCCATTAGGCATCTAGGCATATGGAATAAATTTGAACCTAATAATTACAATAACCTCACTATAGCCAGTATTTACCAAAGCTAGTCTTATAAAAAAAACTTCTCAAACTAACAGAACTAACAAACACAACAGATATAGGCTAGAGCAGAATATTTTATATTTTTTTGTTTTCTTTTGGGTTTTGTTGTCATTTTTTTGTTGTTTTTTGTTTTTTGTTGGCAATTTAACAGATTTCTCTTCACTCCACTCTCCTTTGAGCTGCTGAAAGCTGCAGGAGTGAAAAGTTAAAGTTTTGTAAAACTCGCTGTGATTATCAAAAAACAGCATGCAGAACTAGAGGCTGGGCTGGGCTTTATGTAGGGGTCTGGCACACACAAGGCATTTGTCCTCAGTATGTGACATGCAGCAGGCACTCATCTCTTGCTGTGCTTGTGCGATTGAAGAAACGTTCGCACTGACAGGCTCACACTCTATGCTCACACTGCTATATTTACTTTTGTTTTTTGTTGTTAGCTATATATTAAGTATCTCACGACACAAGACGCTACGACAAGTTTAACGGAGCTTCACTTTGCTGCATTCTGCTTCACTGAGACTGAGAAACCTTACGCCGATGCATCTTGGCTAATTTGCATACTAAACAGTGATTGGGTGTTTACTGGGGGGAGGGTCTTTGCAGACAGCAGGCACACAGCACAGAGTGGAGACAGATAATAAAACTTTTCTGTTTTGTGCCTTTTTCAGCGGATTTGATTTGAGGGGGCAAGGCATTTGTTTAAGGGGGCATTGCCCCCTCTTGCCTCTGCGTAGAACCGGCCTCGACTAAAATGATCATCACATGACATGCGGTGCACGCTGCTGTGTTCCAAAAATTAAAGTCTGTTTATCTCAAGATGCAGCTGTTGCTCCCAGAAAAATGGGTGCTGGGAAATGTGTGTGCACCCCGACAGCGTCGCTTTAGAATTTGAGAGCGCTCGCCACATGTCTACATTGAAAACAATGAATCAGACGGTGCAAAAAATGCGGCATGTGTCCTGAACCCGAAATCTTATGAAAATGTGTGGTGCTTTACCTGCTAGATGTTTGACTTTGTCAGCTAGTTGCTATATTTGTCTGCCTATTGGTTGGGCATACAGTGTACAGTTTGTTAACTGAGAAATCTGGTGGCTTCAGCTGGAAAAGTGATTGATGTGAGCAGATTTTCAGAACATATGCAACCAAAACAATGTGGCAAAGGACGACAAGAGGCTGCATAGTTGAGTGATAATTCTCTTTGGGTACACATCACCACACCTAGTGGCTCGATACATTTTCACTATGAAAAATAAATATTGAATACTGGAGATTTAAAACAACATTATTATATTTTTGCAACTAAGGGGTAGATAGTGTAAAAAATATAGCCTTTGCATTATTAGCTGCTTATAAAATAGCTATGGCTAACATGTAAGCAAACAACTGCCTGTCAAGCTCTAAGCTCCCTTTTATCTACACCTAATTTCTGAGAAAAATATCTAGCTTCTCATTCTAACTAGATGCTAAGTGCTGGATGTATTCTCTAGCCACTCTGGTGTTTAGTTAAAGGCAGTCACCACATAGTCAGTTGAGGGCCTTCTGACATAAAAGGTTGCCTGTAAGGGTAGATGAATGTCCCAACAATTAACAGTTAACTAGGGATGCACAATAATATTGGAATGCCATTAATATCAGCTTTAGAATTAACAGTCAGAATAGCCCAACATTTATTATTCACATCAATTTATGCCATTCCAAGTGTCAGATATTTGATGACCATGAGGATGGCATAGAATAATCAACAATGTATGATCTGATAAAGGTCTGTTAGCAGATATAAACTTAAAGAAATTCTTTACACCAGCATATCTGTGTTTCAGAGTTGGAGTCGAGATTGTCTGCACATGGCTCTCAACATGGAGGTGGCTGAGCCAGGGGCTAGCAGCTAATGGTGCTAACAGCCAGAACAACAGCAACAGGGCTGACGCAGCTAATAGTGTTAACTTGTGTGGAAACCTGAGGGGTGGGCATTATGTTTCCACTAAAATAACATGCGGGTCAGATCGCGGGTTTTAGATAAACACATCAGTCATTAGTTCGGTAAACTACAGATAACTATCTTGGTCATTATTTACTCTCTGAGGATCGCCTCCGCTATTTCGCAACGGTCATTGGTTCAGCTGTTTACACGCGTTTCACTATCTAATAACACAATTTGTGATTGGACGACAGAATCAACATGGCTGCCACCGTCTAACAAGCGCCGCTTCCAAAACAGTAAATACAACTATCAACTATCACTTTATAATGTTTCTGAAGTGTTTCCCTGATGGATTACTTCTCTCCTCGATGGATTCTAAAAACACATGACGGCTCGTAACTGCTGAATGCCGCTCTGGACAGAAAGTAAGTCTATTATTACACATGTAAAGTTCCTTTACATAGATTAAAAGTTTAAAGGCATTAAACGTAACAAACGAGTGCTTTTACACTCGTATGGGAGAAGAACATAGAGGGGTGATGATGGAGCTGAAGTCAGGTTTTTAATTGTGAGAGCTGCTTCATTCAGGTCGTTGTTTACTTACTGGCACCTTAACTGTGGCGATATGCTGTTCAATATTCAGCCAATATGACCCAAAATGATTACTTTAATTCCGGGTTACGGGTCGGGCTGCGGGTCGTGTTTCAACGGGTCAGACTGGGTTGCGGTACTAATTGGCCTGATGCGCGGGTTTGTGGTTCGGGTGCAGGTTTGTACGTCGCCGGTGCTGCTCTTCGGAGACCGTGCATCACCGATGACCCTGAGCGCGCACACGTGAGCGTGGACCACAGAGAAGCAGTCAGAGCTACAGGCTACAATGAGGCTAAAAAGAGAGTTCATATGACGTTTTTCAAAACAACTTTTTATGTTGGGGCTTCAGCACACTTGGATCACTACGGATGAGCATGTTGGAGATATTTTGTGATTTAAATTTTGTGTTCTTGGACGTTAGTCTGGGGCGCTGTCAGCCATCAGGTGTGCTAGCCACTCCCCCCGCCGATCTCCGCAAGGGATGTGAGGACTCTAAAATTTCACCTGAGCCTCCGTCGGCATATGGGTGAGTAGATAATGGCTGAATTTTCATTTTTGGGTGCACTATCCCTTTAAACAATAACTGTGACTAAATCACCATAGAATATTGTTGATGAAAAAACTAGAATTTAAAATTCATGAGATGACATACTGTTTGTTTAAACAATATCGATTCAAAAACTGTTCTAAAATCAGGATTCTTACACTTTTTCACCAATGATTTTCCATGACTTCTCAAAAACCTTTTACTGAATTTCCATGACCAAAAGATGTTTTATCTCAATGGGACCACCGAAAACTAATTATCGTAACACTAAGTAAAATTAGGTTTACATCTGAAATGTATGGTGCCTCTCTGAAACAAAAAAAACCCAGACAGGCACACTTAGATACATTTTCTCATATTTTAATTCCAATGGTTTTATATTTTTGTCAATGTCTCAAAAGATAAAAATGCCATCACATTTTCTGTCAGAGATAAACAGAGAGAAATAGTGCATTGGGGTAGGAATGCCAGTGCTAACTACTGATTACGCAGTAATCAGTACGAGTTGTCAAAATAAAAAAAGAAATAACATAAATAAAATAAATAAATAAATAAAATGTTTGGACTGCAAATGGTGGTTTAGGCTTTTGTCAAACCGCACTACATATGCCATTTGTTGGGACACTTCTGACAGTAAGAATCTTTTAAAGTGCGGACCAAGCCTAGAAGTACAGACATAGGCACACTTGTTCTCACCACAGGTAAATTTCGCTGCCATCTGGCTGTCCGGGAACATGGCGGCGAAAAGACGGCTCGTGTCCTCGGATGATTTGAATGAGTAGTGTGAATTCATGATTTTTAGTGCCCACAGTATCTCCGCTTCGACGTCTTCATTTTTTGCAGAAACGTCCAAAGCTGTAGTAGTGTTGCTGGATGTCCTCACAGCATCAGCGTTCATAAATTCACCTATGGGTATTGCGCTGCTAGCAACTGCGGCTACAGTCTCGTGCTTTTTTCCCTTCAAGAGGCTAACGAGCGCTGCCTCGCCCATATTCGAAATGTCAAATGTTTTACAGCACAGTTTGCATTTAGCACGTCTTGGGTCAGTGAAGCCATAATTGGTATTTATCCTTAAAAAGCCATGTATTATTGAAGCTGCACTTCCCTGGCATTTTGTCGGCATTGTCCGTTTCCTAGCAGAAGCAACTCCAGGCTAGTGGGCATGCCTGCAGTTCCTAGGCGCGTGCATGCCGCATGCCCAGTAACACAGACTGAGCCAGACTGAATAAACTTTTCACACCACCAAAATATCATGACAGTCTGTGGCAATATACATTTTATTACAACACATCGATTTTGTTTGGATTAATTGATGAAACTTTAGCTATATTTCCATGACTTTTCCAAAACTTCTGAAAAAATTTTATTTTCCATAACTTTTCCAGGGCCTGGAAATTGCATTTTAAAATTCCATGACTTTTCCAGGTTTTTCATGACTGTTTTAGTCGACTGAAAATCAACTAAAAATACAAAAAGATGAGATTAACTAAATATGATTATGGCAAAATCTAACATTAGCTGACAAAATAAACACTAACTCCAAGTGATGTTCAGTGACTTGGACATTTTCTTGCATACATCCTTGGGGCTCTAGTTTCGCAAACCGGGCGAGGCAGGGGCGCAGCGCACCTGCGCTTCGCCAACTGGGTGTGGCCAGGCAGATTTTGCAAGTTTGGCACACCGTGCTTGCTTGCGCAGCTACTCCTTTTTCCCACCTCCGTCCCTCCTACCTGCGCAAGTCGGAAAAAGGGAGGAGAGAAGGCGTGGAGTGGGATTTAAACACATCACACCAATCAAATGAGCCCCTCTCCTCGCCCTTAAATGCCCGCGTGAAGACGTAATGAGAGTTTACTCAATTCGCCATGGCAGAAGAGAGCAGCAGCGTCAGACGGCCAAACTTCTCCCAGGAGGAAACTGATGTTTTGGTCCGGGAGGTCCAAGCTTGCAGTGTCCGAATATACGGAACTGCGAGCAGACCTCCATGGGCTGATGATGTAAAGGTAGCCTGGGAGGAGGTCACCACAATTGTAAATCAATGTTGTGTTTCTCTCGTGTGCGCGCGCTCTCTCTTTCTCTCTCGCAGTCTCACTCTGTTTCTTTTCTTTTGACTTTTCTAAGATGACAGATGCTAAATATATACTCCCTATCTGATGCTGTGGCTGTTTGTGGTTGGCTGAGAGGGGTGTGAACTCATTAGTTTGCAGCTGTGTGTTGGGTTTCCATTACGCGTGCCAAACGTGCCAAACGGTGCCAATCCCCTTTGATCTGACATCACATGTGACGGGACAGTCGATATAGATACATTTATGTGCTGACTGCAGATAATTGCATTGAATAGTGGTTTTTGGGTATTTATTGCATTGTTAATGTGCCTGATATTCTGGAAACCTGCCTGTGAGGTTTTGGTGACGTGTGAGCACTGTCCGCCAGTCAGCCAAACTTCAGCTTACACCGACTGCGCTCCGCCTGCGCTGACAGTAGACCTGGTTTCAGCTGGCGAGCTTTTAGCGTACCTTCGGCGAAGCCTTTTGGCACGAAACTGTCTCCGCGCCAAGCTGGATCTGTCGACACCTCCCCCTGCTGCGCTGCCACACCCATCTCAGCGCACCTCGGTCTGCCAAACTACCAAACTGAGCGCGCCTCGGGTTGCGCTGCTCAAAACTAGCTCTGCGCGGGGTTCGCCACCCTGCGCTGTGCCGGGAAACTAGAGCCCTTGGTCTTTAACGTCACTATTGTGCATGGATGTTTGGAGTGTTCCTTCTTCAGGAAGGGGTCCCGAAGGGCAGGGACCCCTGGGCATAAATTCTTGGAGGCCCTCCCCCACACACACACACACACACACACACACAAACACACAAACAGGGTTTTGTATTATGGACTACTATTTGTTGGAAACACGTGTAACGTATACAGGATTTACACTGACAGGGCACAGCCTACTGGATATGATCACAAAGAAGGACAAAATCGACACCTGCAGATATCCTCCATCATACAGGATTTACACATAATTGCAACAACGCTTTCCTTGCCAAGCAACGATATCAAGAAATCAGCTTATATTGTTACTCATTAGCATTTGCAAACACAAACTGCTTCACCTCCACAAGTCCAGATTGTAGATTCAGAATCGTCCATAATTCACACAAAAACCCACATACACATACCTGGAAATATGGCTTTTCTGCTCTGTCTCCAGATGCTCTTTGTGTCCTGTCTTTGGCTCTCTGAGGGCTCTCTCTCTTTATCTGTTTCCTCCTTCTTTATTATCTCTACTCTCATTTACTAGTAATTAAAAAAGGATACAAAACAGCACTGGTCAACTTGACTAAAAGCCTTATTCTGATATTGAATAGAAATAGAAAATGAAGGTAATATAGGTTGTCTTCACACACACATACATACACACACAGGCACGCATGCACACCCACACTCACACACACGCACACCTGTAGGCTACAGGTGATGTGTGGTGATAAGGGATGCACCGAATATTCGGTAACCGAATATATTCGGCCGAATATTTCAAAAAAACACACATTCGGTATTCGGTGGAATAATTGAAAAGCAAGTCCGAATAATAGCAGCGTGTTTTGACAATGCAATCAAACAGCGTGCGGTGACGGACGGATTAAAATGTCGGGAGTGTTGTGATATTTTAGTCCATCAACGCACTAGCATTTGCGACTAAAAATAGTTTTGTGCAGGCAAAATAAATCATTCAGCGGGCTGTGCGAGTACAGATTTCAACTAGCAGCAGAAACGAAACAGCAAATCCCGCCAGTTGTTGGTTGAACGGGGGTCACAGACACGGACAGGAATACATATTCCTGTCAAATATGGCGGTGCATTATAACGGCTTACCGGCGACAGAGAAGTCCGGCTCCAGGTGAATAACTTGTTGTCATGACTGCCCAAAAGTACCTGAACAGCTGAGCCGTGGCGGCACACAGTATGTGGCGTATCAGAGGAGAAACGAGCCGTTCACATTTCTCTCTTTGTGTCCACAAACCTCACCGCACTTTAGGGACTGTTCTTTACTTATGAAGGGGCCGTCAGGGGAGGAGGGTGGCTGGTTGATTCTTATTTTATTTATCTATTTTATTTTGATCCCCCCCTATGTTAATCACTTACTGATGCTGTTTTTGAAGTATGAATAAGTCAGTAAGTAATTTATTCCATTGAAATATCATTGATGTATTATAGAAAAGAGATTTATCTTTTCATAAATGACAAAAGGCACATCTGCCTCATTTTCGTTGTGGTATCCTGATACTACTCAGAACCGTGATACTTTCACTGGTATCATACCGTGGGTCCCAATTTTGGTACCGTGACAACACTAATCTGGAGGGGGTTCATCTGCAAAAACTAATGAAAAACTAAAAAACGGCATTCGGTATTCGGTACTGGGTATTCGGCCAAGCGCCTAATATTATTCAGCTTTGGCTTCAGCCACAAATTTTCATTTCGGTGCAACCCTAGTGGTGATCCAAGAAATTGATCATCGCCACGGAAAGGCAACCCTCTTTCACTTAGGAATTAAATGACGACCACGACACGCTTCAACACCTCCCGCCTGTACCGCTTCTCTTCCTCCAGCTGTTGCACTAATTGTGAATTCACAGTCCCGGACCCCGTGACAGATGAGCGCCGAAGCAACGCCAGCATGCAGCTACAGTGCTCTGTGCTTTTCTCGTGATCCTGCAGACGTTCGGGGTGTTTCCAGTCAGAGTAGCCACTAACAAACTGGGTTTTCTTCGTTGGAAAGAGCATGCAAGCAAAGCACAAAAATATTACCTGTGGATGGTATAGGTGATCCAGTCACGGGAAACTTTTTCTCCTGTTTGTAGACGGCTGTACAGCAGATCGTTAGTGAAGGAGCGCACTGATCCGCCAAAGCCGCCATCACGAGTTGATGCTGGGTATCTGCTCGTGCGGTTATGGAAGGCTGCAGGTCCACTATCAATAAGAACAGCTCGTGCGTTTTCACTCACTTCGCCCCACATCGCCGGGTCCGACACTTCATATGTCGACTGAGAGCTGCCGGTGCTGTGACTGCAGCTAAGTTAACCACAGGTTGTGGCGGGGTTCCTGTGGCATCTTACTCCGGCTACGGCTCCCCGTTAGCTAGCTTAGCTTGCACGGCGTTCCCAACTCCAAAGCATCCTCACCTTTATTCTCCTGGCTCCGTTTGAGGAAGAAAGTTTGGATGGAAGGCACACTTTCTAAAAAAAAAGTTGCCTCACTCTTCTCCTTTTCTTTTCTCCGCTTACGTTTGGCACAACCACTTGTGTCGCTATCTTTCACTCTCTATCATTTCACTGCTGGCTGAGGACAATCGGGTAGGGGCGTAGGCGGAGCGGCCTGTTACCATGGTTTCCACACTTGCACTTGACCAATTAAATCATTCTATTTAGGTTTTAAAAAAAATACCAGCGTGATTTTTATTGGTTATGGACCGTTTCATTGCTATTCTGTTGCTAGGGCAACAACTTTGGTCCCTGTTTACGCCGCATCGAGCGCTGAGCCGTACATCAACGTCGCCGCCATATTGGATGTGGCAAGGCTGCGCTGTAAACTAATGCAAGTGAATGGACTTAATTTCATAAAATCGCCTTTCTACAAAGAAATTTACGTTAATGCCTCTCGTTTATTCATTCACACACACACTAATATATTTGGGAAACAGTTAGGCACCAAAAACAATGTATTTGATGTTCTCAGATGGCTAAAATAAGAACTTTATTGATCCCACACAGGAGTAATTCACCTTACATCAGCTATAGAGAACAAGGTAGTGCCGAAAAACAATAATACTCTTGTCTACTGCATGCATACTGTATGCATACTACACTACATACTTTTTAAGGGCAGCTGCAGTACATACTAAAAGTATATAGTAGAAGTATGCGATTTGGAACGCAGGGCTGGAATCAGGCAAACGGCAGACGGCAAACCGGATGTCATGTTAGTGGATGAGAGAAGGATGGTAAAACTTGGGCGAGGCCAGCAGAGAATACTGTCCACGGCAACTTTAGACGGCAATGCCGTCCAAAGTTAAAATATTTTAACTTTTACCGTTCACCGGCCACGGAATACTCAACTGGATGTGATGTAGTTCCAAAACAGAAAAGAAAACATGGCTGAACTCAACAACGAAAAGCTAGTGCTTTTGGTGCAGCAGCACCCAGAATTATATGACCAAACTTTAAAAGCCTACCATGATGCTTCCAAGAAGGCGTACATATGGGATGCAATTAGCGCAGAGCTGGGTGGAATACCAGGTACGTAATATGAAATGTAACATTATGAATTGTTTTATTAACTTAGCAATTTATCTGGCTAACGTTAGCTCTCTGTAGCCCAAAAACATCACCATAGCAACAATCACATATCACGGGTCATGTGTGTCTCATTTAGCCATTGTGCTGTTCCGTCGAACTGCTTGTTTATTTCTCCCGTTCCGTCCAGCAGATGTCTCCCGTCTGCCGCCTGCCGTCTGCCTGATTCCATGTGAATGTAGCATTTCCCTTGCTGCGCAAACAGCAGTGCCTGCTGATCCTCCTTAAGGCCTCTACACATGATCAGCTGTAAAACCGCTTTGCGCTGGCTGTCCCATTGTTTGTCTATGGAGAGAGTGGCAACGCCTGACAAAGCGGCAACGCTACCCTTGGCGTCGCGCACCGCTCTGATTTTCCACCCGAGCGCTTCGCTCAGAGTTGAAATTATTTGAACTTTGAACTGCGCCGCACCTGGCAGTGAGCGAAGCACGTTGTTCTTATCATGTGAAGTCCGCTTTAGTGTCAAGTCATTTCATTGCTCATGGTGTCTGCATCAGCACTGTTACGCAAACAGCAACACAGCCTCTGATCCATCGACAGACTTCACCCCATGCCTCTTGCTCTTGGTAAACTGCAGCTAATAGCTGACAATAACAATAACTTTCAACACAGATAAATAATCACAGAGGAAATTCAATATTGGATTTATGACTTTTAGAAAGTCTCCAAAAAAGACACTGCTGTTCCATTATTTTCATGTGCAAAGGAGATGAGGTGAAAGCTGTTTTTACAGCGTAGACTAATGGAGATATTCCAGTAATAGTAAAGTGTGTAATTTGATGCCATTTACAACATAGGTAGCCAGAGGGGATTAATTAACAACACTTATTTCCTAGAATTGCGAAGGCATGACCTGCCCTGCTCTCCCTGTGATTGGGTAGTACTTATTGCTTTTGTTGCATTAATTTGGTAGGGTTTAGACAAGAGGAGTCCAATGGGTTGGGTTTAGGGTAAAAATGTCAGGGTAAACCAATCAGAGGCAGAGTAAAGTTTGGTATACACTGTGCAATTTTGGGCTGTTTCACACGAAAGATGACCAACATGAAAGAAACACAACTATATCTCTAGTCGTGGCTTTAATACGGTGGTCCTATGTCGCACAGTGAGTGGTTGAAAGATGACCATTGTCGCGGACAGCCTGGGATAAAACTCTGACAGTGTCAGGAACATGGGATAACCATCTCACAGTGTGACTGCTATTACGACCTACATCTACTAACCAACCCATTGAAATGCAGCATGAAATGATGCACTGATAGCTGCACAATTCATGAAAGAAATGTGTGGGAAAACCTTGTTAAGTTGTGGCAGTAGAAGCTCTGCCTGTATGATGTGTCCTCCAGCTCTTACCATGATTGTATAAAGACGGGCGAAGCATGGAATATGTTGTACCTAAGTTTATTAGATCCATGTCACACAGTGTAGCTTGTACTAAACTTATAAGATTGCTAAAATCTCACAGTCTGTCGGAGGCTTAACGCAGAGTAGGGCGTGTGATTCCTTTGCTATCCTAGGAAACACAAATATGCTGGCTGGAAGGATATGTAACTCACGACTGATTGGTCAGTTCTAAACATCTGGCTAAATAAAAAAAGTGAAACTAAATGCCACCTCAGTGTGACTATCAGGCCAAGATGAAAGCAGACATAACACATGGATCACTTTATGTTGTTAAAGGGTTTATGATGCAATTGACCTATGGCTAAGCCCCGCCCTCAAACACGATGTGCCAATCAAAGTATGTAAAGCCATTCCCATATACTCAGACATTCTCTGCCTGGCCGTTCTTTGAACTGCATTACAGAAAGTCAGTTTCGTTCGGTTTTATGAGCTTTTTCTGAGATTTGAAGTTTAAAAATGGTCAAACGGTGTGCATGGGGTACAGTGGGTAACAGACTAATTTGGCCACTTTTCTCACGCAAAGCGTGAAGCATGATATGTAAAGAGTTGAGGGAGGGGTGCACTTGGCAACTGTAGCCGCCAGGTGGCAGCAGAGAGCTTGAATACTGCTAAAAGGGTTTAGAGACAATTCCAACTTCGACCACAATGTCAGTTGCAATGAAAAGTGGCGCTGTCCATGAATCTGACAGTTTTCAGCAGTCTTCAAAGCAGAATATACAGGAAGTCACAGAAATGTCTACATCCTGTTAGAGAATAAATGAAATATATCAATCTACTCAAACTTGTCGCCAGTGCCCAAGTTGAGGGGGGGCATCCAAATAAAAATGGTCAAAATCGTCCTCCTTCCCATCGCTTGTGTCATTTTATCAATGAATGTGGGATTACTGCTGTTTCAACATTCAGAAGGTTTCGCGCATATTGAGTGAACAGCTGCTGTGCTTCCGTCGCAAGATTCATCACTAATTCATAAACATACACAGATATTCAAGTCGCAGTTCACATGTACTGCAGCAAATGCTTCTGTAGGATACTGTAAGTCGCATAACTAGCCACATAAAGAAAGAAAATGAAGAAAATCTAACATTAACAATTCCGGGTAGGACTGGACTCGATTTCAATTTTGACTTTAATAAGAAGACTTCCTTTTCAAGCCCCAAAGGCCAAGATCTAATTCTAAGTCAACTGCTGTTGACTCATCTGTTTAAATTTAACACTGAATGTTCAATAAAATACCAAAGATTTCTATGATGTTTTTGCAGCAGTATGCTGCAAGTGAAACATGAGACTCTTCATAAAGTTTTATATATGTAATGTGTTGTTTTTGTGGATATCTTTTTATCTGCTTTAACACTACCTGATGCTGCAGAAGAATAAGTGAAAGTTAAAAACTATAATACTGTGTATAAAGAAACACTCACTATTTTTTCAGTTTCACAACTGGTGTCGCTCGCAGGGTGCGGCGGACCTGCGCTGCACCTCTGTTTTTTACGACGTTAACAAATAGCCTAAATTAGATAAATTAACATGTCCAAGGTTAACTTTGACTCCATGGAAGGTTAACAATGAATGAGTGGATTGAGCAGTGCCTTTCTCCTGAAAAAAAGGCAAGAAAAAGATGACATGCAGAGCCACTGGCTAAACATTGACTCATTTAACTATTTATATTTATGATTTTAATAATAGTTTTTTTGTCATAGTCAAATTCCTGTGTATCTGTCTGATGCATTTGGCGAATAAAGTGATTCTGAGACGATTGTACAGTAGCTAATGTAATAGCCAATATATCTAAATATTGTAGCCTATTTTGCATTTTAGATGAGTAATCTAACCATTTACCGTCACTGTAAATCATCTGGTATTCTCTTGTCTGTTTGTCTGCAAGCGCACTGCAGTTTCCTTTTTTGGAGGGTCCCCCCCCCCAATTTTAAACTTTGGAGGGGAATTAAACCCCCACAGAGATGGCGCCTATGATAATAGATCTTCTTAACTGCTTTTGGGAAACATGGCCATATGACAGATGACAGCGAGGAAAGAGACCGGTTTAAGTTTTGCCAGCCAAGATGTGATTGGTTGCTGCATGATGTGTGGCGTACAATGATTGGTTAGACGCGGGGCACAGCACAGATCAGCTGATAGGAGGGCTGAGAAAATGAATGAATGCGTGTGAGACACACGTTGCACGCGCGCCCCCTCCTCCCTCCCTCCTCCCTCACCTGTAGTAACTTACATGACTGAAAAATGGAGCAACAGTCGCAGCTGAAGAGGAAAGGTGCGTAGACAGGGAGAGGCTTAAAAAGCGTAAAGCACTGCAGCGAAGTGCTGTAAAATAACTGACATGTTTTATTTTGTAGTAGGCTACTCTGTCCTCATCTCACACATTGTACTGAAATAAAGGCTTTGAAAGATTCATCCTCAACTTATACCTTCAAAACGAATAAATAAACATTTTTCTGTGTCTCTATGCATGCACTTTCATGTTTCTGTGATCAAACAGACAAACCAAATCCACCCCACACAAGTGGTGTTATTACAGGTGCACAGTTTAAATAAATACCCCGACAATATAGCCACAAAATGAAGATTAGGCCACTTTTATCTTTCCCTGAATAAAATTACACAACGCAGTCATGAGTCAGCGAGCACCCAGCGCCCCGCCCTGCTGAGCAGGCATCTCAGAGCAGCCACCTCCGACAGCGATTCCGATTTACAGAATACTATTGTTTAAAATTTTGATTTGGGCTGTTGCAATTTTCAACATTTTTTATGGCGGATATTAGCGGTCCATCGTTAAAACAGGCCATGGCAGAGTTCATTTACTATAAATATAAACTACATTTTAAACTGTGATCCAGTGTTAAATTTAAACAGATAAGTCAACAGCAGTTGACTTAGAATTAGATCTTGGCCTTTGGGGCTTGAAAATGAAGTCATTCATTCATTCATCTTCTAACCGCTTCATCCTCTTGAGGGTCGCGGGGGGGCTGGAGCCTATCCCAGCTGACATTGGGTGAGGGGCAGGGTACACCCTGGACAGGTCGCCAGACTATCGCAGGGCTGACACATAGAGACAAACAACCATTCACGCTCACATTCACACCTACGGACAATTTAGAGTCACCAATTAACCTAGTCCCCAATCTGCATGTCTTTGGACTGTGGGAGGAAGCCGGAGTGCCCAGAGAGAACCCACGCTGACACTCCGCACAGAAGGGCTCCCACGCCCGGGATCGAACCGGCAACCCTCTTGCTGTGAGGCGAGAGTGCTAACCACCACACCACCGTGCCGCCCTGAAAGCGAAGTCTTCTTATTAAAGTCTAAATTGAAATCAAGTCCAGCCCTACGCGGAATTGTTAATGTTACATTTTCTTCATTTTCTTTCTTTATGTGGCTGGTTATGCGATTTACAGTATCCTACAGAAGCATTCGCTGCAGTACATGTGAACTGCGACTTGAATATCTGTGTATGTTTATGAATTAGTGATGAATCTGGCGACGGAAGCACAGCAACTGTTCACTCAATATGCGCGAAACCTTCTGAATGTTGAAACAGCAGTAATCCCACATTCATTGATAAAATGACACAAGCGATGGGAAGGGGGTGGCAGCCATACAGTGTTGTTTAGAAGAGGGATGATATTATCTGTTCACATGTGCCACCTGGTGGTTGTTTGCGCACACTGCAGCTACTCCTGGATATAGTAATTATCCCCCCTTTCCCCCTCAACTGCAGGCATCAGATTCTCACGTGTGATTCACACGCGGATGCGGCCAAATTAGACTTGCACCCGCTGTAGCTACATGCAACTCTGGCCCAAGGTATCCTGAGAGGCTGGGGACGGCGTGTATTTTTTACCCTTACCTTAACCATATCTCAACCGAGAAAAGTGTCTCCTTTGGATAGAGTTGTGCGGTAGACCACAACATCAACTCAACGTGAATAAGATTAACAATGATGTCTACATCTGTTTTAAGGTAAGTCAACATCGTGTTTGAGGCAACATATTGTCACTTTGCTGGAAAGAAATAAGTTATCTTTAACATCTCTAGCTAATGTTAGCTAAAGTTAGCCTAATGTTAGCTTCTAGCTGCGTTGTTCATCATGTCACCTTGTGTACTGGGAGTTCATTAGCCTATTTTGTTCTAGTGTTGTACTTTGGTGATCGTATATCATTGTTAGCTGTTGTTGAGTGCATGAATGCTGATCCTCTATCTTGTTGTCTTTGATGGTGATGGCAACAAGATGTTTATCAGCTTACACTGGGACCTTTGGCTTTTTGGCTTGTAATTTAAGCTTTTCATCGACCTTCTCAACAATAAAATGATGAATATATCCCTCCAATACGTAGTTTAGGCCCTTTTGGCTACTTCTCAATGACATCTGATCGTCATGTCCCCAAAAAACATCAGTTGCCTCCTGCGAAATGCTGTGTACTGTGACACCTGCCGTAGCACCCCGGTCACTGAATGTTTATATTTTGTCTGAGTGAGTGGAGGGGGGCGTGGTTTAGCCACAGGTCAATTATGTAGCTAAAATACTATATTGTGTTTAGCAACAGTCTAATTAGTGAGAAATATAAAGAGAAATCAGGAATCATTTTAGTAATATAACATCTGTCAGGGTATACTGTACTGCATCAGCTCATCACAGATACCAGAGCAGAATAGATTGTTTTCACAGTAGACAATTTGACTTGTCAAAGCAGAGAAAAAAAAGCACAGGTGAAACAAATTTTGTTAGGGCTCTGTTCCATCAAATGTTCAAGTTAGCCACCATGCACAATACCAGGACCCTGAACCTAGCTCACCTTACTGAATGCAGTAATCACAGAGTTCTCACTCCATAACATTCAGTGACAAGAGAAATGTAATTAGAAACACAAAGAATGGTAAACAATATAAAATGGGTAAACCCTGATAGATTGCAAATATGTTGTCACAGGCAAAACTGAATCTTCCCACCTGTACTACCGCAGCTGTTTGTGTGAGAAACTGATTAAAGGCAAGATTTCAACCAGAGTAAAATTAGGCAATCCAGAAATCTGTGCACTCTACAATATACATTTCCAGAGATGTCTCTTTGCTGTACAGCAGCAATCAGAAACATGTCTACAACAAGTCTACACAACAATTATTGCTGATTACTAATGGACTCTTGATTTGCCTTGTAATTAGTACACACAGAGAGCACCACTTGTCTGTGTGAAAATTCACTGAAAGCTGATACTCAAATTAAGTCTCAGTGCTTCAGTATCTTCAGTTCATTTGACAGCTAAATGTAAAGTGGTGATAAAAGTATGCAGCATTTAAAGAGTAACTAAAGCCTAAAACCATTTTTTTCAGCTGATAATCATTGTTTCTGGTTGTATAGTAGTGTTACTCAAAATCTTGACAGTTTAGTGCAAACTGTTGAAAATCTACATTTTATTTTAAAAATGTGCTATGGAGCGCCCTCTACAGCTTGAAACCTGGTTACTACATTTGAATTTACATTACATTACATTGGAGGCGAATGACTCTTTTTCAGGGCAAATGAGATCACTAACCGTCCACGCTAAACCTGCCCTCCTCCTTTTACTCCTCCCCTTACTATAAAACCATTCTGTCCGCAGTTATCAAATATGGATGGATGCGGTGGGCTGCTGCGCGGTGAGCCCAGGCTCCCAGAGAGGGAGAAATAGAACCAAGTAGGATAAAATAAGTCAAAGTGTGGAGAAGGGGACCGGCTGAGCTCCGGCCGCCTTCCCTTCTGCCCGAGTGACACAGTTAGGGGGGGTTTTCCAAGCTACCATCGGCACAATTGATATAAGCTCCACTGTCGGCAGGGTGAAAAAAAGTCTAAGTGTGGAGATGGGGAGAAGGGTGATCGGGGGAAAGAGGCCGAGCTCCTGCCGCCTTCCCTTCTGCCCGTGTGACACAGTTAGGGGCGGTTTTCCAAGCCACCATCGGCACAATGAAAATAAGTCGAAGTGTGGAGGATAGGGACCGGAGGCCGACCTCCGGGGAAGCCCTCTCCACTCTCCCCGCAGCGAGGGACAATCTTCACTCCGCCCCCTTCCTCAGCCGCTCGCCTGTCCTTGCCTGTCCTCCCCCCCAGCTCCGCCTATCTTTTCTGAATTTTTTTTAAATCAAGCTGTGAGCGGAGTAATGCCCAGAGAGGGGGGTTTAGTTCCCCTTTAAGAAATTACAGCACTTCACTAGACATAAAGCCAGGGAGATTTTTAATCTGAATATGTGCCAGTTTATTTGTTTAGCTGTTTTGCCCACAACTTTACTGTTTTGGATCGCTCACTCAGTGTGATGGTTCTATTGTGAAAATCTGCTGTTAACCCAATGTTTGCTTGTCATTGTTATAATATCTGAATCATGAAATCACGATGCCGGATACCCATCTTCAAGAACTTCATAAGTCACAAACCATGGCAACAACAAGCATGTCCAAGCTGTGTGCATCACCTTTTAGTGTCTACTGGAAACTATTTCCATTATGTTGTGAGCTTCTTGCAGTGCTTTTTCTAAATGCTGTGCATGCGTGGTCAAATTGATGTTTACTAAAGTGTTAATTTTGACTTTTTTTTTTTTTTTTTTTTAGATTTAGTCGTAGTCTTGTGCTCATAACTTTTAGTCAGATTTTAGTCATTTTATCCTTCATAGTTTGAGTGGAGTTTTTAGACAACAAAAATTCAAAAATTTTTAGTTGACGAAAATTCATTACATTTTAGTCGTTACTTTTAGTCAATATGTTTTCTATATGTTTTTTTTTCTCTTTGAACTAATCCAGTTAGACAAATTCATGTATCAGAAATTATAATCAAGGTGAAAGGTTGTATAAATTATATAAATTATGAGCATACACTTACTGATCACCATTTGAAAAGCTCAGCATCTCTTTATTTATGGTCTCAAAAACTTTGACACCACATATAACTAATCTGAGACAACTAGGATCTGCACCCAGGTACACTGTAAACTCTGACTTATTCATACCACTGTTAAGAGAAATGACTTAATTACAGACTGAATTCTTTCTTAATCTGCAACATGTTAGTCTGCAGGTTTAAACTTGTGTCCTCTCACAGAGTTGCTGATTTAAACTAAACTTTAATCTCTGTCAGAGAAAACTGATCTAAGTTCAGACTGTTTCTTTACAGCACAGCTATACTCACAGATAACTGAGCCTCCTACCTCCCTGTCAAACAGCATCAGCCCATAAACCTTCTCCAGACAGCCCAGACTGAGTGGAGTCTTGCAGGGATCAGCTGTGAAGTCTGGTGGCCAGTGGCTCTGAAGTCTGCTGCTAACAGCCACCACTGCAACTAACAAACTCCACATTATCAAGATCTATTTTTAGCTTGTCATTGGCTCATTTTCATCAAAAAGCCTGCTGACAAAAAATATTGTCATAATATTTGTCAACGAAATTAATACTGGTTTACTTGTGTTGTCAAATTGGTGGGGCTGTTTCTTCATTTGCCTGTGTTGTGTCTATTTGCATTGAGCTCTAAGCCCACCATACGAGTGGACTTCAAAGTGAACTTCAGTGCTCAAAAGCTGAATGATCATGACATTACCTGTTGCTATTGGCAGCTATGCTTTTGTGTATATTTGCTTCTGTATTTATGAATTTATCAAATTATGATTCAGGTTATGCTTTAAATGTGTAGAAATCATTTAAGGGCCTAAATATCTTAGGTAATACAGAAATCATGTAAGAAATAGCTCACACAAGAATAATTTCTACTTGACACACAGAGACTGATTCCTCTCATGTGACTTAATGGAAATGAGACCGGTAGATAATTTAATGTTTTTAGTGATGGAAGGAAAAACATGCAAGTGGTGGAATCTCTTTCTCCCTCTGATATGAGCCAAGATGCAGATTATGAGGATTCATGACAAAATCTTCATGAATGATGACACAAGCAGTGCATGAAAGGTAGTTCCAGTTTCTTTTCATTGAACACATACCCAATAATTTTAACTATTATGTAGGGCTGTAGTCTCCTGGTCGACTGGTCAATTATTTGGTCGCTATGCTCTTGTCCGACCAAATTCTCAGTGGTCGTATAATTGCCATGTTACTTTCATAAGGAGAAAAGTGCTACATCAACAGCTTTCCAGGATTAATCCATTATTTCCTACGGCGGGAGGGACAGACTAAGTTACCAGTGAAAATGGGGGTGTTTTTAAAACACCCCTTTGTTTACACAACGTTGAACTCACCCGCCCTAATGCTCAGCGTCGCGGTGACGCAGACCTCCTGTCTGTTTCTGTATTTCCCTCAGTGGAAACAAAGCTTGTATTTACTTGTATTTCACAGATAAGAAACAATAAATTGTGAAGATGGTAAGCCTTCACTAAAATAGCATTTTCAGTCATGTGTGTGATTTATCCTTCAGGGATTTATCCTGGCTTCATATGAACAGAGGAAATCTCCGCTCGTCACTAGTCTAATATATACGATGTAAAATGCCATAGGCTGGCGCTAATAACATTAGCATGTTGTATTTGCTTGGAAAACATGTTTAGTATAAGACAGTTGTTTTGTCAGTGAATCTTGTGAGTTGTAATGGAGCCAAATTATGTGCCGTTACCTTTGTTACATGTTGCTGTTGTCCCTGGTTTTATATGAGAAGAGGGAAAGGTCGGCAGTAGCTGGGCTAATTTATACAATGTAAAATGTTGTAGACTTGTGCTAATAACATTAGCATGTTGTATTGGAGGAGGAAATGTGTCCAGATAAAGACTGTGTCTGTCTGTCGATGCTGCGATTTATAGTGAAGCCAATTTGCGTACTTGTGTTTGAAATTGTCTCTATTAAACCATATTTAATGTGAGTTTTGAATCAACTAAACTTTACAGCACTTAACAGAGTCCTCCACCGCTGACTAGCATTTTGGAGGTGTAACTGCAGAGTGACACAGACACACCATCGCAGACCAAGATTTTCTTTGGTTGACTACAGCCCTACTATTATGGTGTGTCAGAAGACAAACAAAATCTAAAAATCTATTTTACTGTTAATAATCATAGAATTAGGGCGGCACGGTGGTGTGGTGGTTAGCACTCTCGCCTCACAGCAAGAGGGTTGCCGGTTCGATCCCGGGCGTGGGAGCCCTTCTGTGCGGAGTTTGCATGTTCTCCCCGTGTCAGCGTGGGTTCTCTCCGGGCACTCCGGCTTCCTCCCACAGTCCAAAGACATGCAGATTGGGGACTAGGTTAATTGGTGACTCTAAATTGTCCGTAGGTGCTATCTGTCTGTCTGACTGTCTGTCTGCTGTGGATAGTCCGTGTACCCTGCCTCTCACCCGATGTAGCTGGGATAGGCTCCAGCCCCCCCGCGACCCTCAAGAGGATGAAGCGGTTAGAAGATGAATCATAGAATTATATATCGTAAATTATTGTAACAATTATTGCAATTCCTGTTTGTTGCCTACCTTATATTTTTGTGTGTGATTTATGTGAAGTGGCTACTGTAACTTCAAGTACTCTATCTATCTATCTATCTATCTATCTATCTATCTATCTATCTATCTGTCTGTCTGACTGTCTGTCTGTCTGTCAATCTTTTTTCAGTCAGTCAATCTTGTGGTCAACCACCTAATTGAAATATCTCAACAAGCATTGGATGGAATGCCATGCATTTCAGATGACACAGGTACTGTGGAAGCCAGTTCAGTTCGAATGACATTTATGAACAAATTATGGAAAAAATCTCACCGTGCTGCCAGCCAGTCCTGAAAAAGTCCAGCAGACAGCCGCAAAGTCCTGGTTGTGTTTTTCACCATTACTGCCTTCTCTGAACTGTGTATTCTACTGAACTGAAATCATGACACATCTTTCAGCTATAGCAACTGTAATGAAGCCAATGGTGGATTTCTGCAGTGTATTTTTTTAATTTTCATCAGGAGGAATGTAGCCAGCAGCAACAAAAACACCAGTCAGCACTTTGGGCTGATAATGCAACAGCCACCATGCAGCCAGGTCTCTGCGAGATGTGGACACAACAGGCACCATTTCCTGTTGCTACCTGGGTAAGCCTGAGTCCTATTTCACCCCTTCTACTTTCCTGCGACTGAAAATCAGCCAAGAGTAGTCTGGGTAGCAGAAGAGCCCTAGGTCCAAGCAGGGCTAGCCTTGCACCTATCCTGGCTTTTCCCTCTCTTCCCGGGGCTGTCACCTGCCCTCAGTAGCACTTGATCTGTCTGGTCTGGCTGTGTGGTCGGAAAATCCCGTGGGCAGTGATCGTCTCAAGGTCCACTGCACTTAATCCGGTCCCCAAGCCTTCTCTGCTGTTGGAGAGTGTATCACAGGCCATACGTGCTCCAGTAACAAATTGCTGTAGAATCTTGGGCTTGTTCTTAAAGCAATGTATAGGTCTGATAAGACTATCTTGGCTAAAAACTTGTCAGAGAACCCTCCTCAACTCCTGCTTTGCTCCTCTGAACAGAAATAACTTTTTTTCACCAATGGTGGAATAATCTGTGGCTCATGGAGGTTTGCAGGGTCATTAAACTTGAACCAAACTACATGAAAATTAAGCAATTTCAATGCATACATGCTCCACCAATCTCAAACCAATATTCACCAAGGACAGGGTATAACATGCATACATTATTGCTGTAGTTGCTGATATCTTGAAAGTGTTGTTGAGATACTAGACTTCACACACACTTGATAAATATAACCTAAAATATATACACATAATTCTTACATGCTGTCTGCGTGTGTTATGCAGTGAGGAATTGCTGCTATCGTGCATGCAGCATCTGTCTGCCAGTTGTTTTTGATGCTGTTGGGAGAGTTAACAGGAGAGATTGCAATCTGATACACAGAGGAGGCATCTTGTATAAATGCAAACATCACTGCTGCCTCTCGGTTTCTGTAAACCAGTGTGTATCACACTGTGTATCATATTCTGTAGGAGTTGTATGCCTGACAGTGACATCTTGTTTGACCAAACAGACCTATCTTTAAAATATAGGACATGACAACACTGCTGTTTTCTCTGTCATCAGGAGGCCGACACAATGCCTGGGTATCAAATTGGGTCAGACAAAATCGGTTGATACCTCCTATCAAAACTACTAACACATTTGCTAGAAGCCATTTTCCCAGGGCTGAATGTTTGGAGCTCCAGCAGGGATGCATCCGGCATCAGAGCACTGAAAAATAGAAGAAATGAGCCGCTGAAATGGAGCATTTATACTTTTGCCGACATGCTTGAAGAAGTGTAAGAGAGGATGTTTGTTAGCTTTAGGAAGATCTCTGTGACTCCTCTGACAGAGGCCGACAAGAGAACAGTTCATATAAGGATTTTCTTTGAAAAAGTTGATGCCCAAGAGGTGCACAACCTTCTGTCAATATGATCAAAGCACCGGATTAAAAGATACAGACAGAGCTAGACAGGGAAAGGTAATGCCATGTCTTCATGTAAAGACAGAGGGTCCATCTTTTGCACTGGTGCCCTACTGACACCTGCATGGAATTGAGAGGTGTTTCTATTGTTTTGTCCACCCTGTTTACGTCAGGGAGGGTAGGCTTTATAGGAAAAACACATATTTGTATATTATAAATGTGGCTCTGAAGAACTAATACTCCACTTCTCAGTGTTTCATTTGTACAAGTGAGCCGAAGCGTAGCCGGACGCTGTGTATCTGTCATAACAGTTTCCCCAGGCTAATCCTGACTATCAGTATGAGGACCAAACCAGGCATGTTTTCATGGATCTGTGACTGCTAAAATAAACCTGGTCAAATGAGATCATCAGTTAAAATGATATTGTTTGAGTGCAATAATGATCCGCACTTGTCCATGATAACAGAAAGATGTTCATTATGCAACACCTGTTGTGAATTTTGCACTATATTAACACTTTCCCTGCCAGAGTATTATTTTAAAGTTGCAAGCCACCGCAAGCATTTTTGATCATATTACTAACCTTTCAAGACCCACAGAATGATTTGTTCCGTCACTATTCATATAAACCGTTATATACAGTATATCATAATGAAGAACAGACCCTGTGGTTTTTATACACAAAAAAAACATTTCATTCTAATTCTATTCCTTTTTTATCAAGGCTTGAAATTGTGCATTTTCATTAAAAAAGGAACATTTCAGACCCCCCCAAAAAATGCAATTTTTTTGTCAATGATAGTCATTTTCAAGGACAATTTTTGTTTTGTTTTTTGTCTTATTTCCTTGTGTCAATTTGCATTGTATTAATGATAGTAACAATAATAATAATATTCTGTTTGAGGTATAGTGGAACATAGTGGGTCAGTGTCAATACTGTTGTCTCCTTCTCCTCTGTGGTCGTCTTGTCCGTGTGTCACTGTCACCACCATGGAGCTCCTGTTCCGTCCCACCAAACTTGTTTGCTTCTTCGTCCAAATCAGATTCAGAATATTGATCCAAACAGAAACTGTCAGACTCTGAGTCCATCAACTTCTCCACAGCTTGCACAACTGTAAACTTTTTCGTCACTGCCGCCATTTTCGTGCAGTTTACAAGCTGCTACATCTCCTCTGTAAACATCATCTTCCGGTTTCCAGCAGATCTGCCTCTTTGTTTTTGGACATGGCAGTGCTGTTCCATGTCACAAGATGTGTAACAGTGCCCCCTATCTTATAACAGTGAAAACACAGATTGCTGGAATATCTCATCAATTTCCCGTACGATATGAATATTTCATATACTGCCATACCGATGCAAAGCTGGGACAAAGGCTGCAACATGTCAGCATGTAGTAAAACACATTACAGTGCTCACTGCTCCTATTAACTGTGTACCCTTTTCACTAATGCCGGGTTCATTGTTGAAACAGTCATTTTTGTCTGTTTTGACAGTCACTATGAGAGATTAGGTGATTGTGGAGTCATAAAATCATGCGGTGACTTGGCCAACAGACATGACAGACTACACGTCGGTCCAGCACCGCTGGACATTTTTCACAACATGCTTGATGTCATTGTATTATTCTTGTCCTATTTTTACTATTACTACTTCTATTTCAGTCACTATGGCTATTCATGTGCCAGCCAAAATGTTATTGTAGTAATGTAAAAAAGTGCCACCAGAGGGCAGGAGCTGGCTTTGAAGCACAGCATGCAAACTATGCAAGTTACTGAATCCTCCACAACAGGTTCCTGCAAATGTTTCACAATAAAAGCCTGTTGAGAAAATGAAGGGATTCTCTCAGCCAAAGTTATAAGGGGCTTTTGATTTTAAACAGCTACAGAAGTGTTTGCCATGCCAGTGTGCATCTCTCCTCCCAAACTCTCTGCACAGCTCTGCCCCACTCACTCACCAGTTCTCCAGCAACAGTAAGAGAGACACAGAGCTGCTACTCTGTTTAATCTGTCTGTCAATTAGCCTGCAGTACGACATGGGTGTATATGTTGCACATGCTATGCTTAATCAGTCGGTGAGATGAATGAAATGACCACAGACCCTGTCTTTGCATTCTATTTTGATCACAGTCTGTTTTTATATTTATGTGCTCGTGACATCTCAAATGTGGTCTGACTTGCAACTGAACATGAAGCCCATTTCTTAGAAAATACCCAGATATATATTGTGTATCGCCATTCAGCCTGAAAATACCAGCCCTACATAAAACAATGTGTGACACGTAAATAATTGAAACACCAAGAATTGTACATTTACAAAAATACACAGCTGAACGCATGCTGGGCACATCTCACTTGCTAGCAAGTTAGTCTGTTTGCAGCTGGTAGAGGCTCTGTCGCTACAGAAAATTCAAGATCAGAAGAAAACCAAAAAGATCGAAGAGGCACCACAAGAACTTGTGACCAAGAGAGGGTGTGTGTCTGCTGTTTGGGAACTTTTTTGATTTAAAAAATCCTCCAGAATCTTAAAAAATACTATGATACAAATTTTTGGTCATAATGCCCAGCACTACAACATGTTAGCATATGTCTGATGCTGAATGTAATTACATATTTAGCCCTAACTCCAACGTTTTTAGCAAAAAACCCCAAAACAAAACAAATGCACCTATTTGGTGTTTTTGTTGTTGTTTTTGTTTTGTTTTTTAAAACCAAATTAAAAAGGAGAGCCAGAGAACATGAACAAAGTGATTTGAAATCTGCGTGAGAAACAACTTGGGACTAAAGATGGAAATACCACAAATCTCCAAACCCATCTTAAAACTCACCTTAAAACTCATCATCCAACAAAATATGTACGACGCGTCTCCACTTCCCCCTGCTGTACAGAAGTGAAGCTAAAATATTCTGGATATGGCTGCTGCCATCTTGTTCTGGTGATGTTGTTTGGAACCAGAGTCTGCACTGTAGCAATTTCCACATTATCGAGTTTCCCACCAAAACACTGGTCTGACCAATTGCAAGCACTGATCCTGTTGTAATGTAATGTCATGTTGTTGTTGATAGGATTAAATAACTAAAAAAACCAAACTCATCAGAAAAACAAAGACTTGAACAAACAGTAGCATGATAAAAACTATCTTAAATGACAGAAACCATCTTTGGGAAAAATTTATTTGAGGTGTACTTTACTTAGTTTGGCCCATGTCCCATCCATTAACTTGGAGATGGCGGGCTTTATGGCCTATAATGTGGATAGCCACCAGGGGGGTGATCGAAATGTTTTGGCTTTACTTTTGGGGAACTGTTACGTTGTCCATCTCTATATACAGTCTATGCTCCATCCACAAACAGCAGTTGGAACCAAAACTCCTACCACAGTACACAATCATCCCTCAATCGTCAGGGTTTTCAAAACACAACATTAATATGAAACTGAACGGGGGCAGTTTCACGTGTTGTTGAATAAAAATAATCTCAACAGTGGATCGATCTGAGTTATTCATCTCAACATATCCTTAAGTCAAATACAGCTTACTGCCTATACACTACCTGCATTGCAACACGTGTCGCCCACTCCATAGATATTTATATTATGTATGATATTTATGTCTTGCTCTCTCTTTAGCTTTTTTTTGGGTGATAATGTTGCATATTAGTGTTTCCCTTGAAGCAATATCATCAGTGGGAGAATTTCAATATCACCCAACCCTGGATCCTTTCCTTACTATACTCAAATGTATTTTGTCCACCTCAGTCTGCTATTGTACAGCTGCTCTTCTGTATGACAGCCAGGGTCCACACTGCAAGTAATAATTAAAAAAAAGGACTCAGATCAGACCAAATAAACTTAATCAGGGCATCCCTAATCACAGTGCACGAGGTCTGCTAAAACCTCGTAGCCACAACATCTACTGTTGTTACATATTTTAAAGTGCATGACAGCTACAATGGTAACTGTGGAGCCTCTCTAAACAGAGAAGGAAAAACCAGACCTCATGCAGTGTTCAGATCATTTTCATTAAAAATAATAAACCAGGGTTGCACTTGTTGTTTATAAAAGTGATTAACAAACTAAGCAATGCACAGATTCAAGGACAGATCCCATATGCCTTACTAATATCCCAGGAGATGATGCCTCAGAACAGCTTCATGCTACATGCATAACTTTGTTAATGATTAAGACATATTTGCACTTCTACAACAAGAATCCTCTAAAGATGCAGGGAAATGTAATGAGGAAAAGAAGGAAGATTCTCTCCTACATCAGAGGGGTACTAGCTGAATAAGTTATAACTAGGTAGTGAACTATCCAATTATGCAGAGTAGCAGCATATTTAGCCTAATTAGCTGTTGTATATCACTGTCACTGTATATTTCTGAATTTATTCGGTCAAATTGTGGATTCAACATCAAAGAAATTAAGATTATTTTTGGGCAGTTTCCTTTTTATTGATAGTATAGGTTAAGACAGACAGGAAATGTGGGTGACAGAGAGGGGTGATGACATGCAGCGAAGGGCCACAAGTCTGAATCAATACCTGGCCGTTGCATGGGGTGCACACTTTACCTAGTGAGATACGCACCATGCACCGGCCTCCCCACTACACTGACTGTAAATCCAAAATAGCAGTGAAAGCCACTTTACGTTGCGTGATATTGGGCAGTCCAAGATGAATGTTGACCACTGTGAGAGAAGTGTGGGGAAATCTTTAGTTGTCTTAAAGCAGTGGTCTTAGATCAATCTGTGAGACATGTCCACTGATGATTGAGCTGGGGCAAGCAAGAAAGACAGGTAGTGCCATAAAGTTAGGACCAAAATCCTGCAGTATGACTGCTGCTATGACCCATGTCTAGAAACAAGCCAATCAAAATACAGTATGAAATTAAAGCTGAAATCAGCGTTGAGCAGGACCTTGGACTCCAGCTCATGTAGACAGTTAAAGACAGAAGTTTTAGACGATTTTAGACCCCTCTCCACTCTAGCTCACAGCTGACAATTTCTCTGCATTTGCTCATGTTACTTCCAGAGGCACTAGCTCACTTCCTGTTGGATTTAGGTCAGGGGTGTCAGTGCGTGATTTGTAGGTCTTGATGAAACGAACAAGCCAGCCAAGTCTAGGTGGCACGAAGCTTGTCAGGAGGTTTTGTGGCACGTCATCTTTAAGAGCTCATAAAATCCAAACCGTCTGAGTAATGACAAAGTTATTCAGAAGATCTGTTCAGCAGGGGTTGGCCTGTGACGTGTGTGAGTTTGAAGCCGATACAATAAATGGTGGGCCATTTTAGTGTGTCTAGGTGGCGCGAAGATGGTGAGGAGGTTTTGTGGCACGTCACCTTTAAGAGCCCATAAAATCCAAACCGTTCGAGTAATGACAAAATTATTCAGACAATCTGTTCAGCAGGAGTTGGCCTGTCATGTGTGCGTGTTTGAAGCCGATACGATAAACGGTGTACGAGGAAATATTTTTGAAAAAGAGAATTTTTGAAAAACGACATTTTACTTTGAAAGGGCAAATAGCTCACTTCCTGTTAGATTTAGGTCAGGGGTGTCGGCACGTGATTTGTATGTCTTGATGAGACGAACAAGCCAGTTTTGGTTTAATCTTTCTACGACATTCCTACAGGCCGCAGTGGCCATTTTAGTGTGTCTAGGTGGTGCTAGAGAGCCCATTTTGGCACTTTTGGGGTTAATTTTTTCATTTTATCAAATTTTTTGCCAGTCCTGACATGTGTGCCAATTTTGGTGAGTTTTTGAGCATGTTCAGGGGGTCAAATTTTGGTTTTAGGAGACGGCGGGAGAAAGAATAAAGAATAAACGCACCAAAACCTGCCTTCGGTCGAGGTCCCTAATTATGCAGATGACATTGGCTAGTAGGCCTAAAATATATTGCCTCCAACTCATTTTGCAGAATTGTTTTTTATGTTGCTCGCTTTTCCCTCAACCCACTTCACAATCTCTTCTTTGTCCTCTTTCTAGGTTTGTTGTTTTCGTACATTTTCCAAAAAAATGAAATAAATAGAACAGTTTTTTTTTTTTATCATAACAGAAACATCCTCACATAGTTGGACATGCCTCATAACTTATATTTTAGAGGCTGACACAGATTGTTCCTCATTTATGAAACAAACGTATGACAGAAAACTGTTGAAGTGGCTTGCCTACCATTGTTATTTAATTAACTGAGAATAAAAAGAAAACATCATGCACACGAGTTTCCAATCATTAGGCAACAAATAATTGCTTTTGAGCCACTTATGTGGCCTGGCTTTCTTCAATATCAATCAGTATGGTTTTTTAAATAGCTTATTTCAAAGGCAGAGTGTAAATAATGTGACAGTTTAATTTGAATTTTTAAATGGGGTGTTAAATATGTGCTCTGATGTGCGCTGCAAGCATTTAGAGACTAAAATTTGTACAGTTTAGCCTTTTGTGATTCCTAAGAGCAGATCTAGGTAGTGTCAGTGTAAAACTAGAATCACTGCCTCACAGTTGTATGCCTCCGCAAACTAGTCAAGTTGCAATTACAGTTTACAAATGTGTCTGTCCGGACTCATATGTAATCATGACAGTTGATAATGCTTCAAATGTTGCTGGACATGGTGGACACCCAAATTTAGTGTCACCAGTTCAGTATCTGGCCAAGAGCAAGATGCATAGAACTCTGTGTAGAATCATGACTAAGACTGTATGCATGCACAAAGACAGAAATGTGCATATGCATTCTTTTCATCAGATTTATAAAGGCGTGCGTACACCTGATTGTTTTATAAATCTTGATCATTGTGGCACTGGGCACATGTGCACAAGCCTCGTTAACACCTTGACCTTTGACCACGTATTTCTCCAAGTTTTTTCAAAATTTGGGGAAATTCCCCTAATTCTATCACATTTGGTGCCCTGGGTGAGCCTTCTCCCATTATTCCCTCCTAATTTTCTTTTGTTTAAATTCATCCTCTTCAGTCTGTCTGGTGACATTTAAAAAAATGGAAAATTATGTTTGTTTTTTTAAAGAGGCAAAGGTAAGAAGAAAATCATGATGTGAATTACAGCACTGTAACAATAAATCTCTGCTTTGGCATTTGCCAAATGCAATAACAAAAACCAAAAGATGACCTAAAAGTCATGAAACCAATTACAGATGAAATAAACATTATGTATCATGTATACAGATTATTAGGCAGGCCTTCAATCATATTAGAACATACACAAATTTTGAAGTATTTCATTTTCATTCAAGATGTGTATACAAATATTTGAACACTTTGCATACTGATTACGCTCATCGCACATTTCCCCAAGCCTCCCATGCTCTATTATTCCTCACTTGCTTCAAGCTGTTATTTCCAGTCGCCCTCTTGCCAGAATTCTAATGATAAAATAGCAGAGCTGCAGAAACTGCTGCTTCACAATCACTTTGAGGTATTAGTACCACCAGTGGTTGAACTGGTGGTCAAGGGCTGTCACCTGCAAATTCCTCTCACAATTGACACCCCATTCCTTCTTGGGGCGTTAAAAGGCACTTTAACCAAAGCTGCTGAACTGTAAAGGAATATAAATGAAAGTACAACCCTCAACTCAAGCCTCCTGTTCTCTCCATCTCCTATTTGAAGGGGTTTTGCTGTGTGTGAATTAATATTCTGATGAAGAAGCCATTTTCAATTACTGAGCGGGGTTTCTTCTGTAACTGAACCCAGCTAAATTTAATAAATGTAATGCCTCAAGTCCACAACGATGCAGATTGAATATTTTGGTCACAGAGCTGCTGCTGACTCCACGAGGGAAGGCTTCCATTCCTTACAAATTTATGGTATCTAGTTTGAAGAGCTGATAATTTCTGATCAAACATTTATGCACTGAAAATAAATTGCTGTGGCTCATGTTGCTGACTCCCTTGTGTCAAAGGAAACATAACGCTTATCAGATGCCAGTGATTACAGGACAACAACAACAACTTAGTTACTCTTCTCTTGGGAGTATTCCCACTGGTGTCTGTATATAGTCACTAAGTATAGAATTATTTCATATGAACTTTCTTCTCTCCTTTCAGGACAGCAATTTGAGCTGCTGTTCTTGGAGATCCAACTGTAAAATTTGGATGTTACAAGAAAGTACTACAGATATCCAGGTGTGGACTCGAGTCACAAAATTTGATGACTTTAGACTTGGCTTGATAAAATAAAAAAAGACTTGCAACTCATCTTGGATTTAAATACGAGTGAACTGATTCATTTCCCGTCGTTTCCAGAATCAGCTAACATTAATGCTAATCATTACCAGCAAATTGACACCTGACTCCCCAGATGGTCCACCTTGTTTGAACCAATCCAGCACCAGCCAATTAAGTTACAGGAAAGAACCAAAAAGATCTGGCTAAATCACTGAACCCCAGTTCAACAAAATCAAATATGCAAACGTACTGTTGAAAAAAGCCAAGTAACCTTTTAATAAACTTGTTTTAAATACAAATTTTTAAAGATTCATGATTTTTGTAAATTTCACACATAACTCTGTTGCTGAAATGGCATTACATTTTGCAGAGAGCACATTACGATTTGTTTGGGACTCGAAACTCAATGTTTAGGACTTGGGACTTAACTCCGGACATGAGACTTCTGACTTGCAAAACACTGGGCCTTATTCCCTAATATGTGTGTAGAAACATTCCTACAGTGCACATAAAATAAGTGCATACAAACCCATCATCAGGTTCATGGCATGTGTGCATTGGCCAAATTTATTCTTACCACTGTGTGTATGTTAGTGAATCAGAATCTTTCTAAATTGAAAGGCAGCTGCCCGCTATCTGCAATCAGCATACTGCCATGCCCCCATTTCTCTATAGTAGGAAATGTGTTTGCCCAAAGGTGCATTATGGAGAAAGCAGTGAAATTGTTTCTACGCACATATTAAGGCCAGAGAGCATCTGTAAATGTCTTGCCAGTCACAAACAGCTGATAAGCCATTCGTCACTCTCTTCAAACATGTTGGTCTCTGATGCGCGCTGTCCTGAAGACACGGACTGCAATATCATCCAGCAAGGTTGGATATGCCATCTTAACACCTGCTTGGAGGTAAATCAGACTATTTTATACAGTGGCATGCAAAGTTTGGGCAACCCTGGTCAAAATTTCGTTTACTGTGAATAGGTAAGTAAGTAGAAGATGAGCGGATCTCCAAAAGGCATGAAGTTAAGGATGAAACAGGCTTTTCAACTTTTTAAGCAAGATTGGTGAATAATTTTTCTTTTACACAATTTTAAATTGAAAAAAGGACAGGAGCAACATGCAAAAGTTTGGACATCCCCAGACATTTTAGCTCTCAGACAACTTTACCACAGCCTCAGCCAAGTCCTAATTAGTTTGTTAAGACTATGGCTTGTTCACAGTCATCGTTAGTAAAGGCCATCGTAAGGAAAGTAAAGTGCTTTCAGGTAGCTGTCTCCTCAGTTCGTAATGTAATTAAGAAATGACAGTTAAGAGGGACTAAGGAGATCAAGTTGGGTGCTGGAAGTCCATGAAAGGTGTCACAGAGAGCTGCTTGTAGGATTTCTAGAAGGGCAAATGAAGACCCCCATTTGATTGCAAAAGACCTGCAGAAAGATCAGACTCTGGAGTGGTGGTGTACTGTTCTACTGTGCAGTGACACCTTTATTAAAGAGTCATCAGAAGAAAACCTTTCCTCTGTTCTCACCAAAAAATTCAGCATCAGAGGTTCCAAAGGAACATCTGAACAAGCCTGATGTGTTTTGGAAACAAGTCCTGTGGATTGATGAAGTTAAAATAGGACTTTTTGGATGCAATGAGCAAAGGTATGTTTGGACAAGAAGGTTGCAGAATTCAATAAAAAGAACACCTGTGGGGGCAACCAGTAGCAAACCTGGTAGAGCAAGGGCCCTATGTACAAAGGCTTTGTCCTTGCTGCAGCGGCCGGGAGTTCAATTCCAACCCACAGGCCTTTGCTGCATGTCACCCTCTCTCTGTCCCTTCATGTTAATACTGTCCTATTGATTAGAGGCAAAAAGCCCTGACCTAAACATCATTAAAAATCTGTGGATAGACCTCAAAAGAGCAGTGCATGCAAGATGGCCCAAGAATCTCACAGAAGTTGAAGCCTTTTGCTGGAAGAATGGATGAAAATCCCCCAGTCAAGAACTGAAAGACTCTTAACTGGTTACAAAACGTGATTTAAAGCTGTGATACTTGTCAAAGGGGGTGCTATTAAGTACTTACATTGCAGGGTGCCCAAACATTTGCTTGATTTATTTTGACACTGGAAAACATTGAAATTATAAAGTATTCTAGCTTAAAATATTGAAGAAATGTTTCATCTTTAACTTTATGCCTTTTGGAAATCAGTTCATCTTCTACTTAACTATTCACAGTAAAGAAAATGTTTAACCATGGGTGCCCAAACTTTTTCATGCCACTGTGTAATCCTGCATACCTATTAATAGGCTACCAATTAACAAGTAGGATACAAATCTACATGTGCAATTTCTATAAAATAAAAACTGACACTTATTTTTTTTTTTCATTAAGAATTGATGATGATGAAAGGGTGCCAGTTTTATAATCATTTAATGCATTTGACCAATGTATTAGCAAATAACAGTTTAAAATATTGTCTATTAATTCCTTTTTAAGAAATTAAGGTTTTAATATGAACTGCATGAAGTTAAAAGGCGTGTGTTTCCATTTCTGAGTATCTTGAGTATTTGTGCATAGGTGGTTCTAAATTTGTTTGCAGAATACTAACAAATAATGTGAAGAAAACATTGATGAATTCCAGATTTCTACTAAAATGTTTGTATGCATGGTTTGTGAATGAGGTCCAATGACTTGGTCCCACATCTAGCCAGAGCTATATAACCCATCAATGATTTAGTAACATGGAAGTCATAGTACAGCTGTTATTTCACGTAGTCCGTGCTGAGTGGATTTCTTATTGCACTCTGCTGACAATCAGTGACCTGACACGCATATGAACAAGCAGGAAATGCACCAGAAAAATAAACCGTCAAAACATGTTAGCACACTGAACCGAGACTGGACTCCTCACTGTTTCAGATGCTCTCTGCTCTGCTCGGACTGCTTTGCTATCCTCTGCCCTCATCCTGTTTGACCTGTCTGCTGCATTTGACACAGTGTGCTGCTACCTCCTCCTGCCTGGCACTCATGCAGAACTTGGACACTTGGAAAGTGAGGCTGGAAAAGCACAGTTAATCTCCTACTTTTTCAAATGCTCAAATCTCTCATACCTGGCTGCCACCTCCTGGTGAGTTTGTCCTACCATCTACCACCAAGCTGCTGAGCTTTTGTCCATGGAAACTTTGTTTTTCTGTTGACTTAACTTTATGCAACATTTTGATGCAATATTCCATATCAGTGGTTTTAATTCTCTTAAATGCAGCTTTCTTTACTAAAAAGTCTTAGAACTAAGCCTGACTATAGTTGCCTCTGACATTAACATTCACTGGAAATTCAAATCCGCTCCATCATTGTGTCTCTCTCCGTGGTGCTGACACATTCAAACCCAGCCTCAATCCCATTCCAGACAGTAAACCATCACACTATCAACTCTGCCTCAATTTGCATTGCACTCACATTGTGTGTGGTTCAGGTGACAAAGCCCTCGAGTCGTGTCCATCAGAAGCAAAGGAAGAAGTAGTTTGACATTGTTTTAAAGCCACAAAGTCTGCCAAGAGAGGCAGTGGCAGCTTCTTTTAAAAATCACCATTATTTTCTTTAAAGTTGTTTTTTAAGGACAAACCTAACTTTTTTGTGAACAATGATTTAAGTTAGATAGAAAAGCAAAACTGTTTAACCACTAAAGACATTGAATCCTGTGTTTAATCAAATGCTTATTCAAATATAGTATGCTTGAGTTATTTACATAGTTGTCGTGTAATTTAAAAAAAATACAGTTTGGCAATGGCCCAGAATTAATGGTTGCTTCAAACTCCTCAAACATTTTTTTTTTCAGTAGTTTAGAGCAGGCTCAGAAATACCCGTGTTAAGTGGAGAAAAGAACTGTGACAATCCACTATGACAGTGGGCAGCTATGGTATACACACCCGCAGACAACTGGTGGACAGTAGACAACTATGGTATGCAAAACACCAGCTGAATGGAAAGTACCAAGAACTCGGTACGAGGCAGGGCAGGTGTGACCCTATTAGATTTAAAAAAAAAATAAATAAATAAAATAAAACCCTCCAACATTTGATTCTAGTAATTACAGGTCTGTAATTGGTTGGTTTTTTTTTTTAAAAAATATGGTAAAGACTTAGGGAAAAGGAGAAGTCTTTTCAGGTATATAAGAGACTGTCTTTGTCAGAAAAAGTTAGTTGGAGCTCCAGAACTTGACTCAGGTATACTGATGTTGCTAAATATATTTTTGAGATACCAGTGGTCTTCACAAAGGTGTTTTTGACAAATAGTTATTAACAACTAGCATTGTTTCCTCCTGGCTGTCAGTAGATTATGTTTACTTGTATTTTCATTTGCTCATACAAACTAGCAAGCAATTTCCATAACTTGTTGACTGTGGCACACACTCACCCCTCTCCAAATGTTTTTGGCGCTTGATCGGTCTATAATAATGGTAAATAAAGGTGAGTTGTTAAGATATTTTCTTGTTAAAAAAAACCCCAAACTGTAGCCATTAGAAGCAGGAATGTGTGCTTTGCATCTGACGTCTCCAGTTTTTGATGGTGTGTTTACTTGAACGGTAAAGTCAACAGACAGCTATGTGATGTAAAATCAATTTTGGAACTGTATATTAATAAGTGAACTTCAGTATATGAATATCATACACATTCATATACTGTTGATAGAGGCTACTGCTGTAAATCTACAGCCAAATTCCAAGGACGCCATAGCAACAAGCAATTTACACCCTACAATCCAAGCTGAAGAAAAAATAAAGCAGACACACAGACTTCACCTGACATGTCTTGACAAAAACCTACAGGAGCAATGCCCCACCAACATTTACCATCACTCCAATAAAATTCTGCATTTGTCATGAGGGGATGAAGGCCGCACAAATTGCATGCAGCCCCTACAAATGTATTCTTTGAAGTACAGTATAGACTGAATCACTGTGATGTTGCACAAACAACAACAATCACTTCCATATAAACCACCGATAGATTTAATTTATTTTAGGTACTATGTTGCTTTGCCAGCGTCTTTCACAACCCAAATGCACCTGCACCAAAGCAAAACAATGTCCTGATGTGGACAAGGGCTGCAGCAAAACATATTTTAACCACCTAAAAACATCAATTTCAGTTTAAGAGTACACTGTATTTGGAATATCTTCTCCGCTTTACCTTACACATTAACTAATTGAGTCATTGGTAGAGCAGCAACCCCTGTGTTCTGCGAAGTAAAATTGCTGTTTTTGTCAGTGGAGTCTGGTGGCTTTGAGATGACTGCAGCAGTTCCCTGTCAGATAGAACTGTCTGACAGCAAGGTAAAGCAGTGAAAATTTTCAAAGTATAGCTGATATAGGCTACTGATACAGCCTCAGCACCAGAATTGATAGATGCAGGGGGCGACCGAGTTGCAAGTAGGGGGCAGTGTCATAAAAAAAAATCTAGTAAGAGGTGTGTGCGGATCGTGCTCGCCACCTGGTTGCGAAACTGTGTCATTTTCGCATTTGCTGTCACAATTGATATCGCGCGTAAAAGTAGAAGGATCCCTGGGGAGCACCTAGAGCACTCACGTATTTTCTATACATTCAACCACTACTCAGCGCATACACCCGACAATAAGTGATCTCATGCATTATACCACAGAACCAGATCAACAAAACCCCAAAAGCCACGACCAAGACGTCATGTCATACTGATACCAGTGGTGTACCTTCATCACTCACTCACTCACTTACTCACTCACAGCCAAAAATGGTTGTGCTATTTATTGAATCACACAACAACAAAAAATATATTTTCCTGTAACACATTTCAGAATAGAGACTACACAGTCAGATCATATGTAATGAAGTGAAAATAAAATTATGAAACCTGAACCAATAACTATACGGTATCACTATTTATCTTGTATTTTGTCACCCTCAGGGAAAAAAAAAACAAAACAAACAAACCTATTTACCTGCAAAGTGCTTGAGGCTGTTCCTTTAATCAGAAACTAATTAAATACAAATTTCTAAAATCTGTGAAACACATTATTTAAGCCTCTGATAAGCTGATAAAGTCATAATAAATATGCATGAGTAAGACAGATAAACAAAATGAGCAATTAAGTGTGTGACCTCAGCATAATCCAGGTCTTTTAGACATTATACTGTATAGTCATCTGGCAGGCATGATTATGTGAAATTTTCAGTCAGGCCCCTGAGGTGTAGTATCATTCATGTGTTGTAACATATGCATACACTTCATCTCGTCTAATTGTTTGTGTGTGTGTGTATTTGTGTGCGTACATGCACAGGATCCTGGCACAGGAGTTTGCTTGCACTCTGACCCGCTGACTAATTAGTGGCTGTAATCTGCAGGCTCTCTCTGGGATCTTGGCTCCAGGGCACCTGGGTCCCTGAGTATTGGTGCCCACCTGGCCGCTCATCTGCTTCCCCACCAACACACAGATGGTTTGGAGCAGAGCGTGCTCTTTATTACCTGCTTGTTCAGAGTGTGTCTAAACATCATTCCATCAAGGAGATTAAGACCTTTATAACACATGACATTAAACTCTTACTTAACAGTGAATTTCCAGTCTGGTATCCTGCTCACTTTGGACAGGAGAATCTTATCTTCAAAGACAGACGTGTGTACTAAAACAGGAAATCTGATCAGTCTCCAATCTCCAGTGTAATTAGGTACCACTTGGTGGAGTCCATTGATCCTGTTAAACTCTCTGATTCTGGCTCATGGGGCTTTTCTCAGAGTTATGGAAAGCTTTGAGCTGTGATTCAGAAAATGTGAGTATTATGTAAAGTTGCCATAGGGGCTGTACATATGTTGCATTTTGTTTGTGCCCACAAATTCATTGTTTTCAAAGTAGATGCCCCACAGGTGTGCTCAAACTCCAGAGTGAGTGTGTCGTGGCGGGCACGCGTTAGATATGTCACTAATACAAAAGCCAATCACAGTCTGGTATGCAATGCTGACAAAGAAACCTGAAACCTCAAGTGCAGAGTGGACTCATTAGATGACGTGATTTAAAAATCTCAGCCAGACAAATATTATATTTCACACAGACTAACCTGCCACTGATGATAAAAAAAATGTTTCCATAATAGATTTATTGGGAAGCGCAATGGTCAAACATTGATGACTATATCAAATTTGACAAAGTTTCACTGCACATTACTGTATGGAAAAAGTCAGCTCAAATGATACTGTAACACAGGGCTATTTAATTGGTGGCCCACGCGCTACATATGGCCCAGAGGCACCCTCTGATTGGCCCAGCAAGAGATGAGTACCAAGGCCTGGTGCCAAACAGCTGTGAGGTAGAACTATTAGGACGTAGTATTAGACTGTAGTATTGAAAATTTGTGACGGTTTTGTTCTTTTATCTGTACTTTTTAAAGTTTTCGTTTATCATGGTGCAGCCTTTCTGTTGCTGCCTGTATGTCAAGGCTGACCTCATCCACACACACACACACACACACACACACACACACACGCGCGCGGCAGAGTCAAGTCAGTGAACAGATGAGCAGAGGCTGTGGTGCAGACGAAGTCAGTAGAACTCAAAGATTACTCTAGTTAATGAGAACTACGCTTGTTTAGGTAAGTGAAATAAAATTCTTGCCAGCAAAAAGCCAATACATTATCAATACACATGCTCAGCATGTAGAAAACTATACTTCAAGTCGCTCTGTCCCAATCTTTCATCCGCCACTGATATGTTTACACAAATGCAGTGAGCTAGGCTCGCTAATAGCGAATTGTTAAAGACAAGATAAATGAAAGCTGTCTGTATGTAGTCTAACTGTTCAGCTTAGTTTGTCATGCATCATAAAATTTACCAGAGTTACCTGCAGACAGTTAATCACATCAGCAGAAGAAGGGAGGACAGAGGACAGGAGGAATGACTGATACTGTTTTCCACTCTTTAATAATATTACTCATTTACTTCACTCAGTACTGTGATGTATAATGATTTATTTTATTGGCATCTTAGATTTGTTTCCAGTGAGATATTATGAAGTTTGTAGTAACTCTGCTGTTATAATCAATACTGTTGCTGCCATAGACTGTATGAAAGTTTTTGAGAATGGTTAGTCGAGCCTTTTCCAAGCCTTTTCTGCAAAGTTAATTATTAAAACAACTTTTTTTAAAAATTTTTTTTACCTCCAGTAGGCTTAGCCATGATCAACTTTGTTAGCCAGTCATTAATACATATTGTGTAACTGACAGACAGCCAAGTCCAGCCCGCTCCAGACATTGTCATTAAAAAATGGTAGTCACAATAGTACTTCACTTTATAAGATACGCCAGCAATAGGATACATACAGTTGTATAATGGATAAATGCCACCACTAGTTGACAAAGTGAAAACAAATCTGTGTGGGTGGGTGCTTTTCAAAGAAGCCTATTCACACGTCTTTGTCTTCTCTGCTGAAAATGTGAGTAAATCTAGGGAAGGGTTAACATGTCTCAGGTGCTACTTGTCTTCTCTGGCAGCTCATTGTCTCCTTCTGCCTCTCGAGCATCACTCAATCCCACCCTTACAAGCCACAGTGACACTCTCTCATAACAGAATGATTGCTGAGGGGAAGATTTAACTGATTATACATTTTTAGTTATTCATATTACTTTATTTGAAAAGTAACATCTGTCTAACCCATCAAGCATGTGGAGGACATAACTATCAAAGCAGCTTTGGAAACTATTTGAATTAATATTAGAAGAAATATTTTGAGGTTCAATTTTATAAAATGACGAAAGCAGCAGTGATAGATGACTAAAGATAACCCCTGAACTTGCCTAAATTCAATGTTTAGGCTATTGTATCCACATATATTAAAACCTAGAATACCTGCTGGAATTGTCTTCGGATGTAACAACTGTCAATATAATATACCCTGTGTTGGACCAATACAGTCGTAACAGTGTCGCTCTGTCTTCTGCAGGGAATGGTAGCTGCTTTCACCAGTGATAAGGTGATAAAGAGAGGCTGTAAAGTCATCATTTTCACCATTAAAAGCATAAAGGAAAACACCACTGCATTCACGAGAAAATAAAAATGGTCCTGCTCCTGAGAAATAACCTTAAGTAATGGCCAGAAAAGTGATTTTGCAGAACAAAATGATGTCACAGTTAAATCAGCCTTTGACCTTTTGGGTATAAAATGTCATCATCTCATTATTTTGTCCTATCAGACACTGTTGTAAAATTCTGTAATAAAAAGTGTTTGAATTCTTATTTTATGGCCCAAAACATGTTTCAGAAAGTGCAAGTGGATGTGTGTTCCAAATTTGAAGAAATTCCCTCAAGGCCTTCTGGGGAGATGGCACTCACAAAAATAAGATGAATGCAAGGTCACAGTGACCTTGACCTTTGAACACCAAAATCAAATCACTTTGTTCTTAGGTCCAAGTGAACATCTCTGCCAAATCAAAAAAAAAAATAAAAAAATTCCCTCAAGGTGTTCTTGAGGTATCACAAGAATGACACAGACAAGGTAACAGTGACCTCAACTTTTGACCTTTGATCACCAAAATCTAGTAAGTTCATCATTGAGTCCAAGTGGATGTTTGTGCAAAATTTGAGTAAATTCCCTCATGGCGTTCTTGAGATATCACGTTCACGAGCTAAAACTATTGCTTGCATGCAGGCATAAAAGAATGTCACTCTCTAAAAAAGGTAAAAGGCAACATTCATTATGCTGCTATTATGTGGAAAGTCTGGCATGTCAGTTTCCAGCTGTGTAAAATGCATTTAGCAAAGGCTTAGAATACTGATACAGTTACTGTCTAATTTGTAGCTGCAAAAGCATTTCCTATTGAGACTAGAGGAACCTAAAAATAATGTTGGCAGAATGAGAGGTTGAGCTGAAAATTTCTGCTTGACTTGATAATCTCTATACTGACGTGGAAGCACAGACGGTTTCGGTCAAATTTATAGACTGCCAGCGTCACTCTCTGTCTTGTTTAAGGTCAATCTAGCTCACCCAGTACATCTCTCTCTCTCTCTCTCTCTCTCTCTCTCTCTCTCTCTCTCTCTCCCTCTCAATGTGATCAAGGTCAAGGTGTCTGAATATACAGCTTTAATTAAACGGAGTACACTGATTCTAGGAAATAAAACATTTACTGGGGATAAGCCGACTCAAGTTAACAGAAGACTCGTGGGCATCCATAGAACCCATTTTCATTCAGATATCTTGAGGTGAGAGTTCATGCTACACCAACATGGTTGGTACCAATGGATGCCTCTGGTTGTCTAGTTTCACAAGAAACCACTACTTTAGATGCCAACTGCATGAGGGGACTCTGCCAGTTGCTAACCGTTAAAGGAGGGCAAACATTATTGACCTATGTGATTAAATGGCCCACCCACAATCGAAATTCTGGCGCAGTGTACAGCTAATTTCTCCGTACTGAATGCTCTCTCAAGTAAACTTAAAATCTTATCATCTCAAAATCTGCTTTAAATATTGCAGAGAACACACCTATTGTTTGATTCCGTATGTCATTCTTTATGAATATATGAATATATAAGCATGTTAACCTTAACCTAACCTTAAAATAATGCTGTGACTGAAAAGGTTCAAGTGGATCAATGTCCATAAAACTGGTGACCCTGAATAGACTGAACTGGTGGACAACAAAGTCAATTAATAAGTAAACTGTGCATGCAAACCATATATAACGATATTAGTATATTCATTTTGTGTACTCAGTTTGAGAAGAGACATCATTGCCTTGACAGTTATATTTGAGGTTGCTTATATTCACAGCCCATGTTGACTCAGCTGTCTGGGAGGCCAGACTGGACTCCATTACCAAGCTGTCAGTACATCATGATGAGGAGGGCACTGCTTTCTAAGTGATAATGGAGCTGATGTGATTGGCCCTGACTGACTAAAACAAACCACTGACAATGAAAAATAATGGATTCCTGTTAATCTCACACCATTTCCAAGTGTCCCGCAGTTGTACTACAACAATGTGATTACATTACAATTCTTAATTTGTTTAGCTGTTGTTGCCGTGCTTCACTGTGACTGGCACAGCTATTTCAGAGCTCTGACATCGATGGGGTGATTGGCTGAGAGTGAACTTATTAATCATCACACCCCCCACTTTCTATTCCATTTAAACCAGCCTGTTTGCATTTTGCATTGCTGCTCCTATCAATACAGCAGGCATCTGGAGACACCCACACAGTGTGTGCGCCCAAGGTTAGCAACCACTTTGCATTTGTCTTTGTGCATGTGTGATTAAAATAGGGCTATGAATGATTAGATTTAAAAGAGCACAGAAAATACAGTAAAGTTAAATTAACTTTGAAACAACATTATGCAACTTTTTTTTACCCTAAAATTAACAGCTTCATCATCACTTACACTGACTTGTATTAGGGAGAATGACGCTTCTGTCATTTCCACTCAACGCTCCAAATGTCTGCTCACAATGTAACGTTGGTGAGCTGGAGATATTTCCTGGGAGAAGAGCATTACACTTTCTAGCATTAAAGAACAAACCAACAGATATATTTTTTATTACAACCTTGTTTCCCCATGGCTTGTTTGTAATTGTAGACTCCAGTCATATACACAAAGTGTTATTCTTGTCTCAAAAAAGTTGGTGAAAGAAGCTAACATTAGCTTGGTTAGCTCTGTATTGTCTGTAATGTTATGGACATCCTGGCAAGTGACCAAAGAGGACACTGGTGAAAAAAATCCAAACTTCATACATTATTAGCAATGCAGAAACTATACTATGTAACTGAGCAAATCAATGCAGGATTGCAAATAGGCCTATAGGCAATATGACAAGATCATGTTTCAAAACAGTATCATTTGGCCACAATGTTGGACATCACTATAGACTGTAAAAATAATGATAACATAACTGTATTCAATTGTACAATGCCCATTATGAATTTTGTGTTATATATAGTCACTGTCTTTCTTTTTCTTGCTTTCTTGATCAGCCATACAAATAGAATGAATAGAAATGTCATTGAACTGCATGCGGTGTTCATTTGACTAGCAAAAACAAAATGGTTATTTTTGTTAGTTGTTATGGTGACAATGCATGTCAGTGGGGCTGTAAAGTGTGTAATCCTCATTACATTGAGAACTGTTTTAGCCTATTCCTCTTCCTTATTAAACAGAAAAATCCAACCATACACCAGTCCAAGTTTCTCTCTTTCACCAAGCTAACGCTAGCTAACTGCCTTACTCATCATAACACACGGTTTATTCAAACTTAAAAGAAATAAACTAAAACTTGTAAAAATTGTCTTAGTCGTGTTATTTATCCAGTTAGTCCACAGTTTCAACAACCACCAACTCTAATTTGTTAAAAAATAAACACTGAATTCACAGAGTTGTGTGAAAATGTGCAGGGGTGCTTTTCCCCCCATGGTCTGCCTCTCAGCCGCTCGTTAAGCAGCAACTCCCCCTTGTTTGCGGCGGCAGATACACTAATGATAAATCATGTTTCAACAAACATGCAATTAATGGCATCAAAAGAAACAGGGAAATAAATAATATTTTAAAATGAATGGATTGCTTAAACCTACTACTTCACTGCTCATAAGGTTGTTAATGCAAAACCTCACCTCAGTGAGTTTGCAAATTGCTGCTAGTTGGTTTGTTTATACAATAAAACGTAGGCCTATATCTGCATTACCCCCATATTATACATCAATGCCAATAAAACATTCCAGTTGAGTGATCTGACTTATTGATCTCAGTATGCCGCTGTGCAAAATAATGCTCACTGCCTATACATTATGGCCACTGTGCAGCCACTAAGGGGCATTACAACATGCTTCTCCAGTCTATATCTATTAGTATGTACTTGCGCTGTGTTTTTCTTTTCTTTTTATCATATTGCACATTAATGTTTTTCTTAAATATTTATCATCAGGGGGAATTTCAATATTGCCCAGCCGTAGTTGCAAACTGTTTATTTGCTTACTGGCTTAAGATGTAGTTATCGGTCTCACACCTTACGAGAGAAGAACGATAATCCAACAGCAGAGTGTACATCCGTGCCAGTGTTATTTATGAAACATTTGTATGCAGGCTGTGACTTTATCCTCCTGTCTCACAGAGGTTTGTAGTTTTACAGTACAATACAGCAATTCAGAGGATATTCAGGTTATAAGATGAATCAACAAATTTAATGCTTTTTCTTAAATCTCTGAGCAAACATATTTCAACATTTATCTGGTCTAATGAAATTAACAAGGATTGACTTAATGACCCTCATGACACCAGGTGTCTCAGCCTCCCCAACCTCCAGTTTAGATGGAAGCCAATCTTTTCAATCCTTTGCCTTTGGCCTCCCTAATAATTATTAAACACTTCAGTATGATTAATAACATGGAACAATGTTTTACTGCTTACAACACAATTTTAACCTGCAAAGACTGAACTAAAACGCTTGGCATTACCAGTTGCACTTCTTTCTACTCTTCTATCCATCAGAATCCAAACAAGCACTTAACATCAGTCAATACTGAACTGACATCGACAGAATTTTACACAAAGCCTGAAGTCATACAATTCTTATGGCACTACTAACATTTGTTACATTGCTCGGCAACTGACACAACTTAACAAATTTAATTTTCGTCAATGAGTGAATGAAACTAATAAATGTACGACAGTCTTTAACAAAGTAAAGCCATATTTTGCATTTAAACAGTTAAAGTGTTACGATGGACATATAAAGTGTATTCCTGACATTTGCCTGCAAATGTTTTCTCTGCAAGGTGAAGACCAAAATGGTTGTCGCCTTGGTCCAGCTGAATTTTCTTCACTTACATGCAGCCATAACTGGCTGCTCTGACAATATGCTACACCATATTTATTGGATTGGGAAGCAGACATTCCATTTACGGCTCCATGTTCACCTTTTTTTTTAAAATTTTATATTCAGCATGACTCCCTTGACACCTTTGCTGATGCCAACTTCTGGCATGTATGCTGCCTCTGCATTATTTTTCTCCTCACTTTTGCAAATGTATCCGCTATTGATATCTTTTCCATAAACACTGTGTGACAGCGCTGATTTCCCCGGAGTCATATTACATAAGGTGAAATTGGTTCAAAGTCCCTTGAGTAATACACCACTAGTCTCCTTGTATTTTGAGCCCAACCTCACCCAATAACTCCTTGTGTGTGCGTACAAACACACAAACACATGCACACATTAACACATATGCACGTACACAGATACACACTATAAATGTCTCCCTAAGGCAGACCAAGTAAGTAAGCTGCATGCCAGTCTCATTTTCCCCAAAGTTCACTTTAAGTCTGCTTACCTACTCTCAAATAGAACGGTGGGTCTAAATCACAGAAAATAAAACCGCAAAACAACCACATCAATCAAAACTTGGCATTTTCTAAACATTCCCACTTTCATAATTTTCTAAAACAGACTGAGAATAAGGCATGTTTAGTTTATTACTGCTAAAAAATAGTTTTTCCATATTCCATACATACACCCTATCAACACAGTATCCAATTATTCCCTCAGTTGTTGTATCAAGAATTTTGTTACTTTAATAGCTTACATTAAAACATGAGTACATATTTCTGCACAATATCTTGGCATTTTATATGATAACAGTAGCCCTAATGACCTGGGGCCTTTTTCGCACCCACACATAAACTTGTATTCATAATGGAACAATGTGTGGTGAGAGTTTGCACACCTCACACATACTTAAGACCAGGCGTACACACAGTTCTAGCTGAGATAGCTGCAGCTGAAATGACAAGGATGAGATTACATATAGGCTTAATTGAGAGAGGGATATTTTACAGGCTGCATGTGTAAAATATCACTGAAAGGCACATTCATAGGGTAAATTTTAAATTATTTATGAGAGATTAATTTAATCATTACTTAAATGTATATTTATCTCCCTGTTAGTGATCATTTAATTTTATTGTTGCGAAGTACTTTGTAAAGTCAGTTTCCACATGAGCAATGTGAATGAATCATTGATCATCCTTGTGACATTTAATAATAATGATGATTGAGATTTTAACTAATGATGGTTTATGGAAATGTGATGAATTGGTGGTACAGATGCTACAAATATCCACAGCTGTGCATAAAGGTGGCTGCCCCTCCATCACTGGAAAACCTAACTGATGCAACACAGTCATTGAAATTGCACTTTATTTACTATATTTCTCATTGTCAAGAAACTGGTCAACAGATAAACACATACCGTACGTAAACAATGCAGTTACAAGATAAAACACAACATAACATAACCTGCCTGGTCGGCAACTCATTCTGTTACCTTCTCACTATAGCAACGTTTGCAACACTGTTTTAACAATGTTCAGCTGGAAAAAACCTGCATGCACGGTGAAATTCAACCAAGTTGTTCTGTCAGGAGATACAGTGACTTAAAGCAACGATGAGGAAAAGGCCATGTAAATAATACATGTAATTTGTTAACTTATGAATGGAGGAAAAAAGTCTGCTAGCTGCTAGGCTAATTTATGCAAGATAAATATGCTTGAGCTAATAATGGGTCACTAGCAAAAAAACAATTGACATGTCTACGAACCATGACAGTTTTTACAGAGCTGAATTTGATACTTTTATTAAAAGATCTTGTTGTGAGTCCATGTTTTATGGCTGCTGGGAGAAGTTTGCCTTCAGGGCCTAAAACCAGATAACCTTGACATTTTAGGAAACAGATCATGGTTTGAGTTAAAATGAAAAGATCTTTTCCAGAGGGTTAACTTATCTCATGTGCTGCTTTATGTGTGTTAGTGGAGTCAATTAAAGGTAAACTGTAACCGCTCAAGTGCAGTAAAGTTATTCACATTATTTATGTGTTGTGTTTTACTATCTATTGTCAAATGTAAAAAAGAAAGGGGCGGAAGCTGTTTTAGTTGTGAAGTTGTATGCATCTGGCCGCACATATTATAAGCATCACAAAATGTGCTATATTTTGCAGTATCACAGTGTAAAACTATACCTGACACACACTGTATGTATTCATACAGACATGCCTTCATCTACATAATGCACACTGAATTTTGCGGAGGATTGACCAACGATAACTGTTATGTCTACTTTTACATTTCAGGAGCTACAGAAATTAAAAATGCCGCAAACTTTGGAATTATTAACCTCTGTGATATATTCAACAACAAAAAAAGTATAATCTCGTCCACAACCATTTCTCTACAGCTACAAAAACCATAAAGGCTTTGTAAGACATAGTGGGCCTTGTTGTGCAGAAACATAGTGCACTTTGCATTATGAAAGTGTCATTTTCTTGAGGTAAATTGAGAGTTTTTCTTTGCCTCAGACCATTTTGGCAACTCAGTGCACTGCAATGGAAGAAGAAGTGTCATGAGTGTTATTGACCATCATTGTTTTTCTCTTGACCTTGATTTGCACTGCCTGCAAGCTTACGCCCACATGCTATGACCAGGTGAACAACACACTGTGCTAGGCCCTTTCATATCCAGTCTTTTTTCAAAGATGCATTAATGGATTTTCGGCCACTATATTATAAAATAAGGCTAATGTCCTGCTCGCACATATGCGCTCAAAAGCTGGGACAGCAACAGACTGCTATTCATTGTGAATGTGACCTAAACTTATAGAGATTTAAAGGGCGCCCAGCGGCACTACAGTGGAGAGTTGGGAAAAGCTCAACTTTATGTAATTGCCGCCTGACATAATATGAACAACAGGACGAGAGCTAGTCACATTTGTTTTGATTTGCACAGACACAGAGAAGTTTGTTCAGTGCTCTGCTTCACTTGTGGAGTGGGCATACACATTAAAAGATGATTTGAGCCGGAGATACTGTCACCGAATATAAAAATAATGTTACGTCACTTTATTCAATAACCATAGCTGCTGCTCTCCAGTGTTAATGTATTCATACGGCACAGTCTTGCGACATATAATTTGCAACCTATAACTTTACAACAACTAAACTGTAATTTTAACACACAACTAGAATTACAACCTCATGGCTGTATGCCAGCGTGAACCAGTCAGATTGCAATTACAGTTTACATCCATGTCTGTGAAAATATGGATGCTTCCAACACATTTTCCTCAGCAGCACAGAAGATCTATACAATCAGTACACTTTCAAAGTAGGCACCCAAGTTTGGAGACACCAGTTCAGTGTCTGACTGTGTCTCCCCTTCAGTTCCTAAGATATGACACTGAATAATGTTTTGAAATGTTTTTACACAACACTTTGATGTCACGGTGAATTTGACTTTTGACCTTTTGGAGATAAATTGTCATCATTTCTCTTTTTATCCAAGTAGACATTTGTGTGAAATGTTGTCATGATTAGAGTGTGAATTCTAGAGTTATGGCCGAAAACATGTTTTATGAGGTCAGAGTGACCTTGACCTTCAACCACCAAATTCTTATCCCTTAATTTTTGAGTCCAAGTGGATATTTTTGCCAAATTTGAGGGAACTTCCTTAAGGCCTTCTTGAGATATGGCATTCAAAAGAATAAGACGAATGCCGTGTCATTGTGACCTTGACTTTTACCACCCAAATCTAACCAGTTCCTTGTTAAGTCCAAGTGAACATCTGTGCCAAATTTCCAAAAATTCCTTTGATCTTTGACCATCAAAATCTTATCAGTTCATTGCTGAGTCCAAGTGGACGTTTATGCCAAATTTAAAGAAATTCTCTCAAGGTGTTCTTGAAATATCAGATTCACGAGAAGACACAGACAAGGTAACAATAACCTTGACCTTTGACTTATGACTACCAAAATCTGACCAGTTCATTTCTGAGTCTGAATAGGCGTTTGTGCCAAATTTGAAGAAGTTCCCTCAAGGTGCTCTTGAGATTTTACATTCAAAATAATGGGATGGATAGACATTTGTACAAATAGACGACTACAAAAAAACAATGCTTCTGGCCATGGCTATCGCCGGCGCAGAGGCATGAAATAAGCCCTTCTCTCTTGTAGTAGCATGGATTGTGCAGGCTTGTTTCTCTTTGGATTTCAGAATATGCGGTTACAATGCATCAACTAGCCCAGATTGCAACAATTTAAACCTGAACCGTGCTGGATTACTTAAATTGTTTCCAAAAAATGCTCCAATGCTCATACCATCTGTAAACCAGCGGGGTGGACTGCAGCAACCTCATCATCCCACTTCCAATGCCTATTGGAGGGGGGATCACTTCCAGTGTAGACTGAGGACTGCATAAGAGAAATATTAGGCTATGGCGTGGCAGAATAGCATTGAGTTCAGAGCTTTTTATCCATGCTAATGGCATGGCTGTAGGGATGACAATGTTACTTTGACAGTTTGTCAGTCCATCACTTTGGTCCAATATCTCAGATTGGCATTGGATGTTTTTCCATGAAATGTTGTACAGACATGCATGGTCCTAAGAGGGTGAATCCTTCTGACATCGTCAAGTCCCTGACTTTACCTCTAGTGCCACCAGCAGGTTGACATTTTTATTTTGAGCAACATATCTCAACAACTATTGGGTGTATTGCCATGAAATTTGGTGTAGACATTTAAGACCTGCTAATAAATTACAATGACTTTAGAGATCCCCTAACATCTAACACCCTGGTCAAATTTTTTATTTGTCCAGTACAATGGTTTATGATGAAATACCTACAAAACTAAAAACATTTCTATCAGCCTCAGCTGAACTTTGTGTTTTGTGCTAATAAGCAAATGTTACCATGCTAACAGGGTAAACTGAGATGCTGCACAAGGAAAACCTTTTACCCCATTTCACCAAAATTAACACGTGTACATGAGATTTTTAAACATAGGAAAACCTGCTTAAATGGCTGATGGACCCCTTTACCATTGCCAGTAGACCAGAGCTGTGTACATGGCTCTGCAACAGATGAGTATGCCTTTCTGTATGTGGGTTTTTTTTGTTGTTTTTTTGGTGTGTGACATTCGACATCACAGACAGGCTGGAAAACAGTAGAAAGCAGCAGGGAGGCCAGTGAAAACTAACACAGGTTACTTTTTATATATCTCTTGCTTATTCAGGCCCTCTTTCAAACTCGGTACAGACTAATTTGGAATGATGTGCAAGTGCTGCTTGGGCGGAAAGGGATGGTATCGCTAAAATTAGAGCACTCAACCGTATTGTATTTCCATCACTGCCAATCGGATCCGGAGGTGATACATACCTGTGACTACTGCAGAGTCATCTGACCAAGCTGAGCATGACGATTGTAACCTTTTCCCATTATATTAAAAAAAAAAAAACATGTTAGCGAGTGTTAGTTACTTTGCATCAGCATGTTAGCATTGTCATTGTGAGCTTGTGGGGCATGCTAAGGTTAGCTCAGCCTCCTGGAGCTGCTTGGATGGCTGTAGACTCTAGTCATGTTTTTGTCTGGAATTGGCTGCCTGTGGGTGTTGATGAGAGCAGCTGTGACTCAAATCTGCAGAATGTATGACCATAACAAGGAACCAAATGAGGCTGAACAGCTTTGGGTATCTCCTACGGAAATTTCTCATTTACCACCACTTGCGCAATACATGAAGGCACACCATATGAAGGCATTTCTTTACAATTGACTAGTTATTGACTCTCATGTCGATCACTACCAAATTAGACTTAACATAAAAACAGATTATTGTTTATGCATTAAAAGTGTTAATATGAAGGAATAAATAGTCCCATTCCTGTGGTATGCTCACTGTGGCTTTTGTCGACTATTGAATCATTTAATAATAAAACCTCTCACTGATAAACATAAGAAATTTCACCTTTGCCAGCACAGCACAGGACACATCCAAACTCTGTATCATATTTTTTGACCCTGACTTTTCCTCAGGCATATACTGTACAGTAAACCTACTCTTACACTGAGCACTAGCACTCTCTCGGGAGCCAGACTGTCAGGAACACTGGTGTTTTGTGACAAGGTCACTTGGACTGTGTTATAGAGACACAACTTGCCAGTTCCACATATCACAAATCAAATTTTTCTGTTCTGATTCATGAGGCATTATCATATTTGACAAGTGAAAACCGCCAATAAAAGCCTTGAAAACAAAGAACTAAAGTCAGTTGGCACCAAGTCTGTTTCTGCTGAACCCTTTGGCTAAATGTGGACATATTCTGATTTAGTGGAGTATTATGTCAACTTTATTCTTAAGTTTATTTTTTGTCCTTCTAAAAACAGCATTTGTGAGTGCTGAAACAGAAAGCTTGCATGATCTTTCTTTCAAATTTGATATATTTTCACTCATTAATTGATTGATTAGATATCTATTGTTTTTGTTTCCATGTATTCCCTTTGCCTTTAAGTGTTTAAAAATTTTGGAATGATTGTTTAGAGCGATCCAACCCTATCATTGCGCACACTACTTTGTTACCTGCGTGTTGGATCCTTTGGTCAAACTAAACTAATAGAAGAAAGAAAAGATTTACTTTATTAATCCCTGAGAGAAAATTCAATTTTTTTTCACTCCGTTATATACACACAGGCCTGAAATACAGACACATGCACAAACAGGACCTATACACGTATTAAATGGAGAGATGTCAGAGCGAGGGGGCTACCTTGGACAGGCACCCCAAGCAGTTGGAGGTTCAGTGCGTTGCTCAAGGGCATCTCGGCAGTGCCCTGAAGGCAAACTGGCACCTCTCCACCTACCAGTCCATGCTCGGTCCATACTGGGACTTGAGTCGGTGACCCTCCCAAGCCAAATCCCCATGGACTGAGCCACTGCCACCCTGCTGCCAATATCATTACTTTAGTAGTACAATACACATGCACCAAGGTTGTTGTTTATCATGACAGTAACGGGCCAAGTTCCTCTACCCTTCTCCAGTGCACACACAATTGTTACCACCTTTTCCATTATGTGTCGTCAAAGAGATTATGAAAATTGTCCCTTTTGAGCAGTTCAGCCCTCCCCTCTCAGATGGATGCCTTAGAACAAACAGTCAGGACACTCAATCATTTTAACTCTTAATAATGACCATCAACAAAGACACCAAAGGTTATTGGTTGACAATAAAAAAAAATGTTTGCAGCCACAGACGAGGTAAGAAAAGCAGAAGTTTATGTGAGGAGTCTGATTTTAAATATGAAACTGACCCTATTTAAGCCCAGCAAAAAGGCAAATGTCATCAGCATTGCCAGAGTGGAACTTTGGACATAGTGGATCAGTGGAGGCCATCTAACTGTAAAATTTAGGGTTTGTAAAGCAGTGAGGAAGCATGTCTGGTCTGTTCTGTCCTCGTTCTTTCAGTTTGGTTTCCCTGTGAAATGTCTTTAAGGTAGAAGCAAACAGCAATGCTTACATTCACTGTTTTCACCATTATTTGTAGCCTTGAGGCCTTACATGTAAAATTTCCTTCTTTATGCAATATTTGCAAAGCAAGTTCTGGAAGAATTTGAAACCTGCTGTATTGTTTACCTCCATGTTTGCCTACTACTGCAGAACTCTTCTTCTTCCATAGCTTTGTTGGTGCATCACTATATTTCGGGCCATTACCACCACCAACTGTTGGTCAGATGAATAGCAAGACCACCGTAGTAGGATGGTGTATTATGTCACTGGCATGCAAGTGCCCACATGTGCATTATGTGCATGCATGTGAAACAGAACAGGGGCAGACTAGTGGTAAAAAAAATCCACAGGGTCCCTATGACATGAGTTATGGATGAGAAAAGCAAAACATTTTTCTTTTTCTCTAAATATTCAGTCCTGTCTCTCACAATTATTATTATCATTATGTTAATATCAAGTGGCAACCTTTGGGAGTGAAAAATAAGCCAATGCGGAAGTGACAAAAACTTCATTTCCTCGAATGACCACTAGAAGCTGGTTCCAAAAGCAAGATCACACATCATGCACGGTGCTAACCAGCCTAGCAGCTAGCATTATTTTTTTTTATCTCCACCCTGTCCTCCAAATATTGACACTTCTGGCTCCAAAAACCCAAGATGGAGCAGGTCCTCATCTGTCAAAATTTCTACAAAAGCCCAGAATAGACAAACCAAACACTGGTTCCAGACAGGGCCATTCAGATTTTCGTGTTGGCCACCAAGTAAGAAACGCTAATTTTTCAAGTAAAAAAAGTAAAAACGGCTTTATTCAGTGTTTCTACTGGCTTAAATCACAGAGTCCATTTGCTTTGGAGAGGACGAGCCCTTTGTGCATATTTCACCTCCTCCTAAAACCTCCTGAACATCTGAATCAGAAATAAGGTGAGCACACATTAAGTTATCAGAAAAAAATAGGTAAGCACACATTTGTTGGTGCTGGGCAAGCAACCCATCTACAATGTGCCAAACAGCACAGGAGAAACACTATTTTGTAATGTAAAACTGCTTTATTCAGTGTTTTACTAATTTCAGCTGATTACTATCTGCAGTCCTTATCACTAAATCCTACTAAATCTTACACACTGAGCCTTTAAATAATTGCAGAACTGGCCTGAGAAGGATCACATTGTTAAGTTTTCTTCAGTGTCAAGTAATGCGGTGATAGGTGTCTGTACATCCATGGGTGCATTGCAAAGGGGAAATATCATGGCAACATTATACTTCCTGTTTATATGGAGTTCCAAGAATTATAAAATAATTAGCTCCCAAACATAAGTAAAAGTTAGAAAAGTAATAGGAGCGTCAAAATCATTTGATATTAACTTTAAACAACTTGAAATTGCTGTTGCCTTGATTCTGTCTGAATGTTTGAAGGACAGTGTCATATTTTGAAAACCCCTCTTTTAGATGATATAAAATATTAAATTATCATCAATTATTAAAAATAACAACAATTTTTCTTTTTTTTGTATTCATATTATTGCCATGGAGCTAAACAAACAACACCACTGTTCAAAACAATAGCAGACTTATTTTCCTCATAGTTAAAGCAGTTTGGGCCAGTATTGGATAGTGCTTTCCATTGTAGAGACTGATTGTTAGCTGTGAAACTAGTGCTGTTGAAAGCTGGTGTCAGTCAGGGTCCATTACTTTGACACGTCCAGAGATTTTCACAGATACTCAGTTACTTTGTCAAGATGTCCTCAACATCCCTTCACAACCTCTCTAGCCTCAGCAATATTTTTTTCCAAACAGATAAAAGCCTTTTTCATCCCCTGCATAAACGACTCTTGTGAAAGTTTCATCTCATCAAACTTTAAAGAAAGATGATGGACATCAATCCTCTCTAATGTGCTCCTTTCAAAGCATGCTCTTGACATATAGCACTTCCAGATGTGATTCCAGCTCACAGCAGAGAGCTTGGCCCGGTGCCATAGGTGTTTTAGACCTCAGCCAAATGGAGGCTGCTCTCCCATGTGGAGTCAAACATGATTAATGAATCGACTTCCTGACAAGTATGACAGGCCAGGTTGACAGCTGATGTCTCCCTTACGATACATCAGTCACTTAATACACTTCTGCACACAAGACAAGGGCATTAGGCGTCAGGCTCCCAGGAGAAAACTGTTGCATATGTATTCTAAATATAGGCCCACTAATCTGGCTTCATTCATTAATTGGGATTTTGTCTGTTGCTCATAGGTAGTTTTGAACTTGATTATGCAGACAAGTTATGATTACTGTGGTTGTATAACGTCAAGTCCATCCTCATAAAATATGAAAAATTAAGCTCTACATTTGTATATGTGAATGTGATAAAAGTCACATAAATTTCAGCACATTGTGGAGCTTGTTTACGGTGGACACAAAAGACTTAATTGCTCAAATATTTTTGATAATTGATTAATTGTGATTTAGAGTCATTTATGAAGCCAAAAGCCCAGTAATGAGGTAATTCCACCTTTTAAAATGTAAAGATGTGTTGCTTTTGTATTTCAAAATACTGGGCCTGTTGGTTAAAGAGGTATGAAAACTCCAGTAACATTGACAGTTTCTAAAAGTCCAGTGTGTAGGATTTAGGGGGATATATTGGCAGAAATGGTTATTAGACAAAAAAGGGTGAGCACACATTAACATGTGGTGGGCGATATGCCAAACAGCATAGGAGAAACATCAATTTGTAATGTGAAACTGCATTATTGAGTGTTTTTATCAGTTTTAGTCACCTAGTCCATTTGTTTTAGAGAGGCAGAGACCTCTGGTTGCAATCTGCTATCTTCACGGCTATATGCCACTGAATCTCCCAAAATCTTACACTGTATCTGAGATGTGACACAAACGTGTTCTATTTCATATCAGGTCAACATGCCACCATATAGATCACTCTCTCTCTCGCTCACCCTCAGAGAGAGTGATCTACATGCCACCATATAGATCACTCTCTCTGAGGGTGAGCTGTTTCAGGAGACAATTAGCAAATTAACACCTCCGCCCTTTAGGTGCAATCAGAGCTTACTAATACAGCTGTGCGATCACCTGCCCAGTCTCTTTTTCTCCTCCTGGAGAGCGTGAGTATTGGTTTCAGATTGAGACATATTGTGTCTTTCGAGCTGAGAGGAGCTGCTGCGTCCGGGAGGTCGTACACTACCTGAGGCTTCGTTCCACACATTTGTTTTTGCTTTAAGTCCGAGAGACGGTCTTGGCTTGTCAGACCATGTCACCGGACGGTGAGGTTTTTCGCTCTCCAGCACCTACCCTGAGCCAGGCTGATCAGCACGTGGTGGACAAGCTGGAGAAACCGGCGGTGCGTGATCCGCCACTCGCGGGTAGGCAGCACGCGCGGAAGAGGAAGCATCCGGAGGCGGAGACTGGACAGCTGCAGTGGCAGGTGCAGACTATGCAGAATACTCTGCAATAGCTTATGCATGCTCAGTGTCCTTTAGGGCTGCATGATGTGACCAGGCCAGCTCCTGAGGCCTGGGATAAGGATCCAGATGTACTTTCTGTCGCAGCCTCTGACAGTTTGGAAGGTCTGCACGACCCCCAGTCCGAGGAGGATGTCCAGTCACTCTCTGATTTCGGGGATGCTTCTTCACAGGTTTCGGAGCCTGAGCAGATGGACGCTTCTGATAGAGCTGTGATTGCGAGGGCAGCAGCACGCGCACAGCTGGTCTGCCAAGCCCCACTTCCAGCTTCTTAAGTGTTTGACAGGGGCTAACGGCGGCGCAGGCTCCCTGTCCTTCTTGATTTTATCTCTGAGCTGCAGTCATCATGGAGCGCTCCTAGCTCTACAGCCCTTCCAAGGTCCCAGCTGGCCAACCTTGCAGGGGGGGAAACATGTGGGGTGGCCACGGCCCCCCGAGTGGGCCCCACCTTTGCTATGTTAGCAGGAGCTGTGGTAAGGGCTGGCAGGGATGCCAATCATCCTAACAGACGCTGCAGGGCAACTGATAACCAGCTCTGCAGAGCTTATCATGCCTCAGCTTTGGCGACCAGGCTGGCGTGCACAATTCTTTGTTGCTGCTTTATTTGGAGGGCCTGCTGCAGGATTTGGCTTCAGCAGCCCCGAGTGATGACATGGCCGAGATGCTCCGTGTGGCGGACATGTTGCTGCGGGGTACCAGTGCACAAGTGTCCTTGTTCAGTCGATGGCCCCCATGGTCCAGGCACGCCGCCAAGTCTGGCTGTCACAGTCTAATCTGTCCGACAAGGCTTGCATTGCTATGCTGGCAGCTCCAGTGGTGCCTGGAAAGGTCTTTGGTCCACCCTGTGAGGCAGCCTTAGAACAGTCTCATAGATTGAGGGAGTTGACATGCTCTGTGAGGGGTGTGTCAGCCTCATGCTTGCGCTGGAGTAGTGGGTCTTTCCCAGCCAGCACTACAGCCTCCAGGGCACCGAACCCTGCCACCCAGGGGATCCCGGCCAGGGACGGCCAGGCTCGCCAAACTTCCTTTCTCAATGACAGCAGTGGAACCTCTCATCTCGGGGGCACCAGACCTCAGTTGGTGGTCGGCCCCGTCGCTGACGGTTGTCAGCCTCCGGCCTCACACTTCATTCCTCAGCCCCTTGTTCACTGGCACCAGTGTACTCGGTGCCCTTGGGTACTAAATACATTGGAGTCAGGGTACAGACTCCAGTTCAGAACCAGACCACCGCAGTTTTCAGGAATCATTCCTACTCTCCTACACAACAGGGCAGGTTGTCAGTCCCTTGTGGCAGAGGTCGTGGCCCTTCTGCAGAAGGGGACAATAACACCCATCCCCAGCAGCAAGGCAGACCAAGGGTTTTATTCAACCTACTTCTTGGTTCCAAAGAAGGACGGCGGCCTCCGTCCTATCTTGAACCTGAAAGGGTTCAACCACTTCCTGAAACACCTGCCCTTCCGTATGCTTCGTCTGTCATGCCTTCTGTCATCTATGAGGTGCAGGGACTGGTTCACTACGGTGGACCTGCGCGACGCGTACTTCCACCTTCCTATACACGGAGACCACAGGAAGTACCTCAGTTTTTTCTTTCCAGGCAACGTATACGAGTACACCATCCTCCCGTTCGGCCTGTCCTTGTCCCCTCGCACCTTCACAAAGTGCATGGAGGCAGCGCTGGCCCCTCTCCGTCGCCAGGATATTCATATCTTGAATTACCTGGACGATTGGTTGATTTGCTCCCCGACAGAACAGGCCTGGCTCGACACTGTGAAGGTGTTGAGCCACCTCAAGAACCTGGGGCTGGCTTTGAACAGGGAGAAGAGTTGCCTTGTTCCATCACGGCGGGTGGAATATTTAGGTTTGGTTCTGGACTCGACTTTAATGAGAGCTGTCCAGACCTTGAAAAGGACAGCAGTGTTGACAGACAGTTTGTCACAGTTAACTGTGGGCAAGCACATCACAGCGAAGTGCAGTCGGAGGCTCATGGCAGCAGCATCCCAGGTGGTGCCCCTAGGGTTGCTTCACATGTGGCCTCTGCTGCGTTGACTTGCCAGGCACAAGGTGAGCCCCCACGAGGATGGCCTGAGGGCTATCCCGGTGTCATCGATTTGTCTTCCAGCAGCTGTGTGGTGGACCACTGCCCTGGGCCTCAGGGAAGGAGTTCCACTGGGCCTAGTGTGCTCAAGGGTGACCATAACTACAGACGCCTCAGAGGCAGGCTGGGGGGCCCTATGGGAGAACCGCCCAGGGCCAGTGGGGTCCCATTTGGAGAGGGACTGACATCAACCTGCTCAAACTGGAGGCAGTGTATCGGGCCTTGGTGTATTTCCTTTCGGTAATGCGGTCGTGGTCTCTGCACAATTTGGCCCACAAAATCCTCCTCTGGGCCCATGCTGAGGGTGTGTCCCTGAAAGCCATCTACTTGCTGGGAGTAGTGAATGTAGCAGCAGATCTCCTCTTCAGGGGCGGCCCCCGGCCAGGGGAGTGGCGGCTTCACTCGCAGATTGTGGACGCCATTTAGGCTCGGTTTGGAATGGCCCAGGTAGACCTCTTTACCTCACAGGACACCACCCATTGCCCGCTGTGGTACTCCATAGTGGGTCCGGCAGGGACGTTGGGGGTAGACGGTCTTGTGGCCCGGTGGCCCGAGGCCTGTTGTATGTGTTTCCCCCCTGTCCATTCATACCTGCCATACTGGCCAAGATGGAGATGACGAAGGCCAGGGTTCTGCTTCATCAGCCTTGGATGGTGACCTTGCAGAGGCTGTTGGCAGGAGCCCCATAGTGCCTCCCAGTCAGACCGGACATGCTGTCGCAGGCTCAAGGACAGCTCTGGCACCAGAATCTGGGGATTTACAGGCTGCATGTCTGGCCCTTGGACGGGAGCAGCCCTGCAGCTTAAGTCCTGCTGTTATGGCTATCCTGCAGGCAGTTAGGGCTCCATCTATCAGGGTTCTTTATGCTGGCAGATGGAAAAGGTTTTGCCAGTAGTGTGCAGAGAAAGGCTGGAACCCAGTCTCTTGTGGGACACATGGGGTCCTCTTCTTTTTGCAGTCACTGTTGGAGAGAGGGCTGACTGAATCCACCTTGAGGGGTTGTGTGGTGGCCATATCTGACCGTCACATCCCTATTGAGGGTGGGACGATGGGCTTCTTGGCCAGTTTTTGAAGGGGGCTAGGCATATCCGGCCATCACTTTCCCACATAGTCCTGTCATGGGATTTGCAGTTGGTGTTGCAGGCTTTGTCGGAGTCTCCTTTTGAGCCTTTGTCCAGTTTGGGGCTGGAGCTTCTTTCCCTCAAAACAGTTTTCCTTCTTGCCATGTCTTCAGCGAAGCATGTCTCTGAACTGCATGCCCTGTCTGTGCATCCATCCTGTTTGAGGTTGGGGAAGGAGGGCTCTGTCATCTTTCTCCTGCCAAATCCAGCCTTCTTACCCAAGGTGCTCCCTCGATCTTTCGTGGTGCAGCCCTTGGTTCTGGAGCCCTTTCATCCTCCACCATATGACTCAGTGGAGGCAGCTTGGTTACACTTGCTCTGTCCAGTTCGGTCCCCGAGGATGTACATTGCCTGTACGGCCCCAGTTAGACAGACTGACAAGCTCTTTGTCTGCTATGGGGGAGCCAGGCTGGGCCACGCTCTGTCCAAGCAGCGGTTGGCCCGCTGGGTTGTCCAGGCCATAGCTCTGGCCTAAGATAGTGCTGGAGTCCCTCCCCCTGGGGGGGGTTGTGGTCCACTCCACCAGAGGGATGGCCACCTCTTGGGCGCTCTTCAAGGGGGCTCCCTTGGAGGATGTTTGTGCAGCAGCCGGTTGGGTCTCTTCTGGGACCTTTGCAAGGTTCTACAGGCTAAATGTTGGCTCATCAATAGCCTCTGCTGTTCTGCAAGCAGGATAGTGAGGTGTGTGGTCCCTGCCATGCTGGGTCATGGCTTCAGGGTTGGTGTTCACCCGGTGGTTGTGTTTATTATGGGCCTTATTCTGTTCATAAAAAGGGGAACAGAAAAGGTGGACGGTGATTTTTTTTTTTGCAGCAGGTGACCTTCGTCGGTCTTGGCTGTTGTGCCCCAAGACTTTATTTTTCTTCAATAAAAAAATGTGTTCTGTTTACTGAACTGTTGTCCTGAGTGTTTTTAGCCTCACTACACCTCCTGCCTGACCTTATTTGCTATTCAGTTGACTCATACGGTGGCATGGTGACCTGATATGAAATAGAACGGATGGTTACAGAAGGTAACCATGGCTCTATGAGAGGTTATAGGTGATCACACAGTGTTAGTAAACTCTGATTGCGCCCAAAGGGCGGAGGTGTTAATTTGCTAACTGTCTCCTGAAACAGCTCACCCTAGGAGAGAGTGACCCATACGGTGGCATGTTGACCTTCATTCATAGAACCATGGTTACCTTCTGTAACCATCCATTTTGACTTGTAGCCTTTATGACATGTTGGTGTCACAAAGTTGGTCTTTATTTCTCTTTCCTGTGCATATTGGAGGTAGGTGTAGGTGAAGGTGCCAGAAATCCTACACGGTTGAACAAAAGAATATCACCTAGGACTCTGAGAAATTGTGATGAACATTTCCCATTATTTAATGACATTTTCAATTCTAAATGATGTAATAATTAGAAAAATAACTAAAAGATTAATTGAAAATGAAAATAATCAGTAGGTGCAGTCCCAAAAAGTTGCAGTTGTATTCCCAATGAAAGTGTTTCACCAAAAGAATTCTGCATCCCTACTGTTAGTATGTATTCTTACATCTTCACTGACCAGTGGATACTAGGTCAAAGAACCCCTGAGGATCATGTTCCGCCAGAACAGCTATCATGGCGTCAGAAGTGCTAGATGGACAAGTTAGACTAATTTTAGTTGGCCTAAGGAAGTTAAATTTGGCAAAGCACCATTTAGGTAACAGTGTGTACCTGACACCAGCCTATAAATACTGTCTCTCTCTCTGTTCACATCATCACACATAGCTTCTGCATGGAGCTCGTAATAAACCTGCATTAAGAAAGAACTCCATGATCGGCCTCATCCTTGCATTCTTTGTGGTAGTTTACCAACTACCTTTGAGACAAACAGCAGTGTATAAACGTGGATAATGTTAAATCAGAATTTCTTTCAGTGATTTAGGGCATTCCTCAGGGCTCCATCTCAAAGGTCAAAGGTTCATTTATTGTCACTCAGTACATGTCTGCACACTACAGAGCGAAATATGTACTCCGGTCCCGATACAATAAAAAAGGCAATGCTGGTATTATTCACCATTTATGTTATTAACTGGGCTGCATTTAAACAGTATTTTTACAGTCTTAGCAACCACACGAAGCGTTTTACAGCACAGGCACCATTCACCCATTCTCACACATTCCTACACTATTGGTCGAGGCTGCCATACAAGGTGCTACCTGCTTATGAGATAAGAATTCACCTGCAGGGGTCACAGTGTCTTGCCTAAGGACATTTTGACATGAACCTGCCAGGGATCATACCACCAACCTTCCGACTGATAGACTGCTCTACTTCCTTAGCCACAGTTGCCCAAATAACACAAATTTTACATTTTTCTGCAGATGATACCGTTATATACAGTTACGGTTACAGTTAAAGTTAAGCATAAGATATCTAGTCAGCCATTTATAATCTGCCACTCTCATTTAATACCCTACAGTATACACTACTTCATTTTACCACTCTGACAGCTTGTCCACAGGTCTTTGAATTTTTTAGTAAACAATTATGATATGTATACAACTCATCCTACATATTGTTAGAAAGGCCTGATTCTTCATTTCAAGATAGAAGCACAACAGCAGTCAACACCTCTGTAAGACCACCAACAAACAAACAAGTACAAGTCACCTATAAAGCCTCATTATAATCCATTCATTAATAATTTTCTGGCAAAAACGGTTCTGATACATTGAAAAAAGTCTAGATGATCTTTGTAAGAATACTGATGAATATTTGTAATGCACCTGTCTCTTCTTCCTGCATAGATCCAGCCAATAGCAAGAGGTTGCATTGCATTTTGACTAGGTATCCCTCTACAAAGACCATTGTGTAAAATGGTTCCTTCATTGTCTTAAGGGGTAAATCCAGTGTTCTTATTTAATTAAATTTTTAAGCAGCAGAAGCACTTGTTTGTATACATTGTGTTTTCCAGCTAATAAATCCCAACTATAGTCATCTGCAGGCATCTTTTCTTAAGATAATATTCAGGCAGAAATAAAAACTTTTTAGTTTTCTGTGTTCAAACTTCTATTCCTCAATGCTAGTAGCACTTATTGCTATTCTGACTGTTAGGGGAAAAACGTCAGAGTGCTCTGTTTAAAAAAAAATCCACATATGTTCAAGTACTCTAAGTGGTTCAAAAAAGGCTTTCAATTTACTTTATGTAGGCCTTTGATAGTGGTCTTAACATCTGCACTTAGAATGGAACACTGATTGAGAAATTTTGTCATTACAAATAATTAGGTATCTAAATGGATAAAAGAATTTATTTTCAAACTCATAAAGACAACGTAAGCTGCACATTGAGGATGCAACTTTGATTTCTGTAGCAACAGGCCCTGTTTCCCATTTTATTGTAGGAAAATGACTGCTGAAGCAACTTTACTGTGATATTTTATTTATAGACATGTTCCAGGCTCCAATCTTCAAACATCTATAGGAGATGCTGTCTATCACTCTGCTCTTAGAACTGACTCATTTGGCAGAAATCGTTTCTTGTATGAGGGAGCCCACCTCAGCCAGTCGCCAGGATCAAGTGACTGAAGGGGCCATTATAAATTGCCATGAGGAAATTTTTTTTCATAAAAAAAAAAAAAATTGATTTAACTATGCCATAACTTCTGAGGCAACACCATAAGACTGCTGTTTCAAAATGAAGGAATATATTTTGTGCACAGACATTTTGTGGGGCAGTTGCTACCACAAATAGTTTTTGCATGCACCCTATGAAGAAAAAAAAAAAAAAAAAAAAAAAAAAAAAAGCGTGCCCTGCCGGAAGGTTTCTATGTGTCTGCCGGCACCAGAAGGGCTCTTGAGGCCTAAGTACATACAGTACATTTGTGCACAGTAATGAGCAGGGAAGAAATCTGTCTAGCTTACATATGAGGTGTCTCAAGATCTATATGCACCTAGCAGCTGCTACACATACATACTCTCTACATTTTTCATTTATTTATAACAGGCAACATCAAAGAAAACACTGCAACATTGTGCACACTTAAGTTGTCTAAAAAGCATTCAAAATCCACAAATCTTAACACGAAATTGTAAAACACTGTTCTCTGAATGAATTAAATAATAAACTAACCAATCTACCCTCTAAACTACAAAGCATGCCTATGTTCAGTTGCAACATGTGTGTTGTGCTCGCCTCTGCTCTATTCTCTATTCCTTTGTTTTCTTTCTTTACATTTGCTCTCCCACTATTTTTTTTATAGTCACACACTATTGAATTTAATAAACTTGTAAATAAGTTTTAAATATTCCTAAGGAGTCCAAGAAAACAGATGACATGCAGCAGCTGCAGCTCTTATCTCCGCCTCTGTGCACCATACCACGTCAGATTTGTTATCAGAGCAGTGGTATGGGCGAAGTAAACATGACGTCATGTTGAGTTTTGGTTTATAAAGACATGAGGAAGTGGGAAAGCCATTCTACATCTGAATCCACTCGCACCGAGCAGCTGGTGAACCCAAATCTGCCAGAGAGGTGGAGGGAGACGATGTGATTTTACGCTGGACTAGCTCACTTGTTCTTAGGATGCATTCACACTGGCACTACTTGGTCCGCTTTCAAGGAATTCTGGTCCGCTTCCACGGATAGTTCGGTTCGTTTGAAGTGGTGTGAATGCTCATTCCAACTCTGGTGTGGACCTAATGTGCGAACCCTGGTCCACTTGAAAAGTGGTTCACTTGCAAGTGAACCCTGGTGCGGTTTGCTTACAGTGGGAAATGCAAATGGACTATCCAGCGAACCAAAGAGAGGGAGTGAACCAAAGGGAGGAAGTGACATAGAGCACGGTGCATTTTGGGTAGAAAAAAACAAAGCCAACAGCGCAAACTGGGACAAGCAGAGGTAAAAAAAATAAAAAGCTGGAAAATGTTAATTAGTTTTAAACACCAAAGTAAAAACAAAAACCCCAAGACTGCATAAATTTGGTATTGCTCCATTGTTTTTGTGGTGACCAAGCCGGCTGAAGGGGGTTGGATTTCCGTTTTCAGTCCTGACCAAATGATAAGTCTTCTTTTTTTCTTCCTCATGCTTTTTTTTCTTGGAGGTCAGTGGTCGTTTCGGGCAATACTGCCCCCACGTGAGCAGCTGTTGTAACTGCGTGACGTTTTCATGGCAGTTTGGTTCAAAAGTGCAGTGTGAAAGTGAACCAAACCAAAGGAAGGTGTGAAATTTTCGGCATTCCTCGCCCAGTTGAACCGAGTCCCTGGGACTGTCCTGTGAATGTGCCCTTAAACTTAATGTTGGGTTGTTGCCTAAGTTAGGCAAGAAGTTAGTGAGAAACAACGCCGCGGCTTAGGGCAACATTATTAGTACCTGGCTGTCCATGAAGACAGGTCAGGGAGACATGGATGCTGATCTGTAGGGTGCTAAATTTGTGTGCGTTAACTGTGGTGGCTGTGACACAAGGTAAGTTGAAGAGGGAGGGGCAGGGGTTCAACTCAATAAATACATTGTTAAAACAACAACAAAAAAACAAAACACAACAAAAATGTTCAGATGAAAAAGGAGGTTGCGCATCAACAGTGATGATGCTAAACCCAAAAATCCAATATGATCAAAAATGTAAAAATGGTAGCACATCTCAAATTGCCAAGTTAAGGAGGCGGACAAAGTACTCACATTGACTTCTTTTAATGGCTCACATCAAAAACACGTTTCGGCACACGGCCTTCTTCAGAGCGTTTGAAGACACATACAATCACTCCAGCTATTTATACACAAGAAGGGTGTTACTGCACAGCTGACGGTGGACCTTAATTACTTACAAACCAATCAACTACCCTCCCATGGCTCCAAACATAGGGACCAATCACACAGTACACCAAATCTGACTAAACAGTATTATATAAATCAGATAAACAACAAAAATGTTGTGTAAAAAGTGCACTTATCCAGTCAGAGGCTAAAAGGGCAGGTGCTTGAGCACCACTTGGGGTCAAGCTGTTCATGTGCCTGAATCATAGTACTCACATAACATAGCACTAGCAAATCGCAAAATATTTTTTGAAGTTATGAATTATTTGAATGATTGTGAAAAGCAGGAGGGGAAGGCGTGCAGAAACAGCTGTTTGTGGTTTGTAGCTCTCTGAGAGAGAGAGAGCTGGCAGTTCATTTTGTGAATGTTACAACTGAAGAAAATGACCCTGACTAATCACTAGTTAGTGCATTTGGGGAATGTCCCCATAAAACCATGATCTGATTGTGCTCATCGTTATGCCACCATTGTGTGTGTGTGTGTGTGTGTGTGTGTGTGTGTGTGTGTGTGTGTGTGTGTGTGTGTGTGTGCGTGCGTGTGTTTCCATTCCTTTCTTTCTGTGACTGCTTCACAATGGATCATTACAGTTTCAAAAACCCTGATAGCTTTAAAGGTCTACTACATCTTCTCCACTGACAAGTGTGAAATTGAGGATTTTGCACAAAAAAAGAGAAAAGGACAAGTATCAAAAGACAGTACGGAAAAGATATGTCATAATAACCAAAACCTGAGCTGAGAGTTTCTCCATTTATTTAATATTTGGTGGGCGTTTATAAATCATTCCATCCTTCTATTTTAATACTAATCAATCATAATCAATAAGTGCACCAAAATACCACAAGTCATTGTCTTTACAGGTTTTAGTTATATGTGGTGATGCACTAATACTGGTAACAATAATACTTTAGCTACTGTACAATTTTGTATATTTTAAATGTACCCCAAACTAGTGAATGAAACTAGCTTGGGCATTAAAGGGACAGTTCGCCCCTAACTAAAAATAAATATTTTCCTATTACATGTAGTGTTATTTATCAGTCTAGATTATTTTGGTGTGAGCTGCTGAGCGTTGGAGATATCTGTCATAGAGATGTCAGCCTTCTCTCAAATATAATGGAACTTCTACCGAACAACCGCCAACCATATCATGGTGCAGAAAAAAAGCATGCATCTACTGCTACCTCACCTAGCACCACTGAGATAGCTAATATTACAGCTCATCTAAGCAGGATGCATTAATGTTTACATCTCACACAGTCATAACCACGAGCCTCTTGTCCAGGAGTAGATCCACGCTTTCATCTCCATGGTGATAGGGTTGGCAGGTGCAGTTTGGTAAAATGAAAATGGTTCCCACATGAAACTGCGTGGTCTGTGGATTATCTTGAGTAACTGGGTCATGATTTCTGGAAAGAGACACTGCTGTTGAGTTTTTAAAATGTTTTTTTTTTTTTTTTTTTTTTTACAATGTGCTTTGAGGACCACAAGCTGAGTGCCATCTAGTACCATTATATGAGAGAAAAGATGATCATCTCTACAGCTGATATATCCAACACCTAACAACTCGCACCTAAACAATCTGCACTGATAAATTGATTTTTGGGTGAACTGTACCTTTAAACAAATGGTTGGACATTTTCCATGGTAAAAATTAACAATAAAAACTCAGACAGGTTGCATCAGACATTACATGAACCATCACAGCAGTAGTTGTAACAATTATAATACACTAATACATATTCCTAGAGAACACTGGTGTAGCTCAGGCGCCCGCCTACTCACTCAGTTGAAACACAATATATCTAATACAGTAGGCTTGGGCGGTATCACGGTATAATGGTATACCAGGGTATCCCGATGGAATGATTTTCAATTCTGTCAAAAATACAGAGGCTCATCTTTCTATTAAATTCAGATGAAGAGGCTGAATTGAGGATGTATTGTTTGTAGTTTACAGCACTTGCCAGCAGAGGTCATTCTGGTGCAAAAGGTAGCCTAGCTGTGCAACGACTGTAGTGGGGTTACAGGATTGTAAAACAGCCAGCCAGGGGTGGCAAAGAGAGAAAGAGGGGAGAAAAACAGCATATCTTCACATCTAACTTAAGTGAATTAAGGGTTTATTGCGACTGAACCAGAGTTGGTAATTGCTGGAACAGAGGACTAACTATATGACTAACAGGACTAACCAAGATGGTTTCAGTGAATTTTATTTTTTTTTCTGTTGAGTTTGAGTGTAGTGTATTCCAGGATAACACAAGGGAATTATGCTAGCTGCAGTTTGGTCCAGTGTCCCGCCTGGCCTCATTTTGTATTGGTAGGTGTTCTCTCTCTCTTTGTCATGCTGCATGATATTAAGTGGCTAAACGCTAGTGTGGTCGCAGGTGAATGCCGGTAGCCGAGTGGGTTCCTCTCTCCTTCCCTCTCCCTGTGTGTATTAGACATTACAAACGGGAATGGTGCTCTTTTTTATTGTAGTTCTCAAAAGCCTAATTTTTACATTTTAGCTTAGCAATGCAAATTTTATGTTTACCGTAGGAAACACTCATCAGCCCACCGGTGGTGTCGACGTGACGTCAAGACCAGCTGATTGGAGCTGCTGCTGCTTTGTCTCCTGCTTTCTCTTGTCTTGTCTCCGGCTGTGTCCCGGCTCTATATTACTGTGTGCTGCTTGGTGACGCTGCTTTGTGGCTCGGGCCGTGGTTTGTCTGCCTTGCTGCTTTGGCTACAGCCAGCTGGCTGTGCAGTGGACTGCAGACACCACCTGTTGCCTGGGTTTAATTCCCTTATTTTAAATGTGTGATTGTGTGGAGTTACTCCCTTATTTTTGTTTATGCTGTTGACTAATTTGGATCAGCCCCCTTAACTTTCCATTTAATTTCAATAGTTGGTTTTGATTAATTTGATGTCGTTGCCTCAAATCTCTTTGGGGCAAGTGTTTTTGTTTCTTTACTTTGTTTATTCATCTTTTTGTTTTTGGGCAGTTGTTTTGTTTAGCTTGTTGTCACCCGCCCACTTTTCCTCTGTTTATATATGTTGTATTATATTTTGGTTAAATAATTTCTGTTGTAACTCCGTTTTGTTCTATTCCCTTTTCAGTTGCTGCAGGCCGGTGGTGGTGATACTGGTGACTTAGGTGGCGGTATCCACCTTTCTGTGTGCTGTGTCTCCCCTGGGATCGCAGGTGATTTCACAAAGTGTGTGAGCGACTGTCACTTGTGCCTGGGTGATTTTTTTTTTTCAAATATTTTGGTTTGTTGGATCCTGATCCCCTCACTAGCTCCTGTCCCACCAGTAGGCCTCAGCTCCTGACTAGGTTCCCTTCCCCCTTCCAGTATGAATGGTGTTTTGTAGTTTCAAAAGAACATATGTATGTATTTTTTTGTAATAAAGTGTATCCTTTTTTTTTTTTTAAAGATTTTGAACCATGTCTCTTGCCTATGAGTAAAACGAACCTGTGTGTCTTAACAATAAATTGTAAATAATTCTTTGGGTGAAATTTCCAAAGTGGTGTTGTCCGGCAACCACATAAACGTATCATAGATCATTGTATTTGTAGACCTCCTACACTCGCCACACTTTATTGACATTTTGTGGGTTGGTATTTATTTATTTATTTCACTGAAAAATGTATTACAGTTTGCTGAGAATAGCGAACTCACTGCACTGGTCTGCCTACATTTCATCGGGGTATACAACCCCGCACACACAAGGCAGTGTGTGGCGTCACACAGATAGTCTCTGAGCTGCAGCAGGCAACTGGCAAGCAGGTGGGAACACTCATGCTGAAACAGCATCGCAGGAAAACACCACACAGCCACAGGCAGCCAGAAACCAGAGACGCCGAGGCAGAACGTGTTGACAGGGACAGAGGGCTGGTGAGTTTACCACAAAACAGACGATGTAGGCAGGTCAGAGACAGGCAGGGTCAGCAATGGGAGATCAGGCAGGTAAGGAGTGCTGGAAGGTCTTGCATGTGGGTAAGGAACAATCTGGCAAAGAGCGCATGTGCTGGAGAGGCTTAAATACCAGGCTGATTGGCTGATGAGCTGCAGCTATGGAGGCAGGTGAGTGGAATGGGGTGATCAGGTGGGAGTGGCTGGCAATTAGAGTAGAAAAACACTGGGAGAGCAGGGGAGCAGAACTGTGAAAGTCAGTTTGAAACGCTGCCGGTGACAACATTATAAATGGAGCTGGAAAGTCCCTTTAGGGTAGGCGGAAGGGGTGGTGGATGGGGATGGCTTTCACCTGGGACCCTGGTGTTCACTTCCTGTATGACTGTAGAGCATAATCTTGATTCTTTTTCTAAACCTAACCACATCCACCCATCCATCCATTTTCATCCACTTATCCGTGGCTGGGTCGCGGGGGCAGCAGGGCAAGTAAAGCACCCCAGACGTCCCTCTCCCCAGCAACGTATTCCAGCTCATACTGGGGATCTAAAGGTGTTCCCAGGCCAGATGATATATGTAATCCCTTCAGAGTGTTCTGGGTCTGACCCAGGGCCTCCTACCAGTGGGATGTGTCTGGAATACCTCCAGTGGGAGGTGCCCAGGAGGCATCCTGGTCAGATGCCCAAACCACCTAAACTGAGCCCTTCTGATGCAAAGTAGCCGTGGCTCTACACCGAGCTCCCTCCAGAAGACCGAGCTCCTTACCCTATCTCTATCCTTACCCTATACTCTAAGGAGTCCAGCCATCCCACGGAGGAAACTCATTATGGGCGCTTGTATCTGCAATCTTATTCTTTCAGTCACTACCCAGAGCTCATGACCATAGGTGAGGGTTGGGATGTAGATGGATCAGTAAATTGAAAGCTGCACCTTCCGGCTCAGCTCCCTCTTCACCACGACGGTCCTTCAAAGCGCCTGCATCACTGCAGAAGCCACACCAAACCGCCAAGCCATCTCAAGCTCCATTCTACCCTCACTCTTGAACAAGACCTCGAGATACTTTGTCCCCAACACCGGAGGGGGCAATCCACCTGTTTCCGGCAGAGAACCATGGCCTCAGGTGCTGACTCTTATCCCGACTGCTTCACACTCGACTACCAATCACCCCAGTGCAGGCTGGAGGTCACGGTGTGATGAAGCCAACAGAACCACATCATCTGCAATTCTGGGGTCCCCAAACCGGACCCTTCCTCCCCCTAGCTACGCCTCAAGATCCTATCCATGAATATGTCAAACAGAATTGGTGACAAGGGACAACCCTGGCAGAGGTCAGCACCCACGGAGAATGACTTTACGCAGAGTATTTGGACACAGCTCTCACTTTGCTCATACAGGGACTGGATGGCTCGTAGCAGCCAGCCCGTTACCCTGGACTCCCGCTGTACCGGGTCAGTTCTCCCTCTCTGCTGAGCACAGCCTGAGACAAGCCCTGCTTCCTTCCTAACCACATGCTTTTGTTGAGGTCCAAGCATTGGTTGTAGCATCCTGAAACGTCAACAGCAGATGATGATGTTCAGGAGGTTTTTACCCTGCTGAGTTAACTACAGAGGTTTCGCCTCGCCCAAACAAAAACACCCAGTGATTTAAACCAGTAAAAACACACAAAAACTGGTTCATGTAAGAGTGTATCGCTGCAGCTGCTTGTTGCAGATGCTACACTACAGTGGCCAACACGAAAATGTGAAAACGTGAGAGCCAGTCGATGGTTTGTCCGTTCTGGCCTACTGTAGAAACCTGGCAGTGAACATAGTGATCTATGTAGATATAAATGGCTTGTTCTTAGGTGACAAAAACACGATTCTTATTATCAGGTGATGATACACTAAAGAAAATATACTTATTACATTCTATCATTCTCTTCCATTTTTTACAATACATACCCCTACATCCAACACGACCTTCAACATTTTGAGGGCCCATTGTGTTGTTACTAATTTTTATTTCTTTTCTTTAGTGCAACATCTGTTACAAACATCTTAGACCTACTTTGAATCAAAATCAATGTAATAGTTTTTCATTTGTACTTGTTTTTTTTTTTTTTTACGGGAAGACCGAGTTTATACACTTGTCAAAAAAACATATCAAAACCTTAAGTTAATACATGCAGAAATTGTAAGTTTGTATCCGTAGGGCAAAAAGCAAGAAATCTTTTTGAAAGCATCTCCTCTCATATTTCTGCTTTGAAGCTGCACCTCAAGATGAACGACACTTTCAAGGCTAAGAAAAATTCATGCAGATGTCCACAGACATATTTCACCACTGTTCCGACATAATGGTATTTAAAGCTCCTCAAAATGCTCAGGGACATCCCAAATCATGCGTGTCAGTGTTTGGGTGTCTCAGCATTATGAGAACAGACAGCAAAGGAGAAGTTGAGCAAACTGTGTCCTGCAATGCACTCTGTCATATCGTTTTCTGTACTTAAAAACGTTTCCCATGCAGAGTTGAAAAGGTCATTATATACAGTTGCAGCCACTCCTATATAATTCGGCCTACACACAATGTCATGAGGAACATGGTAACAATCATCATCAGAGGTCTGAGCTGAGTTTACTACCACTTTATCAACATGGTGACAATTAATATAGTTTTTATTAGTTAGTATCTTTAAGCATCTAATATGTAAAATAAAACACCTCACACACAGTAATACCAAAGGACAGAGAGATGTGAGGCAAATTGTGATTTGTGATATTGAGCCTTATAAATAAAATTGAATTGATTGATAATAATGTTGGAAATCTATGTGAATTTGCCATTTTTACAAAATGAGAAACATGGAATGAGAATTCCTCATGAAAGTCAACATAAAACTCTGCAACTCTTCAATATTCTGGGACTGTTAGTGTGTATTATTGAGCTACAAATTAACGTCTCTATGTTACTATCATCAAACAGTCTGCGGCACACAGAAATGAGAACTATATGAAAGAAGACTACAAGATTTTGGAACACCTAATGGCACATCATCCAAATGACTGGTCTGTGAGATTAAGACCATTCACTGCCAAGATTTGCTTGCCAAACATATAATATGCAATACGCAGTGAAAAATAATCAATCCACACACATTTTATTTTACAAGTAAGATTGCCACTATTGGCTGTTAGGAAACTTAAAAGGATTAAAGGGTTATTTTTATAGTAATGGGAAATATACAAATATTTTAGTATCATATCACCAATACATTTTACTCATTTATCATCTGGGTATGTCAGGGTTGCATTTTCTGTAGGCCTATAGGTTACACAGGTTGCCAGAGCTGCAAATGAAAAGGAGAATCATGTGTTCCATTATTAATAATGGCATCAATCCACTATCTATGGCTTATTTGATTATTTATAATGACTGTGTAGCCTATTACCATTCACAAAACAAACAAAACATTAAAATAATCACAAACAAGCTGCATCTGGAAAGCTTTTAAAGTCAAGACATGACAATTACACATCCTTTTGCTGCTTCACAGCTGGCTGATGTCATTAAATTGTAACTTGAGCAAGGTTACTAGTCATTTGTAAAGTAGCATCTCTCGTTTTTATATTTAAGTTAAAACTAATACCTTTTTCCCACACTTGTGCTGGCTTGGCTTGGTTTGACTCAGTACGTAAACCCAGCACAGCAGAGATTTGCCTCTCCATTACAACAGTCTGCCTGCTTGAAGGTGTTTCTTTAACTGATGACGGCTTGTCTTGAGTGATGACATTTGAAAGCGTTGGGCTGATCCACAGCTCAAGTTTCACCGTTATTCTGCTGGGAGTGCTTCTATCACACAGCACTGCAGGTAAAAGAAGTTTACCTGTTGGAGGTTAGTTGTTTGCAGAGGTGCCTGTAAGAGCCTGTTGTCTGCAGCTCTTCATTTAACATCTTACTGTGGCTTTTTATGCTTGTACCTTTAATCCCTGCGGTATTCAGTAGACCTGTTTTTATTGAAGAAAATTCGCTATCTATGTTGTGCTAATTTGGTGATAAATTCATGTCATTTCCTATAGATTCTTTACAATAAAAGTCCCCCATTATTTTCTAATGTGAAAGTTTTCATTGTGAAGCAGCAAAATAAGGAAATGCTGGGTTTTCATCAGCAGTAACACGACTCCTGTGCAGCAAGCATGAAACAGTCAAATCAAGGAAATAATTAAAGTACAAACAGGACACAGGAGAGATACTAAACTTCAAACCACAGACATTCAGTGAGAGGTTAAAAAGTACTGAAAGCTGAACACACAGAGACTTTCTCATTTGTCTCCTGCACAGACAAGGTGAGCTGTGTCTCTCAACACACGCCAGAGAAGGGGAGTCATCAGGGGTTCGGCGAGACCTCATTGCTACCCACTTGAAAGCAGTCAGGCGTCCTTTTGGCCCTACTCTGTAGATGGTCCATCTTTGGCATGGCTTGGCATGGCTTGACATGGCTAGTGGTAATGGAAAGACAAATCGATTTGTCATGGTTTGACTTGGCATGGCCAAATGTGCTAATGGAAAAAGAGTAGAAGCAACCATTTTATTTTAAAAGCTTAAGTCTTGATGGTAGTCGTGATAAAATGCCATATTCATTCTCATTTAGTATGGCTACAACAAAAAAAAAAAAAGTTTTGTTGTCAGTAACCATATATTTCTCTTTAATAATGTTAGTTTCCATTAGCTTGTTTTGGCATACATAATTTGTTTATATTTTTACTGTGTTGTCCAAATTCAGAATATGCCATTCCTTACTCCAGCTTAGTCTTTGAAACAGAAACTCCTTGCTCCTTGGGAAACAAGTGAAATTCATTTCACTTTTGATTTCAAATTCATTTTTTGTAGTGGACTGATGTTTTTTTTTCTTGTAGCCTTGATTCAGATAGTTGGAAGTGAGGATTCTAGAAATACCTCTAAAACAATAGCACTGCCTCATTTCCACACAGTTTTGTTTTGAGTTTGTATTTCCGTATAGTATACATAGTATGCCCCAAATGTTACCAAGTGCGCATGAAATGGCGCATAAAGCCGAAAAAGCTCTATTTCCATTGTATAAAATTACCCAGCGATGCGATGTTTCTGTATCATTGGGCCCACAGAGCAGGCATACTAGAGACTTGCATGACTGAGTGCACCTGAGCAGCTAACTTCCCTTGGCTGAATGGCTGACTTCCGATTTAGCAAACCACTAACTTGAATAGGGATAAAATAATTTAATCTTGTGGCTCTTAGACTTTTCGAATGTTATCGGACCAAATGGATTACATCTTAATGGTGGAACAAGTCATTCGGCAGGGGTTGTGATAATGAAATTTATCCATAAATTTATAGACTTCTTCCCAATGTAAGTCTATGGGAAAAAGTATTTTTGGGCCCAATGGAACTGACCCCAGAATTTGCAGTACCACTCTCTGGCCACTACAAAAAATGGCTAAAAAGCCCAGGGCACCTCCTGTAGGCCTAATTATAATGTGAGCTTTTCTGTACTTTGTTGTCATAAACTAGTCTTATTGCAGGTGCATGTTAGTGCACATGTGTATCCCACTAGCTAGCTCATCGCTGCTGCTCAGTACTGCCCACATACAACAGTTACAGCTAATATCAGGATTGCGTCATTGTGGAATCGTCGACCACCTTTTGGTTCCTCCTGGTTTACACAGTAAGCTCTGTCAGCACTGCTGCCAGCGATTAGCGCTGTCAGTTGAGCTAGCACCTTTAGCTTCTAGCTGCCAGCTCAGCCACCTCCATGTTGAGAAGCATGTTAAGACAAATAGAGCACAGCATTAGTTCAGGCAGGACACAATGTCAAGCTCAGCTCACATCCCAGCCACATCAGCTGATCTCAAACAGCCCAATCAACCAATGGATCAGCTGATCAATGGAAGAATTAGCTGATAGATCACATGATTCTTTTCTATGCAACCAATTGGCTAATCTCATTCAGGGTATCCTATTTAAACTGCACTGGCCTGCCTGGTGTTGCTGCTTTCTCTGCAAGCCACTTTGCAACCTGCATCCACCCCAGCTCCTCCTTTTTATGTTGTGTCAACTTATCAGTGTTATCTCTGTTAGTCATTGATGCTTATTCAGTTCTCTTCTCGGGGGTCTTTGCTGCTGCTTTCCCTACCTTAGGCATTCCATGTAGGTGCGTGGAGGGGCAGAAAGGTGCGCACTCTCTGCCTTGGGCTTTCTGCATAGGCCTGAGGAAAAGCAGAGAGGCCCCAGAACAGAGCCATACTGCCAAATATAATACCGCAATGGAAATGAAGTTTTCTTTGACAAATGTGATCCTGACTGCATTATTATTAACTAGTGTTACATTTATCAGCGTGTTAGCCAATTCGTTTTTATGATAACTTCCTGTGGCACACTGCATACAGTCTGTCTGAAAGTTGCCGCAAAAGTTAAATGTTTTCAACACACTCAAGTTAAAATCCATATCGACAAAAAGGAAAAAAAAACAGATCATGGAGGTTCTCATAGGAATAAATTGATCTCTGGTTGACTTGCATATGTCTTCAGAGCTATGTGGAGCTGAGGTGTACATTAAGTGTTTTGAAGGTCAAGGCAAAGCTAAATAGTATGTACTGATACATGGAAAGAATTTCTGTTAAAGCTTCTTAAAGAGGGGCAAATGAATGAACGGTACACTTCAATGTTGCCCTGCTACAAGCCAATATGACCTCTTCTTTAGCTTATAACCACAATCTCACTGTGCCTAAAATAAGCTTGAGTGAGTACGTGCACCAAGACCAGTAGCACTTGTCCCAAAGCCTTCTAATCCACTGGGTCATCCTTTCTGACTTTGCCCAGTGGAAGATGTTCCTCTTTAACGAATATGACCTCACCATGGCCCAGAGGAAGTCCAAGCAGCACCAATAGCAGTGACACACTGTTGAGGGGCCGGTGCCTGCATTGCTGAAGGCAAGATAACACCAAATGAGATGTGACAGTTGAAAGAGAAAACAGGCTCAGCTGATGGGGCTCCAAAGAGAACAGAAGGTCCTTTGTATCATATGCCTTAGTATTTCCACAGTGGTGGTACAATATGAAAATTGTGGGTGAATATTTGTGAATTATAGAGCGTTTCAGTGTATAATGATTAGGTTTATTTTGTTAAATTCATAGTATTACAATTTTAATTTAAATTCGAGCTAATGGCTCTCCTGCCTGTGACTTCTGAGGGAAAACTGTATGTGTCCAGTGTTCAGCTGTTTTTTGCCCTCCATTGACCTTGTTATTGTGAAGTATGAGAAATAAGCAATCTTCACATTCAGCTCAGGGCTCGTCTGTTAGTAAAAGATCTGAGCTGTCCTGGTGATGTGAAGGGGGAGGTGTGTGTGTGTGTGTGTGTGTGTGTGTGTGTGTGTGTGTGTGCGCGCGCACTTCTTGCTAAAATTGTTGTTTCATCAATAAATAATGGCAGACAGAACTCTGATGGCCACACAGCGTCTCTGATCTATGATCAAACAGAAAGCACTGTCCTGCTCTCAGACTACAAATACAGCCACACGCTATGCATCAAACACACAGACACACAGACACACACACACACATGCATCAACACACACAAGTAAGTGTGTTTGTCTTCTGGCAATCTGAACACTTAACAAAGCTTTTAAAATCTGAAGTGGGGTCACTTCTCCAACACACTTCCCATAGTTCCCATGAGTCCCAGCTTTAGCTTCCACAGTTGCTCTGCAGCTTTCTTTGCATCTGCCGCTCCAAGCTTTCCACCGATTCAAGGTACTCACAAAGCCTCTTGTTTTCCAGTGGGTAGAACTGAGGGCTCTAGCCAGTTTTGCTGCACTCAGAAGCCAAGTAGGTGCTTGAACCTTTTCTTGTTGGGAGTGATATCCTGGCTTTACTCTGCACGCTCAGCTCAGTCAGGAAAACCTCTCCAGCTCTCTCACCTTCCTTTCTGATGTGAGGAGTGTTGCTGCTGATCTATTTGCTGCCTCTTCTCATCATCTCCTTTCCCCCTCAGGGAATGGATTTTTTAAGGCAGGTGGCCTTCCAGGTTTTTACCTCCAGACTTTTGGTTTACTGCATTTCTGCCAATACTGTTGGTACCAGCTTGTGTAACCATCTGTATTAGTCCCATACTTGAAAAAAATACTGCATGATGTGATACGAAGCAGTTATACTAAATGTTGGTGGTTCTGCACAGCCCGAAGGTCTGCTTTATGAATTCTACAGGGATACATTTGATAGATGACTGATTCTCAGAGGCCAATACTAATGTTTAGGTTTTGACATGCAGGTATTGCCAATACAAAGTATGATGTTTTGGTATTCTTCTTCCCCTTCAGGCAAGAACCTCCATCATTGTAAAGATAAAAAGGCAATCTTTTTTTGAGTGCTGCATTTATGTACTTATGTACCTCAGTCATGGATGGTGGAAATACAAAGCACAGGACTGTGACACCAGAAACTGGGGTTCATGTCCTTGATTCATTTTCCATAACCGCTTATCCTGTTAGGGGTTGCGGTGGGGCTGGAGCCTATCCTAGCTGACATTGGGGGAGAGGCGGGGTACACCCTGGACAGGTCGCCAGACTATCACAGGGCTGACACATAGAGACAAACCATTGGCACTTACATTCACAGCTACGGGCAATTTAGAGTCACCAGTTAACCTAACCTGCATGTCTTTGGACTGTGGGAGACATTCAGATAATTCAAATGATAGCTAATAGATAGTGCCAATAATAGAAAACCAGACTGCTTTATTGACTTAAAAAGGGCAGCAACTACACACCCTGACACAGTAGATGTTGGTACACCATTTAATTGCGAGCCACCAATAAATAAAGACATGAAGAACAACAACAAATGCTGCAGGCTGACTGGAGTGCAAAACAGAGTCACCAGTGTGGATTGTCTTTCACAATTTCAGAGGAAGACAACACGATAGCGCAGACGGTCTGATCCCTGACCGCCAGACTCCCCACCAGATCAGCAAACTTCCTACAGCTGTTAAACGGGTAAGACACAGTGCTGAAGGATCATCTCCAGAGCGTTAGCATATGCTAACGCATCATTGGCAGCTCACATCCAACACTGAGCCTTAAAACGGGCCAAACAAACTCACATCAAAAAGGCTTAACTTTGTTGTTAAACTAAAAAATAATCACTAGCCGTGTGATGCTACAGTTTGCCCTTAATTTGTGTCATTACCTGGTGACCCAGTCTGGTACACGTGGACCCGCTGCTTGGACACTGACAATCTCTCTCGCTGTGTGTGTATGTGAGACAGAACTGCTGGTTTGTTTGAGGTGAGGGTTCATGTGTGAGGTGAATCATTAGTGCACTGTTATCCTTTGTGGTGGGCCAGTTTCAGTTAAAATACAAGGGCCAACATTTTGTCCAGGTCCACACCTGTCTACTTGGTAGTTGGTAGGACGGTGGGACGGTGCCTGGATGCGTTTAAAGAAATGCAGCATGACGATACAGACAATTTACACACCAAATGTAACACTGACCTTTCAATGTGCATTCAACCCGCATTACACCTGTTCATAGAGTCAGCTGTCATTCTGTTCACTTCTGTTATAGAGCCTGTTTCTGCTGTGTAGTGTACACACTTTACTGATAAAACACAGGATTACACTGGGCTTCATAATCTCTCACCGGCTGTTTTCCCACAGAAAGTAATGCAACCAAATTGTTACAAATTCTACTTATTTTGAAAGGCACTTTCTCACCATGTTTCTTTTCCTAAACCTAACCACAGTAACCTTCATTACATACACCCAACCTCCGTCACTGTATGTTAATGGGGATTATCATCAGTTCATTCATTAACATTATTCACGGGGAGCTAATTTCACTTTCCCATTCTGTATTTATTATGTTTATCTGTAGTGTAGGGTTATATGGGCAGGGGTGTTGAGGGTAGGCTGTTTATACCCTAGAAAACCTCCCTCTTTTTCACAGCCTAATGTTGGCAGGTATGGGTCAGAACTGTCCTTTGTTTTTGTTGTCTTAGCAATAGTGGTGTCACATTTGGTTAGGTCAGAGCTATGGAATATTAAATCATCCATATTTTCGTAATACATCTTCGCTCTTCTTAACCTTAGTGTGTGCATAAACTACAGGTAATACACTTATGGCCAATAAACGATAGTTTCACATTTTTAAAATTTCAACCATAAGTCCATAAGAAAAAATCCTTGTCATGCATCTCTAGCTTTTAAGTCTCATCACTCTAGTTTGAAGATTGCTCTACAACATGAACAGGTATCATTTCTGTTGACAGCACCTTCCCATCCTGTCTAACCCCCTCTTCAAACAACGTCTGCTCTTTCCTTTAACTGCCTTTGAAACAGGGTTTGTTTCTCAAGTCATGCTCTGGCTGCCGTCTCTGCACTTAGCGCACTGCTTCCTTCCTGATGGCACTGACTTTTTCAGCCTGTTTACATCTCTCTTCCTACTGCCTCTTCTTCGTGCTTTTGTGCACCTGAATATCAACTTTTCTCTTGCTGGGCACCTGTATGGTAGCTCTGTAAAAGGCTTTGTTTGCTGCCTCATGGTGAATAAACACGCTGTTTATGAGAGGAGGCAAAGTCTCCCCATCTTTGCAAGGCTCATACCTGCAAAAGTGATTGTGAAAATGCAGTAATGAGTACAGCTCATTGTATAAGGCTCAGATTATTTGAATGATATCAGGCCAAAGCACTGCCCCCAGTTTTTCATCTGCAACTGTAAAGGTTTGTGTGACACAAACAGTGTGTAACTAAATTCCAGCTGACATCTGCTCCTCTGCACTTAACTTCTTTTTTTATTCTCATATCTCTTTCATGTGGTAACATCCTGAAGCAATGATGTTTTCTTTCACATTTCTGTTCAGCTCAGAAAAAGGTTGATGTTCTTGACCTTTTGGATTCTCACACTGCTGTGTGCATGGAGAATATTCATGCATCGCTTCTGCTGTGTTGCTTCACTGTATCATCACAGCATGTTGGCTTCAAATTTTGTTACTCATTTTACAGGAAAAAATGCAAATGTACAGGCAAGACTGTGGGTTGGATCTTCATTTTTTTGTTGTTCTTTTTCATTTTGACGTTAAGCCCATCATTATTAAAAGAAGTTATGTGCTCCTATATAACTGTATTTTGTACATGTTATCTTGTAAATAAGCTATATTGTTATTTGTAACATATTCCTGTGTGGAGTTTGGGATATCTAAAAATGCAGACAACAACACATGCGTGAAACTACACTCCAAACCACAGAAAGAGCCAAGTACTGAGAGAGACGAGGGAAGCACCAATTGTGAAATTCTGGGCCGATACCGATGTTAAAAATTAGGGATGCACAATATTGTATTTTTTGTCGATATCTGATATGCCGATATGTAACAACTCATTTGACCGACCTTTCCCTACCTAAGTGATCAAGTCTCTTCTGTAGTGCAATTATTGTCATATTATGCATGCATATTATCTTGAAGGCCCACCAGCAGATGGAGACTTGAAATATAATACTTTTCAATGTATGTAATATTCATTCATTGTACAAAATAAGAAAAAGCATGTTGTCTGATTCAGATATTTCATTTTAGAGCCAATATCGGCTGTTGCATATGACGTGCCGATATTATCATGCATCCCTATTGAAAATAACAATTTGGCCAACAGTTGATACTGATGTTTTGTTGTTGTCTATTTTGTCTTTGTTGTTGTTCATTACACTACCTTTGAATGGGCACAAATCCAGTCATTAAAATGTATCAAACAACCTGTAAAATGACCTTCTTTCACATGAACAACAAAGCTTCAGAAGCCTTTTTACTACAATATTTCATAACTCCCTTTCTAATATCTGTTTTATATTGCTATGAAGACATCAACTATTTTTTTACCTTTAACAATTATTTATTTAAGTTTCTAGCCAAAAACTTAAACTGTTAACTGTTATCGGACCAAATGGATTAAATCTTGGTAGTGGAACAAGTCATTTCGCCAGTATTGTGATGCTCAAAAAATGTATGCACTGATTTACAGGCATCTATTTTCCAATGTAAGTCTATGTGAAAAAGTCTTTTTGGCATCATGTGACGGACTCCAAAATTTCAGCAGCTAACAGCTAATGTTAACTAGCTCGTCTCCTTCAGATGTCAACATGGATTTGTTGTTCATAATGTATTGCTATCAGGGAACAATAGAGTGTGTCCCCTGATGCATCAGTAGTAAGTTTACTAATCCTTTCGTCCTGACGGCTTCCCAGGAAAGATCTCTTCCAAACATGTTTTCGATTTTTCCTGGACAATATGACGGTGTTAGTCTAAAGCCCTGCATTTTTTTGTCTCCAGCACAGATGCAGAGGTTTAGCTGCTGAGGACACAGCTAAGTGGATGCCTCAGCTCGTTTATCCCCTGCTGTAAGGCTGTAGTGGAAACTCATGTTGTCATGGTGTGACCAGAGCGGACCCTATAGAAAATAAAATTAAAAATCCCTGTAGTCCCCCTCTGGACCTAACCCACTGGCCACCAGCAGCCCTGATGATATCCAGGATTTTTAGATAAAATGCGATTATGTTGTCTGATTATTTGGTGTTATAAACAAGCTAAGATCAAATTTAGAAAAAAATCCATTTTTCAAATTGTCTCCTGAGTCATTAATGCTCAAAACCACTCATCACAAAACAGGGTTATATACCCCAAGGGAAGCACTTAGAAAGGTCACTGCCATTTCCAAACACAGACAGCACTGGTACAGAGCTGGGGTGTATGACTGAATACAATCATTGCAGGCAACAAATGAAATAGGATTATAAAATATTAACTTATTCATTACAAATAATGATTGCCTTTTCTTATCGGTATAGGTTGAAACCACCATGCAGGAAACCTGGTAGTGACAGTCTTTTTGTTTTGGGGGACGAGCCTCCAGTTTTTGTGTAAACAGTGAATCAGTGCCACGACCTCACTGTGACTCCATTGAGAAATACACTGATGGCAGTTAACAAATGTGAGTTCCTCTTGAAGGGTGCACAGAGTTCCTTTTGTAAAATGCAGCATATGAGTGTGGAGGACTGTGTTGGTAGGCATGTCCAGCACTCACTGGCCTAGATACAATACTAAGTGTTGGACCTGGCTGATTAGTGTGAGGCAGAGCATGTGGCAGGAGGCTGACTTCTTGTTCTACAACTGAGAGATGTAGCTCTTTACAAGCAAGTATAACCATAGAGTATACTGACACATTTATGATTTGCTGCACAGACAAACTTAAAAGACTCTTTTTTTGGTAGAAAGTTTGTCCATAATGATTATGAGATAAGTTACTTAAAGTTTTTTTTTTTCCCTTATCCAAAGCAAGGGTCTAAAACTTCAGACCAAAGCCATGCTAACAGTCCTCTGAGGTGGTACATAGGCACAGCAGTGCTTTGGGATAAATGTTAGCATCAGTGCACCAGCATCATACTGATGTTAAAATTAATGACAATACTGACATGTTTAGTAATCAAACCATAGTAGACAAAATCTGCAAACTGCAAATCCTATAATAACTATGTGCTATTCAAATTATTTGGTTAGGCAGCACATTGAAAGTTATCATTTTGGGACATTTCTTACATGTGAAGCTATGGTAATATATTTTAAAATGAAGGTAATTCAGTAAATACAATTTGAATTAATAGTTTTTACTTATTCTCATAATACTGAGCAGCACATCTCCACAGTTAACGTGTGTAAATAACCAGTGTTGGGGGTAACGTGTCACAAAAGTAATGGGGTACAGTAACATATTAGGTTTCACAGTAATGTAAGTAAGTAAGTAATGTAACATGTTCCCAACAGGATTTTGGGTAATATTATTACATTAACAACGTAATGTAATGCATTACCATCTGAAATACATTATAGGCTATATTGTTTTAATTTTTCATTCATCCACACTGATCCACATCGCTCCACATTGTTGTGTGTTGTCATGTCATTACAGACTACATTATAGGCCTAGAGGGGCACAAGTGAGCAGCACATCTGGGACTGTGCGTTATGTTCACTGTGTTTCCATGAATATACCTATGTCTACAACGCAGCCTATCCTGTTCTGCTTTTGCTTTGTAAGGCTGCTATAAACCAGCGGAAATAAGGAGTTGGCGTCTGGTTTGTTTTTTTTCTTCGTCCTGGTGATCGGCACATCTGGGTGATGTTAGTATATGTTGGATGTGTTTCCATTCACATCTCCTACAACTGCAGAGCAACGCTAGCACACAGTCCTGTTCTTATGCATAACTCTCTCCGGTTCATGTTGTAGCTGACCAGCACACCAGGAACTGGCAGGTGGTCTTCCAGCTTTGGTGTATTAATTTGCGCTCATCGTAGTGACTGAATGGCAAGCCATTCTGTTTGTTGTCCTAACCTCAATATTTGTTTATTGTGTTTCATATCACAGGCCCACAAATATTTATTCATATCTTGTAATAACTTGATCCTCTGCCTGAGCCTCTCTGTGTCCAAGGATATTCATTTATTTTAAAAGGTCTAGATTATATAATTGTTCTATATCATCACACTATTATTAAAGGCGCTGTATGTAAGAATGTGGCCAAAACGGTTACTGCACTCAAATTCAAAATACTGCAGCGAGTCATGTCCGTCCCCCCTCCCCCACAGATTTGAGGTTGCTGGACAGCGGCACGCTGGGGACTGATTTGTTTGCCCACCAGCAGCTGCCGTGGCAGGGCTGCGTCACCGCGTCCTTGATCTTCCGTATTCCAGCGGACCGTTCGAGTAAGTCTGGCTTCTCTGCTGCTAACGCTGCTGCTGGGATACAGCTGAGGAGGAGCCGGCTGCTAATGCTATGTACCAGGACACCGCTAATGCTGCTTGCCGTGCTGCTGTAGCTCAGTCGTAAATGTAACTGATGCTGAGACTCTACTGACTGTGTGACTGGTAGATGGCGGTGGGTGGCGCAACAGGCCAAAACACAAATTAAAAACATAAACATGATTTGCGAACCGTAAATTTTTTTTTTAAAATGCGAATATTCTGGCTGTACTGTTGTTGTCGGTGAGATCAGTATGTTACATGAACATTATTCCTTAGTCTCTGTGACATATTAGGAGGATTTTATGACTATTTGCTTTATATTTCTTACATATAGCTCCTTTAATTAGGCAGGGAATTGTAATACAAGGTAGTAACCACTGTATGTGAGTGCATGAATGGGTCAGACCTGTGCAGCACTGGATTTGAAATGAACTGTAATAAACTGGAGCTTCTGTGCTTTGATTACCTGCTGTGAAACAACATGACCCTCATCCATTTAAAATCAACATTAGTTCCTCTGAGCTCATTTTGGTCAAAGGAATGCAAAAGTAGTTTAATTAGTAACTTATTACTCTTCACAGAGAGTAATATTGTAAAGTAACTAATTACTTTCAAATGAAGGTAAGTAGTAACATGTAACATGAAATTTTGAGAGTAACTTGCCTAACACTGTTAGAGACAGACAAGATTGAAGTGGATCTCATATTCCAGGTGGCACAGAAGACAGAGCCAAAACACAAATTCAGCGGTGTGAGAATGTCAAAACATGTCATTTAATTATTAATTTTTTCATTATATTTTAATATCTTTATTACAAACACCCACAATCAAACCTGCATTTTCTTTTTTTTCTTTCTTGTTTTCAAACAGAGCCAGTTTGGGGTGAAAAAAAATATTAAGACAAAATATCACCCACAAGTCACCTTTGTTATGAACACCCGCCAGGTACCCAACCTGATGCAGGACTGTGTAATGGTAATCCATAATGTAGTTATTGAGATATTTCACTTTAAACCAGAAATGCCAACCTGATGGTGGCATTAGAGGAACAGACAGGGGATCACCAAAGTAACTAAAATTCAGCCTATGGGGAATGTCTGTACAAACCTTTGTAGTAGTCCATCCAATAATTGGTGAGATATTTCAGTCTGAACCAAAATTGTGGACATACTGACACTGGCATCCATACAGTGCATCTGTTATTTTGCTGTCTATTCAGGAAAACACACTAAAATGTAATTGGATCCAACCAAGATTGAGCTAAGGGGAAAGAAAAGCCAGTGTAAAATGCCTGATTCTAATGTCAGAATACATTAAATGCAGAAAATACTGAAAAATAGAAGTGCTAAAGTCCCTTAATCATATTTATTTTTCAAATTATATATATATATATATATATACACACACACACATTTGCAAATTCATAATCAACCTCATGTCGCAGTGTCAAACTCTACATTTTATCTATTGATGCAGTTTATCTATCCTGGATACTGGAAAAGCTTTTGGATATTATGGCTCCAACACAGCGCATACTTTTCTACCAATGATGTGTAACCACCCTTTGGTCTATTAATTTATGTATAAAACTAGATACATTAATAAGTATAAATGTAAATATATTTAAATTTGGTGTCAAGGCTGTGTTTTGTATCTCTCCCTGTGAAGCATATTTTAAAACCAGAGCAGGGAGAGATCAATGAATCTTCTCCATTGGGAAACAGGACGAAGCAGAGCTCACAGGTGGATTCTGAGGTGGAGGTGGGGTGTGACATACATAGGCAGCAGCAGCAGCTGTAGAAGCAGCAGAAATTAGCAGCTAGTTTGTCAGCTTTACCAGAGCGCTCAATGGAAACTAGTAAGTAATTTGTGTATGTAGCTCACAGGTTTAAGCCTCATTACTGCTCCTTCATGTACAGTATGCTGAACACATCTTACACCCTAGCCCACTTGAATGCATAAACCTGCCCATATGGTCGCTGCTCTTGTTGCACTTAGTCTCAAAGACATATACAGTGTGTTCAAAGGTTTGAGGACAAGAAGACAGCACATTACAAAACTTACATGGACGTGCAACACAGAGGTGAGATCCATGCCTCATAGTGGGTGGTCTTTTTTCAGTTTTACAAGAAAAAAAGACAACAACCAGCAACAAATCCACAACAAATCCACACCTGACCTACAAATGAAAGTCCAACATTTAGTCTCCTTCTAGCTCTGATTCTCAACACAACCCCTAAAGTCCTGAAAGGCAATAGTTTTTATTTTGTGTGCACAACTTGCTATTTTGTATGCACAAGAAAAAAAATTGTTTTCACAAGATATTAACTTGTTTCCATAAGATAATTCATTTGTGCACACAAGATATTAACTAGTTCCCACAACTGCAACTATTCTTCAATTAAATAACATCATAAGAAAAATAAGATACTATAATCATACAAAGTTACAAGTGAAACAATATTTTTCCTTCCATTTTTCTTTTCTGCTTCATCTGTAACAATAGGGGGGGTCAAATTTGCTTTAAAAAGTGAGTCTAGAGAGTGGGTTATGTTGACTCCTAGGTACTTGAATTCCAATTTAGCCAGAGTAAAGGGTATATGAGATTGTTGAATCTGTAGTGCAGAGTTGTTCACCTGGAGGAACTCAATTTTCTGAATGTTAACTTTGTAACCTGAAATGGAGCCAGCATTTTCCAGAATAAAGAGGATCTCTGGGATGCTTACTACTGGGTTTCTTACATAAAGCAAAAGGTCATCCGTGTATAGGAACACCCTATATTCTGTTCCTTCATACTTAATGCCTTGAAGAACGGGGGAGGTCCTTAGTGCAACTGACAAAGGTTCAATAGCCAAAGCAAAAAGAAGAGGAGACAGGGGACAACCCTGGCATGTTCTGAATGACAGTGGAAAATATGTACAGATGCAAATATTGGTGCAGATGTATGCTTCTGGGGAACAGTATAGAAGACGGATCCATGCACAGAACCTATTACCAAAACCAAATTGTTGTAATACTGTGAATAAAAATCTCCATTCAGCTCAGAGTGAATAATATTCAAAAGTGAGCGGATGTTGGAGAAAGAGTGTCTCCCCTTAATGAAGCCTGTCTAATCTTTTGAGGCAATATTGGGGAGAACAGTCTCCAAACGGTTCTAGAATTTTCACATCGATATTAAGCACAGATATTGGGTGATAGGAGCTGCTGTAAGTGGGATCTTTATCTTTTTTAAGTAATAAAGAGATTGAAGCCTGTTGTAGAGTGGTTGGCAAGGAACCCCACTCTATGGAGTCACTGAAAACATTTAAAAATAATGGTGCCAATTTTCCACAAAATGTCTTAAAAATTGAATTTGCTTTTTGTTTCAACTGATGGGCTAGCAACCTACTAGCTTTGTCACCATATTCGTAAAATGACCCCCGTGTGCGCAGTAGCAATTTTTTAGCCTTTCTTGTAGATAACAAATTAAATTCAGACTGTAGATTTAGTTGCTTTTTGTATAGTTCTGGAGTGGGATTTGTAGAGTGTACATGATCTAAACTGAGAATACAATTTGTTGGAAATAATTATTGCAGTTTTCTCTGTTTTGTTTTTATGTGTGGAGAATGAGATGACTTCTCCTCTGATAAATGCTTTTAATGTTTCCCATAGTATGGAGTGTGAGACTGAGACATTTTTGTTGAGATCGATAAATGTGTCAATGGAGGCAGTTATATGGTTGCAAAACACTTGGTCAGAGAAAAGGAGGGAGTTAAGTCTCCATTGAGGAGGGTCTCCTTTGGGAAAAGCAAAGGAGGGATCAAGTTTTCATGGAGCGTGAGCGGAAATAACAATCTCTGGATAACCTGAGGAGACTACAGACGGGACAGGTGTTTTGTCTATAAAAAACTAGTATATGCGAGAGAAGGAGTGATAGACAGGGAAAAAAGAAAACACCTTAGCATTTGGGTTATTAAATCTCCAGGGGTCCACATATCCATTCTGGTCCAAAAACAGGTTAAAAGCTCTAGTCCTAGAGCTCGACCTATCCAAAGTTGGACTGATGATAGTGTTTAGATCTCCCCCAAAGGTTAAGGTGTGTATCTACACCAGGGAGAGAGGACAGGAGTCTGTTGGCAAACCCCACATCATCAAAATGTGGGGCATAGAAATTTATTAGTAGTACGGGCGTGTGGAGGAGGGTGCCTACAACTATAATATATCTACCCTGTGGATTTGGGATAATATTGGAAGCAGAAAATTGTATTTTCTTATCTAGAAGTATTGCAACACCTCTGGATTTAGAATTAAAGGAGTGAAACACTTGTCCAATCCAAGACTTGCAGAGCCTGACATGGTCTGCTCTACGCAAATGTGTTTCCTGCAAAAAAAAATTATCTGATGTCTCAGGTGAGAGAAAACCCTTGATCACTTATAGGGATTATTCATACCTTTGACATTGCGGGTTATAAATCTCACTGGAGGAGTTATATTAGCCCTCCCAACATGTGGAGAATTAGCCATTGTCTACTATGAGAATCAAAGGGAAAGGAAGAAGGTAAATATATAAATGGAGCCCAAAGGTATCAAGCACTGGTGTAGCAAACCTACTCAGTAAGAGCAATAAAGTAGAAGTGGAAATGTTGCAATCTAAAAACACGGAATTGTGTTTAAAGTAAGAAAAGTTGGATTTCAAGGTTAACCGTCCCCCATCTCCCCCACCCAGCCCATCCCTCCAACTCTCTGACCCCAAGTCTCCTTCCCCAAACGAAGAAGACAGACATTTCTTCCAATGCATCTAACTATCTTTACTAACTCATCTCTCTCTCTCTCTCTCTCTCTCTCTCTCTCTCTCTAGGGTGGCTCCCTAGCATCATCAGCCTAATTACAGAGGCAAGGAAGGGAAAAAGACAAAGAAGAAAGGCAAAATGATGCCATACACTGTGGTTATCTAACTGGTAAAGTAGACAAAGAAATGAATAATTTAAAATAAAATTAGTAAAGGTCAGGGCCTAGGCCTACACACTTACACAGTATATTGCTTAAATCTATTTGAATTCAGTGAAAAACATATTCGCTGAACACAGCACTATTGTCATTGCACCAGTCAGGGCAAACAAAAAGAAATAGCGGCCACACATAAAGCTTAACAGATAATGTAAATAACGCTGAGTGACTGAGCGTGAGGAAAGAACTTCGCAATACAGCAATGGTAGAAACATATGTAACAGCAGGCTATAGACCCACTTTAAAAAGAAAACAAAACAAAGCATAAAATGAGAGTAATGTGTGGTTTGAGAAACAGTTGTCTTGATGGTTAAACTGTCTGAAAACAGTGACAACAACAACAACTTATTTCGGAGTCCAGACACAACAAATAAGGCTGACTAGAATAGTACAGAAAGTTATTCAATATTAATTTTACACTACAGGTAATTCCCACAGTCATATACTGTAAGCATGGGTACCTTCTCTCCTCCTCTCCTGTACTTCATACACATGCCAGCACCTGTAGATGAACCAGTAAGCTGCCGTTGAATTTTAAGAAGAGTCACATTAACGAGCGAAGTCCCTCCAGATCTGCGGCCAGTTTAGAGCTGGGGTTTGGTGCATCCCTCTGACATGGCGGCACCCTTTTCTGCAGTGGCATGGTCGGCAGTAGTAGTTGTCAGTTTCTTCCATTGTTCGTAAGCCATTTGTTTCAAAAAGTTAAAGTTAAAAAGTCTCTGGATGTTAAACGACACCAGGTATTAGATGAAACACGGCTCTTGTGTGAATAACTGATGATAAGTATTGAAAAAGCACGGGAGCCACCTCTTGAGCTTGTGTTCCCTCACATGGTAAACCAGAAGTCCCAATACAGTGTCTTGTTCCCAGGAGATAACTTGTTCCAACAAGACTGCTATACATATGTATATCTGTAGATGTTTATATGTAACCCTTTAGGATTTTAGGGGGCTCAGAAGTTCTCCATAAACTCCTGAGAAACATATCTGCCTCTCTAAGTTGCACTATATTCTGCAGCTAGTTGCTAACTGTGTCTGCAGTCTGGTGCTGGACAGGTGGTGTAAAGTGGTTTTTCAGAGCTTTCCAAGTGTTGTGGGCTGTAAAATGAAAAACAATGAGCTGAAAGAGGCTAATGAGCACTGTAGGGCTGAGGAGAACTGCAAAGATGCTTATAATTCTTTGGGAATTCATCACTATAAATCACCATCATCTGACTCATTCTTCATATGAAAATATTGACGAGTGCAGCTACAGAGAGTTCATCAGCTGTAACTCTGCTTTAATACACTGACTCACTGATGTCCCTGTGGCTATCTTTACACTGCTGCCCAATACACTGGATCAGTGAACACAAGTTCTCCTTCGGGCAAACTATTGAAACTAGCCAATGGCCAAACACTTTCAACAGGTCATTACAGTAATGAATCTCTTTTACAAACATTGACCACATAACAGAACCAATATCAGGAAGAGACTTTAAAGGGAAATTTCGGTTTATTTCAACCTGTCTCCTATCGTCCTAAATTTGTTTAAAGTGACTAGTGACATAAAAATAATAGTTAGCATGTTAGCTGTTAGCCTAGATGCAGCACATAGTAGCGTCAGACCTGTTAAAATGTAAGTGAACGGGCATACTTCAAGTGCAAAGTTAGTCCACTAATCAAGCTTTTTTTCCACAAAGACCGCCTCATATCGTTAGGATAAATGTCAGAGAACATATAGAAAATGACAAGTAAACGTGTTGTCTTACCTTACCGGTGTGGTGCCATGTTTGTTGTTTACCATTTAGCTCTGCTTTCCAGAGCGCGACCGAAATATTGTGAGAACAAGCAGCGATCTCATACAGTGCCTGAAATCTCGCAAGATCTAGATAAAGCCCAGCTGGATACTACTCCAGGTGGAGGTGTCTCGTCCTCGGTCAAATCCAGACCTTGAAAATAAGGCTGCAACCGGTCCCATTCCTTGCAACAGAGGCATTCCTCTTCTGTGGGCATTGGGGCACAGCATTCACAGGTACACCACCAATCTCCACAGCTACGCAGCCTTGTAGCAGCCATTCCTCCTCTTTCGTCCTCTACCTGTTGCGCCTCTCTCTCTCTCTCCTCCTCCGTTCTTCAATTTCACAAAGCTCTTCGTCAGTGTATTCTGACTCAAATAAATAAGGGCGGCCATCAAACTCTGCAAAATCAAATTCCTCCTCCACAAAGTCGAAGTCTGGCAAAAAGTCAGCCATTATTCTATAAATCTTTCATAAAATAAATGAATGAACTTTTCAGGCTACTGTCCGGTTCTGCCTTCCAGATGTTGCTGCTTGTTCTCACGAGATTTCAGGCACGGTATGAGATCGCTGCTTGTTCTCGCGATATTTCGGCCGCACTCTGGAAAGCAGAGCTAAATGGTAAACAAACATGGCACCACACCAGTAAGGTAAGACAACATGTTTACATGTCGTTTTCTATATGTTCTCTGACATTTATCCTAATGATATGAGACGGTCTTTGGGAAAAAAAGCTTGTTTAGTGGACTAACTTTGCACTTGAAGTATGCCCGTTCACTTACATTTTAACAGGTCTGACGCTACTATGCGCCCCAGCTGTATCTAAGCCAACGGCTAACATGCTTACTATTATTTTTATGTCATTAGTCACTTGAAACAAATTTAGGACGATAGGAGAAAGGTTGAAATAAACCGAAATTTCGCTTTAAGCTCGTTCTGATGGCCTGCTACGACACCACTGAGTTTTACTGATTCCAACAGAAACCCATTAACTCTGCTTTGTCACATGACAAACAACAGACTAGACTTGGGCGGAACAGGCTACTCCTCATTGAAAATGACATAAAAACAAAGTATAATGATAACTATAGCAGCATCATCATATGCTTCAAAACTATTCAAGGTTTTTTCGCCAGACAAACCAGCATGTTTGCTTTTTCCAGCTGGAGCAGGGCACGTAGCGGATTGACAACTTTGGCCGCTGTGCTGAATATGCGCTCTGATGGAGAGCTCGTGGCACAAACGCACAGGTACTTTCAGACAGCCCTCAACATCAGAGGAAAACGCCTGGCTCCATCACATTTCCACCTGAGAAGGAGGTCTTGGTCTCCCTTAATAACAGGCTCACGACAACAGGCAGTTATCTCTGCTCCTGCTCGCTCCTGTATGGTGCCGACTGGACCTGCCGCCGCATTGGGTTTTCTTTGAAGAAGACTGCCCACAGTCATCTGTTTTTTGGTGGTTCAGGTTGCGCTTCTCCGTCCTCCACTCTGATGGAAACTGGACCTAATGCTGCTGCTGCTGCTGCTGTTTGCAGAAGTTGTGAAGTTGTGGGGTTTTTGGGGACCAACTCGACAAAGTCCTTGTCGAAAACACGGCTTGCCATGTTTTCTTGACTTTCTCACGTCTGAGTGGTCACGTGACGACGTCATATCCAAAAACTTTATCAAATGTCATCTCCAGTTATGAGAAACATTATAGCCTACTTGTTTTAAATTGTAATAGTATGAAATTGAAAACTCAACCACACATACATAAGTACTGGACAAACAGTCATTATTTAGACATTAAATAAATTATATTTAATATTATATCAGGCCACTGTAGGCCTATATGGGCGCCAGATTTTTTTAATGACAGTAATGAAACTGATACCGTTGCTATTTATTTTTAAGTCATCAAGTACCATTCTGAGGTCATCAAGTACCATTCTGAGGTCATCATGTGCCATTCTGAAGTCATCAAGTACCATTCTGAGGTCATCAAGTACCATTCTGAGGTCATCAAGTGCCATTCTGAAGTCATCATGTACCATTCTGAGGTCATCAAGTACCATTGTGAAGGCATCAAGTACCATTCTGAAGTCATCAAGTACCATTCTCAGGTCATCAAGTACCATTCTGAAGTCGTCAAGTACCATTCTGAGGTCATCAAGTACCATTCTGAGGTCATCAAGTACCATTCTGAAGTCATCAAGTACCATTCTCAGGTCATCAAGTACCATTCTGAAGTCGTCAAGTACCATTCTGAGGTAATCATGTACAATTCTGAGGTCATCAAGTACCATTCTGATGTAATCATGTACAATTCTGAAGTCATCATGTACCATTCTGAGGTCATCAAATACCATTCTGAGGTAATCATGTACAATTCTGAGGTCTTCAAGTACCATTCTGAAGTCATCATATACCATTCTGAAGTCATCATGTACCATTCTGAGGTCATCAAATACCATTCTGAGGTAATCATGTACAATTCTGAGGTCTTCAAGTACCATTCTGAAGTCATCATGTACCATTCTGAGGTCATCAAGTACCATTCTGAGGTAATCATGTACAATTCTGAGGTCTTCAAGTACCATTCTGAAGTCATCATGTACCATTCTGAAGTCATCATGTACCATTCTGAGGTCATCAAGTACCATTCTGAAGTCATCAAGTACCATTCTGAGGTCATCAAGTACCATTCTGAAGTCGTCAAGTACCATTCTGAGGTCATCAAGTACCATTCTGAGGTAATCATGTACAATTCTGAGGTCTTCAAGTACCATTCTGAAGTCATCATGTACCATTCTGAAGTCATCAAGTACCATTCTGAGGTAATCATGTACCATTCTGAGGTCTTGAAGTACCATTCTGAAGTCATCATGTACCATTCTGAGGTCATCAAGTACCATTCTGAGGTAATCAAATACCATTCTGAAGTCATCAAGTACAATTCTGAGGTCATCAAGTAGCATTCTTAAGTCATGAAATACCATTCTGAAGTCATCAAGTACCATTCTGAAGTCATCAAGTACAATTCTGAGGTCATCAAGTAGCATTCTGAAGTTATCAAATACCATTCTGAAGTCATCAAGTACCATTCTGAAGTCATCAAGTACAATTCTGAGGTCATCAAGTACCATTCTGACGTCATCAAGTACCATTCTGAGGTAATCATGTACCATTCTGATGTCATCAAGTTCCATTCTGAGGTAATCATGTACCATTCTGAAGTCATCATGTACCATTCTGAGGTCATCAAATGCCATTCTGAAGTCATCAAGTACAATTCTGAGGTAATCAAGTACCATTCTGAAGTCATCAAGTGCCATTCTGAGGTAATCATGTACCATTCTGAAGTCATCAAGTACAATTCTGAGGTCATCAAGTAGCATTCTGAGTTATCAAGTACCATTCTGAGGTAATCAAGTACCATTCTGAAGTCATCAAGTACCATTCTGAAGTCATCAAGTAGCATTCTGAAGTTACCAAGTACCATACTGAGGTAATCAAGTACCATTCTGAAGTCATCAAGTACCATTCTGAGGTAATCAAGTACCATTCTGAAGTCATCAAGTACCATTCTGAGGTCATCAAGTACCATTCTGAAGTCATCAAGTACCATTCTGAGGTCATCAAGTAGCATTCTGAAGTCATCAAGTACCATTCTGAAGTCATCAAGTACAATTCTGAGGTCATCAAGTAGCATTCTGAAGTCATCAAATACCATTCTGAAGTCATCAAGTAGCATTCTGAAGTCATCAAGTAGCATTCTGAGGTCATCAAGTAGCATTCTGAAGTTATAAAGTACAATTCTGAGGTCATCAAGTACCATTCTGAAGTCATCAAGTAGCATTCTGAGGTCATCAAGTAGCATTCTGAAGTTATCAAGTACCATTCTGAGGTAATCAAGTACCATTCTGAAGTCATCAAGTGCCATTCTGAGGTCATCAAATACCATTCTGAGGTAATCATGTACAATTCTGAGGTCATCAAGTACCGTTCTGAAGTCATCATGTACCATTCTGAGGTCATCAAGTACCATTCTGAGGTAATCATGTACAATTCTGAGGTCATCAAGTACCATTCTGAAGTCATCATGTACCATTCTGAAGTCATCAAGTACCATTCTGAGGTAATCATGTACCATTCTGAGGTCTTCAAGTACCATTCTGAAGTCATCATGTACCATTCTGAGGTCATCAAGTACCATTCTGAGGTAATCATGTACAATTCTGAGGTCTTCAAGTACCATTCTGAAGTCATCATGTACCATTCTGAAGTCATCAAGTACCATTCTGAGGTAATCATGTACCATTCTGAGGTCTTGAAGTACCATTCTGAAGTCATCATGTACCATTCTGAGGTCATCAAGTACCATTCTGAAGTCATCAAGTACCATTCTGAAGTCATCAAGTACAATTCTGAGGTCATCAAGTAGCATTCTTAAGTCATGAAATACCATTCTGAAGTCATCAAGTACCATTCTGAAGTCATCAAGTACAATTCTGAGGTCATCAAGTAGCATTCTGAAGTTATCAAATACCATTCTGAAGTCATCAAGTACCATTCTGAAGTCATCAAGTACAATTCTGAGGTCATCAAGTAGCATTCTGAAGTTATCAAGTACCATTCTGAGGTAATCAAGTACCATTCTGAAGTCATCAAGTGCCATTCTGAGGTAATCATGTACCATTCTGAAGTCATCATGTACCATTCTGAGGTCATCAAATACCATTCTGAAGTCATCAAGTACAATTCCGAAGTAAAGTACCATTCTGAAGTTATCAAGTTCCATTCTGAGGTAATCATGTACCATTCTGAAGTCATCTAGTACAATTCTGAGGTCATCAAGTAGCATTCTGAAGTTATCAAGTACCATTCTGAGGTAATCAAGTACCATTCTGAAGTCATCAAGTGCCATTCTGAAGTCATCAAGTAGCATTCTGAAGTTACCAAGTACCATACTGAGGTAATCAAGTACCATTCTGAAGTCATCAAGTACCATTCTGAGGTAATCAAGTACCATTCTGAAGTCATCAAGTAGAATTCTGAGGTCATCAAGTAGCATTCTGAAGTCATGAAATACCATTCTGAAGTCATCAAGTACAATTCTGAAGTCATCAAGTACAATTCTGAGGTCATCAAGTAGCATTCTTAAGTCATGAAATACCATTCTGAAGTCATCAAGTACCATTCTGAAGTCATCAAGTACAATTCTGAGGTCATCAAGTAGCATTCTGAAGTTATCAAATACCATTCTGAAGTCATCAAGTACCATTCTGAAGTCATCAAGTACAATTCTGAGGTCATCAAGTAGCATTCTGAAGTTATCAAGTACCATTCTGAGGTAATCAAGTACCATTCTGAAGTCATCAAGTGCCATTCTGAGGTAATCATGTACCATTCTGAAGTCATCATGTACCATTCTGAGGTCATCAAATACCATTCTGAAGTCATCAAGTACAATTCTGAGGTAATCAAGTACCATTCTGAAGTCATCAAGTGCCATTCTGAGGTAATCATGTACCATTCTGAAGTCATCAAGTACAATTCTGAGGTCATCAAGTAGCATTCTGAAGTTATCAAGTACCATTCTGAGGTAATCAAGTACCATTCTGAAGTTATCAAGTGCCATTCTGAAGTCATCAAGTAGCATTCTGAAGTTACCAAGTACCATACTGAGGTAATCAAGTACCATTCTGAAGTCATCAAGTACCATTCTGAGGTAATCAAGTACCATTCTGAAGTCATCAAGTAGAATTCTGAGGTCATCAAGTACAATTCTGAGGTCATCAAGTAGCATTCTGAAGTCATGAAATACCATTCTGAAGTCATCAAGTACCATTCTGAAGTCATCAAGTACAATTCTGAAGTCATCAAGTACAATTCTGAGGTCATCAAGTAGCATTCTGAAGTTATCAAGTACCATTCTGAGGTAATCAAGTACCATTCTGAAGTCATCAAGTACAATTCTGAGGTCATCAAGTAGCATTCTGAAGTTATCAAGTACCATTCTGAAGTCATCAAGTACCATTCTGAAGTCATCAAGTACAATTCTGAGGTCATCAAGTAGCATTCTGAAGTTATCAAGTACCATTCTGAGGTAATCAAGTACCATTCTGAAGTCATCAAGTACCATTCTGAGGTAATCAAGTACCATTCTGAAGTCATCAAGTGCCATTCTGAGGTAATCAAGTACCATTCTGAAGTCATCAAGTACAATTCTGAGGTCATCAAGTAGCATTCTGAAGTTATCAAGTACCATTCTGAGGTAATCAAGTACCATTCTGAAGTCATCAAGTGCCATTCTGAAGTCATCAAGTAGCATTCTGAAGTTACCAAGTACCATACTGAGGTAATCAAGTACCATTCTGAAGTCATCAAGTACCATTCTGAGGTAATCAAGTACCATTCTGAAGTCATCAAGTAGAATTCTGAGGTCATCAAGTAGCATTCTGAAGTCATGAAATACCATTCTGAAGTCATCAAGTACCATTCTGAAGTCATCAAGTACAATTCTGAAGTCATCAAGTACAATTCTGAGGTCATCAAGTAGCATTCTTAAGTCATGAAATACCATTCTGAAGTCATCAAGTACCATTCTGAAGTCATCAAGTACAATTCTGAGGTCATCAAGTAGCATTCTGAAGTTATCAAATACCATTCTGAAGTCATCAAGTACCATTCTGAAGTCATCAAGTACAATTCTGAGGTCATCAAGTAGCATTCTGAAGTTATCAAGTACCATTCTGAGGTAATCAAGTACCATTCTGAAGTCATCAAGTGCCATTCTGAGGTAATCATGTACCATTCTGAAGTCATCATGTACCATTCTGAGGTCATCAAATACCATTCTGAAGTCATCAAGTACAATTCTGAGGTAATCAAGTACCATTCTGAAGTCATCAAGTGCCATTCTGAGGTAATCATGTACCATTCTGAAGTCATCAAGTACAATTCTGAGGTCATCAAGTAGCATTCTGAAGTTATCAAGTACCATTCTGAGGTAATCAAGTACCATTCTGAAGTTATCAAGTGCCATTCTGAAGTCATCAAGTAGCATTCTGAAGTTACCAAGTACCATACTGAGGTAATCAAGTACCATTCTGAAGTCATCAAGTACCATTCTGAGGTAATCAAGTACCATTCTGAAGTCATCAAGTAGAATTCTGAGGTCATCAAGTAGCATTCTGAAGTCATGAAATACCATTCTGAAGTCATCAAGTACCATTCTGAAGTCATCAAGTACAATTCTGAAGTCATCAAGTACAATTCTGAGGTCATCAAGTAGCATTCTGAAGTTATCAAGTACCATTCTGAGGTAATCAAGTACCATTCTGAAGTCATCAAGTACAATTCTGAGGTCATCAAGTAGCATTCTGAAGTTATCAAGTACCATTCTGAGGTAATCAAGTACCATTCTGAAGTCATCAAGTACAATTCTGAGGTCATCAAGTAGCATTCTGAAGTTATCAAGTACCATTCTGAAGTCATCAAGTACCATTCTGAAGTCATCAAGTACAATTCTGAGGTCATCAAGTAGCATTCTGAAGTTATCAAGTACCATTCTGAGGTAATCAAGTACCATTCTGAAGTCATCAAGTGCCATTCTGAGGTAATCATGTACCATTCTGAAGTCATCATGCACCATTCTGAGGTCATCAAATACCATTCTGAAGTCATCAAGTACAATTCTGAGGTAATCAAGTACCATTCTGAAGTCATCAAGTGCCATTCTGAGGTAATCATGTACCATTCTGAAGTCATCAAGTACAATTCTGAGGTCATCAAGTAGCATTCTGAAGTTATCAAGTACCATTCTGAGGTAATCAAGTACCATTCTGAAGTCATCAAGTGCCATTCTGAAGTCATCAAGTAGCATTCTGAAGTTACCAAGTACCATACTGAGGTAATCAAGTACCATTCTGAAGTCATCAAGTACCATTCTGAGGTAATCAAGTACCATTCTGAAGTCATCAAGTAGAATTCTGAGGTCATCAAGTAGCATTCTGAAGTCATGAAATACCATTCTGAAGTCATCAAGTACCATTCTGAAGTCATCAAGTACAATTCTGAGGTCATCAAGTAGCATTCTGAAGTTATCAAGTACCATTCTGAGGTAATCAAGTACCATTCTGAAGTCATCAAGTACAATTCTGAGGTCATCAAGTAGCATTCTGAAGTTATCAAGTAGCATTCTGAGGTCATCAAGTACCATTCTGAAGTCATCAAGTACAATTCTGAGGTCATCAAGTAGCATTCTGAAGTTATCAAGTACCATACTGAGGTCACCAAGTACCATTCTGAAGTCATCAAGTACCATTCTGAGGTCATCAAGTACCATTCTGAAGTCATCATGTACCATTCTGAAGTTGGTCATAAAGTCCCATTGTGAGGTCATCAAGTACCATTCTGAAGTCAGTCTAGAGTTGGGCGGTATCCAAATTTTGTTACCGTTAAACCTTCGCCACATTTTCCCGGGGTATACGGTATTACCGTGACTAATCACTTTAAATCACTTTAAAGGGCTCAGAGGGAGTTGCTAAAAAGTCGGCTTGTGCCTATCGTTCAGAAACATAATAACAAACATTACATAGGCCTAAGAACATTGAAAAAATAACAAGACATGAACAACATTAACAACTTTCAATAAAAAATATTTAAGGACAAAAAAAAAGTGCAAATGCAGCAGTCAACCAAACAGAATGAAATGACAACACTGTCTGTGGGCTACAGTCCTCTTCCACAAGAGTATCAATAAATAACAACAGCGGTAACGATAATGTGTGCTATACAGCGTGTCCGACCGCAGCAGCTACTGTCCCATGGTTTATTTTTCGAACCTATCAACATAAATCAAATACATTAAAAGCACAGCTCTACAGCATCCAGTACTAGGGCTTATCAAATAAGAAAAACAAAACAATAAATAACAAGGCATGACTGAGAATGGGCATATATAATCCTATCCTGAGATGCAACGGGAAATACTGTTCGTTGGTTTATTTTTAGAGCCTACCTTTAGTTTGAAAAGTTCACCCTCTCCAAGTCCCAACTGTTTTGATCGTCAGAACAGGCTACTCCTCATTGAAAATGATATACAAACAAAGTATAATGATAACTATAGCAGCATCCTATGCTTCAAAACTATTCAAGGTTTTTCGCCAGAAAAACCAGCACGTTTACTTTTTCCAGCTGGAGCAGGGCACGTAGTGGATTGACAACTTTGGCCACGGTGCTGAATATGCGCTCTGATGGAGAGCTCGTGGCACAAACGCACAGGTACTTTCAGACAGCCCTCAACATCAGAGGAAAACGCCTGGCTCCATCACATTTCCACCTGAGAAGGAGGTTGTCGTCTCCTTGAATAATGGGCTCACAACAACAGGCAGTTAATCTTTGCTCATGCTCGCTCCCGTATGGTGCCGACCGGACCTGCCGCCTCATCGGCTTTTCTTTGAAGAAGACTGCCCACAGTCATCTGTTTTTCAGTGGTTCGGGTTGCGCTTCTCCCTCCTCCACTCTGATGGAAACTGGACCTACTGCTGCTGCTTGCAGAAGTTGTGAAGTTGTGGGGTTTTTGGGGACCAACTCGCTTGATGCGCAGCTTGCCATCTTTTCTTCTCTTTCTCACGTCTGAGCTGTCACATGCCGACGTCACATCCAAAATCTTAATCAAATGTCATCTCTCGACAACAGTTATGAGAAACATTATAGCCTATTATTAGTTTTAAATTGTAATAGTATTAAATTGAAAACTCAACCACACATACATAAGTGCTGGACAAACAGTCATTATTTAGACATTAAATAAATTATATTTCATATTATATCACGCCACTGTAGGCCTATATGGGCGGCAGATTTTTTTAATGACAGTAATGAAACTGATACCGTTGCTATTTTTAGATACCGCGGGATACCTTATTACCATATTATCGCCCAAACCTACAACAGACAAAACATGACAAAAATCACCACCAAAAATCTACATTACCATTAGAAAACATGACAAATTTACCACTGCACTGACATACTTATTAATGTTACGTGACATAAAATGGCCATCTTTAAAGTCAAATTAATAAATGACTACTTCCATTCAGCAAGTACATGGAGGTTGTTGCAGCAGCACAAAAAGCCATGTGCACTAGAGCTGTGATTGGGCCCAAAATAACGGGCCCAATCTTTAGCTTAACTAAACTTTAAACATGTCTTTGAAACCTGGATGTGGTCAATTTCTTTATGTTAAATTCAGACAAAACTGAAGTTATTGTTCTTGGTCCCAATCTCATCAGAAACTCCCTATCCTAAGATATAGTTTCTATGGATGGTACTGCTCTGGCTTCTAGCACTACTCTAGGGAACCTCAGAGTAATATTTGATCAAAATTTGTCTTCCCCTCAATCCCATATAAAACAAACTTAAGGACTGCATTCTTTCACCTGTGTAATATCACCATAAATTGGAAAAATTGGTCCATGCATTTGTTACCCCTAGGCTGGATTACTGCAATTTCTTATTATCAGGTTGTTCTAAAAAAAGTTAAAAACTCAAAACTGATCCAGAATTTGTGGGCATGCGCACTGAATGAGAATGAGAATGAGAACTAAGAAGAGATCTCGTTTCCCTTGTTTTAGCTTCTCTGCACTGGCTCCATGTAAAATCAAGAATTGAATTAAAATTCAAAGTCAAAGTCAAATACCTCATCTATAAAGCTCTAAATGATCAGACTCTATCCTATTAGTCCATAGTCCTTAGTTAGCTCATAGTACCCTATTATCCCATCAGATCACTGCGCCTGAGTATGTAGGGTTACTTGTGGTTCCTAGAGTCTCCAAAAGTAGAACAGGAGCCAGAGCCTTCAGCTATCAGGCTCCTCTTCTGTGGAATCATCTTCCTGTTCCGGTCTGGGGGGCAGACACTGTTTCCACATTCAAAATTAGAATTAAGACATTCCTTTTTAATAAAGCTTATAGTTAGGGCTGGCTCAGGCTTGCCTTGAACCAGCCCCTAGTTAGGCTGATACAGGCCTGGTCTGCCAGGGGACCTCCTATGATTCACTGAGGCCCTTCTCTCCTTCTCTCTCTCTCTCTCTCTCTCTCTAAGATTCTGAAAAGCTGGCTTGTTTTTATTTGCTAACATTCATGCCCTGTTACTGCATGTCACTAACTCGGCTTCTTCTCTGGAGCCTTTTTGCTCCACTGTCTTGCAGTTTCCCTCAAACTGCAGCTACACCTGAATTGTGGGTTGTGGTTGTGCTGCTGCCGTGGTCCTGCCTGATGCCTCCTACTACTGTTATTATTATTAGTCATACTTCCACTAATATTATATACATATGATTATTATTGTTGCATACTGTACATACACTATCATATATTAATAAATACTAATAACATATATACTACCAAGATACTTTTATTATTACGATATTATTACTAAAATGAATGCTATTGTAACTATTGTCATTACTGTTTGCCGTGCATCTCTCTCTGTCTCTCTCTCCCTCTGTGTATAATTTTGTTGTATGGATCACTGTACATTTATGATGTTGATCTGCTTTGTACATGCCACATCTGTTGCATGTCTGTCCATCCTGAAAGAGGGATCCCTCCTCAGTTGCTCTTCTTGAACTTTCTAACTTTTTTTCCCTGATAAAGGGTTTTTTTGGGGGGAGTTTGCCCTTATCTGCTGTGACAGTCAGAGGACAGAGGGATTTCGTATGCTCTAAAGCCTTCCTAGGCAAATTGTGATTTGTGATATTGGGCTTTATCTGAATGAATGAACCTGCATAGTTTCTGTCTAAGCCCAACCTGAGCCCATACCATGTAGACATTTTGGGCCAGAGCCTGGTCAAAAAACAGAATTTCCAGTGTTTTTTTGTTTTGTTTTGTTTGTTTTGTTTATATATATTTATATAAAACATTTATGACAAGCTAAAGCCAGCTTTAAGTATTTTCAGTGCAGTAACAGACATTTGTGACATGATCTCACAAACCCGTCCCAATTCTGTCTCAGGGGGTCAGGTTGGGTCCAATCAAGTTAGGGCAGAAAATCAAAGCTCTAACTGGCGTCCTGATTTCACATTACTATGAGCCATTTTGTTTCAGTAAATAATGGACAAATGAGTCAATGAAGGTTTGTTCTGAATGAAAAATGATGCTGACCACATTTGTATGCAAGAGGAGCCCTGCCATACTGTGACACCAATACCTTTTAAATCAACTGGATTCTGGCATCCCAGCCCTGCGGCCCCATGACACTTGAATACTTGTACTTGCTTGTGCCATCCGTCGCCTATTCATCTATTACTTACACCCATTCAAAGACTGTGATGCTCTCATTCAGCCACCAACGCTCAGTGAATGCTCTCTCGGGATTGTTCACTGATGCCAAGAGACAGTGTTCTCACAAATATATCCCCTCCAATAAATGCTAGCCTGTGTTCACTATTGTTACAATGTCGTGGCTGTCTGTAAGTAGTGACTCAATGATTGTTCCATTGTAAAGCTTTGTAGACAATACCCCAGTGTCCTAAACCTGAGTAGATTATGTGTTATCTGACTTGGTTACTGGTTTTTGAGTAATGTTTTAAGAAACTCTCCTTCCATTTGAATTTCAGGGACTCATTTCCTGAAGGCTGGGAGAATAAACTTCAAATAGATTAGGATTTATGTTCAAAATTCAACATCTCAGGTGAGTTTATATATATATATATATATATATATATATATATATATATATGTATAGGTGCATACTTTCTTTAAATGGAATTATCTACACATTTGCAAGCATGACAGGTGCAGGTACGCTTTACTGCATCTCAAAAACAACACTGACATAAAAAATACTGCAGGCAGCTTTGCCTTTCATTGGGGTTAACCGCTAAAACTGTTTAGCACGTTTGATGTATTTCCGGAGTTTGAAGAGCCTTGCTTCACATATACTGACAAAATATGTGCTACAGAGCTGCATGAGTGATGTGATTCCCAGGAAGGGTGTCAAGGTGATAAATTGTCACACTTTCCATCTCCTTTACAGACATAAGTTGTGTCAACTGTGAGTAATATGAGGCCATAAAATTTGACGTATCATACGTTTTGGTGAAAACAACAGCAGCAAAAATAACATTAACTCTGCTGTGATTCCAATTGTTTTCAAACAGGACTTCTGGGGTCTTCCTGTGGGATGAAGGGCACTATGGTTAGCATGATTTACAATCCCAATTTAAGCTAAGTCACATTTGATGGTATAAATATTAAGTAGAAGCGGATGCATACACTGATCATCAACAGCTAATAAACTGAAGCTTCATTTTCACAACCAATTTGACTCACTGATAATTGCAATTCATCATTTTGAGTCTTTGGGATCAATGGGCAGAACCGAGCAGTGATGTTGTCTAGTCGACTGTAGGCGTGTCATTATGATAAATGGCTCAATCAGCTGAAGCTGAAGAGGCTATACCTTATGAGTCACACACAGATCAGAAAAGTTGAGGGAGTTTTGGCCACAACTATATCTTGTGCCACTATCAGTTTGATAAATACGCAGCCTCAAGGGAAGCGTCATGTATTGAGGAGGAATTAGAGTGTGGAGCGGAGAAAAGTCTGCCCCGAGCAGCAGGTTGTTTGAAGGATAACGCTGGTGTAAGTCTACTTCTATTGTTATAAATTCCAACATAAAGTCTAAACACACCTATGTATTACAACTGTTTTAATATAGATGTGCCTCACCTCTGGGAAATCAAAAGCAACTATGTTTTCAGAGACAAAGTGCTGCTCTACTGACATAATACATCAAGAACAATATAGGCACTTTTCTGTATATGACCACAAAAAAGTGTTTCACTCTGCTGGCTCTGAATGTAAAGAATTACCTAAGAAGAAATGAAAATGGGTAACATAGCTACTGTTGTTTCTGTTTCATCCATTTGAATCCATCCATATCATGGTTACCCTTGGCAGGAGTAATAAATGTGGAAATCTTCAGAAGACTTGAAATTACTTGAGAGGACGATTACATTCACAAATCCAGCAATTTGTCTCTGAGTTGTTTGTAATGGATTTTCCAAAACAGTGGGAGCCGATGACTTCTGAGACAGACCTGCAATACAAATGACATTAATAGCGTCTGACTGCTCATGTAATCCGAGGTCAGGCTCAGGCAGATCATTTGACCTTCTGAGACAACGAAAGGTCCTTAAAGACAAATTAAAAACTAACTCACAATGCAGGCGCAACTTAAAAACAGAGTAATAGTAACATCACTTCCATATGTTTTATGTAAGGCTCTAATATTCCTTTCTTCATTTAGATAGGGTGGTTTTGTTGAGCATGGCGGATACTCAGAAATAATAACAGAGTTTCTATGGTGATGTTACACAGCAGGTGGCATAGTGAGATCAATGATCTCTAATGTGGAGCCTGGAACAAGAAAGAAGAAAGCTCAAATAAATTGCTATTGCGAGAAAAAAAATATACACAACACAACATAGTTAGTTACATCTTACATCATTATTATATGTTATCTTGTTATCTGTAATTATTTTGATGTGTTTCAGATTCATTATGGAAATTCTAGGTATTGTATAATGTTTGAGCACTTCAGTGCTCATTAGAACTCCTGCTTTAGATGAACTGAGATCAGAATAAAAAAGGGGGTAATAATGAAAAATCTTTATATAGGTGGGCCACAAATCTTCATTAAGCAATAAAAATTACACTGATATAATTTTTTTAAAGAGGCAACAGAGAGCATCTTTTCCTAAATATATCATGATGAAAATAATGTGGGTTTGACAGGATAGTGGCCACAGTATAATCAGACTATCAGCGTTTACATAGGTTACTTAGTGGAAACTTCTGCCACTGGTGCCAAAAATTCGGTGAAAAAATCTGCTTTACAGCAGGAAATGCGTCATGTATTGGTCAGCGAAATTGGTCAGTCAGCCAATCAGGGACTGGAGCGAGTCCTTATGAGGAGTTGGGCATGAGATAGTTGAGATAGTTGAGTCACGAGCCCAATGACAGACGGACAAAGTTTGGAGACAAGTGAAAAAGGCCTAGCAAAAGGAAACGAGCTCCTCTGTCTGAGGAGGCAAAAGGAGAGTGACAAAAGAAGAGGAAAAACAAGAGTAAACCTCAGTCAGGCGGAGGGAGCTCCGTGACCAAAGAGGCTTCAACACCGATGTCCAGCTAGCTTTCTTTCTAATGGATCAGTAAGTAACACAGCTAAATGTTAGCTAGAGGAGAGAGGACTGTACTGTACTGGCTGCTATTTAACAGAGATAAGGGACTCGAGTTACATGACTTGACTCAAGTCAGACTCGAGTCGCAAATATGATGACTTGAGACTTGCTTGACTAACGCTGATAAAAGACTTGACTTTGACTTTGTATTCATGACTTGAGACTTGACTTTGACTTGAGACAGATGACTCGAAAGGACTTGGCTTTAATTCAATATTAAAGGCACGCTAAGCACCATTGGGCGCCACTTCTTTTTACGTTCAACAATGTTATCAAACACAATGGAGCTAGCTGGCTGATTTTTATTTTATTTGTTTATTTAATTTTGATCCCCCCCTGTAGCCACAAATATTTTTCCTTGAGCTTTTTGAAGTGACTGGTGGAAAATGCGTGACCCTTCACCATGAATTAGATTTTTTAAATTTAGCTGAGTTCATCCGATGAACCGATGAGTGTGCCAGGTGACCCAACTACAAAAGCCAGTGGACTAAAGACATCCTTTGTGTCTAATAGTAGAGCAGTAGGCTCAATGTAGCCCTGTGTGTGTGTGCTGGGCCCTTACCACACACATGATGGAGGAGAGGGTGGCTCCAGAGGAGCCTTTGTATTTTGTTGTTCACCTATTAAATGTGTTATTTAAAATTTTCACTGCGCTCCTAAATTTCTTTCTGTGCTGCTAACCTTTTTCACTAGGAGCACATGCTCCTAGTGAAAAAGGTAAGCGTAGAGCCCTGTTTGAACTCTGTTTTTAGCCTCATTGCCTCTCTGGGCACCGCGTTCACGTGTTCGCTGGTCTCGCGCTGGCTGGTTGGTGCAGCCTGGACCCAGATGCTTTTGTTGCCATTTGCGGAGCCTGGGCTGCCTACAGACACCGGACTTTTTCACAGCATATTCAGAGGACATGTAGCTAGCGGATTGTGAGGAGATGTTTGCTGTATGTGACATATGACTTGACTTGTGACTTGCTTGACCTGAGCAATGACTCGACTTGACTTGCTTGACTTATAGCAGGGACTTGACTTGCTTGATTCTCACCACAGCTAACTTGGGACTTGCTTGAGACTTGCACGTGTGACTTTTCCCCATGTCTGCTAGTTAACTCCTAGCTGGCCAGCATCGCAAATCGCCGCAACCAGGGACAGGGTAGTGAGTGTTGGTCGGCTGACATCCTCGTTGCCATTCTATGGCAGCCCTCGGACAGTGATACCCCCCTCCCTTCCTTCTGTTCTCTTCTCACGGAGGCAGCTATCGACGGACATCGCCCAGCTAAGTTACGCCCAGCTAAGTGAACGCTGAACTTTGTTTCCCATTCAATTTGAGCTCCAACCGGCCGTATTGTTTCCATACGGTACTGTTTATGTACAATAGGGACTGTTTACATTTGCATATTGGTATAATTCCACTGTGTCTACTGTTGTTTGTACTGATACTGTACATATTGATATAATTTACTGTGAGTTGTTTGTACTGGTACTGTGCATTCTTGTATAATTATTTGCATTACTATTTGTTTTTTCTTCAGATAAATCTGATAACTGTTGCCCGGTCTCTTTACTCATTTATTTAGTAGAGTGTCCACACACCTTCTCATTCTACATATACATAGAGGTATACTGGTGGCTTTACAGCCTACATTTTATTTAATTTAGAGAGTCTAATAGAGTCATATTATTGATTATCTATGATCCCCACGGTCAATTTGGTCATTGCGACAGTGCGATGCAACACCACTGACACTAGGTGGCGCCAAGCTAAAAAAAACGAATCCTATCTGTTGCCTCTTTAAATGTGACAACATTATTGTGGCAGGTTTTTAATAAAGCAGTCAGTGACAGTTGGTTTAGAAAATATGAGTTAGTAGTTAGAATAAGGTCATGCAATCAACACTAAGCAATGCTGCTTTATTAATATATTGTAAAAGACAATGCAGGAATTTAGCGAAATCAACTAACCCTCATTAACTTAAATGTCTATATGTTTTACTAAATTAGATCTCATGCAATATTTTTTGGGAAAATTTCAGAACAAATGAACATCTGTTTTTCTGATGTAAAGTCTTCTGACTTGAAATAACAGTTTGAATGAATGTGCTGCAGAATGTTAACTCATGAAATGAATTTCCCAGCATGCATTGTTTAACAGTTAAAACTACGACGAAAGCACCTGTGGTTTGTAGCTTTAAGTGTCAGTTTAACTAAACAGTTGTTGATTCAACTTAATATTTTCAGTTTATTGGATTTTTATTTACTCAGCTGGTTTTACATTTTTAAAACTCATAAGATTACTTTCAAACTATTTACTCACAGTACTGTAAGTGCAGTTAACTGATATATTTAAATTAACAGCTTAAAATGACCGACAGTATAGTGCTTACTGATTTGATTATGTAACTGAAAACCTTCATAAGCAACTCAGGCTCACTCCGAAGTCAATGAAAACTGGCACTTGGTCAGTGACTTCTGGCATCAGACACCTAGTAAAAAAGCTGTCCTTTCATGACGGCATGGTATGCAGCCGTTCGTTATTGTTTATTGGCGCCCTGCAGCGTCAGTTGGTAACACAGTGGGACAACAATGAAAGCTAAGGTGGCAGAGGTCTGAGTAGGGTGGGCAGGAGGGGTGGTGGATTAGTCCAACAACCAACAACTTTTGACCGGGAGGCTGGAGTTTGCTTCCCTTAAGACTGAAAAGCCAAATCCTGCTCTTTTTTCCTAAACCCAACCATGAGCGTGTGTTGGCAAAATGTAACCATGTGCATTTGTTGCTGAAGGAAAAACAATGTCAATTTGCGGTGTTGTACCAACATAATGCGCTTATTTTGAAAGAGACTGTATGCACACTGTACATTTCTTGTGAAAACAGAAGTGTATTTTTCAAACAGACAATGCATGTAACGGGTTGAAGTTGACACGGTGTCCCAGAACTTCAACAACCAACGCACCCAGGGAACCTTGCATGTCAATGAAACGTCGATATGTGACGAGGTATGAGTGAGAATGTGTTTTCTTAAGAGTAACCTAAAGCCACAAATGTACCAAGACATTAATGCGCCATCACTGTGTTGTAAAGAACTAAAAAATGATGTTTCTTCCGTAAAACACTTAAGGTTCTAATGCTCTCATGTGATATAAAACTACCCGATACTGTAAAAGTGCACAAACATGATCACAGTGTGTGGGTGTGTATGTACATATAGGGCTCTAGTTTCCTAGCGCAGCGCAGGGTGGTGAACCCCGCGCAGAGCTAGTTTTGAGCAGCGCAACCCGAGGCGCGCTCAGTTTGGTAGTTTGGCAGACCGAGGCGCGCTGAGATGGGTGTGGCGGTGCATCAGGGGGAGGTGTCGACAGATCCAGCTTGGCGCAGTGACAGTTTCGTGCCAAAAGGCTTTGCCAAAGGTGCGCTAAAAGCTCGCCAGCTGAAACCAGGTCTACTGTCAGCGCAGGTGGAGCACAGCCGGTGTAAGCCGAAGTTTGGCTGACCGGCGGACAGTTCGCACACGTCACCAAAACCTCACAGGCAGGTTTCCAGAATATCAGGCACATTAATAATGCAGTAAATACCCACAGAAACCACTGTTCAATGCAACTATCTGCAATCAGCACATAAATGTACCTCCTGTACCAAAACATCAGTTTCTTCCTGGGAGAAGTTTGGCCGTCTGACGCTGCTGCTCTCTTCTGCCATGGCGAATTGAGTAAACTCTCATTACGCCTTCACGCGGCGCATTTAAGGGCAAGGAGAGGGGCTCATTTGATTGGTGTGATATGTGTAAAACCCACTCCACGCCTTCTCTCCTCCCTCTTTCCGACTTGCGCCGGTAGGAGGGACGGAGGTGGGATAGAGGAGTAGCTGCGCCAGGGCGCACGGTGTGCCAAACTTGCAAAATCTGCCTGGCCACACCCAGTTGGCGAAGCGCAGGTGCGCTGCGCCCCCGCCTCGCCCGGTCTGCGAAACTAGAGCCCTTTGTGTGCATACACTATATGGCCTTTAAGTGGACCGTGTACTTCTCAAAACAATTTTGTTAGTTGTGCATACTTAATATTTTCATTTTTCAATCTAAAGTGATTTAGGCTTCACTGTTCAGGCTGCTTTCCTGCAAAAAAAGCAACTGTGCTCCTTAATGGGGCTAAATTAAATTAAAATGAGACGATAAAGCTGTTTCATGTGACATTGTAAGAAATGTAGTGTTCTTTCAAGATACTTTGTATTAATGGGTGTCAAAACACACACAATACTCAGCAATTCTTATGAATTGAACAGATATCATAAGCTACTGCTCAGGGATCATCAAGCACCCTCATAATTACACTTTGCCCAGACTAATGGAAAACAGAGGGTCTTAGTGCTTCTATTTGGACAGGCTCACTTAAGAATGCTGAACCTGAGATAGATCGATTCCTTCTTGTACAAGCCAGAATATGGAATTCATTTGAACTGGACATTAATTTGCACCTGGGTGATTTTGTTCACATATATTCTTGGACAGCTTAATTTGCTGATGCAAATGAGTGTTGTGGAACTTCCTCAACCCGCCTGAACTCAAAATGCACGGGGTCATTTTCCTTGTCTCTTTGCAAACATTGAAAACGAAGGCAAAGCTTTTATAGACTCAAAACACAGTCAGAGTGGCAGTCCAATTAATCCCAATAAATAAGAGATAAACAAAACTAACAGCAGAGTGTATGTTTCAGCAAAGCATGTCATTCAGAAAATACACACCCTGGCCTGCATTCCTCAACTCAATGTCGTAGGAAAACATTTGCACTGTTTTATGTCAAAGTCAGCTCTTTCTTTGTACCTCCCCGACACACGCACGCACACACACACACACACACACACAGTAAACAAGAAGAATACTCTTTCAAAACTTCAAAGTGGCTGTATCTCTTAACACTTTCCTTTCTATCAAACGCTACAGGCAAGGTGCCCTTGAGCAAGGCAGGTAAGAAGCAGCTGCTCAGTCAGTAGATGTGAGATAAAGTGTAGCTGTACTGGGCAGCTCCCAGGTGTGAAGGTATGTACAGAATGTATAAGACTGTGAAACAGGGCACCGTGGAAAAGAACATGCACACTCAGCAAAATTTCCTACTTGGATGAATAAAGGGGGGAGAGAACATGGAAGATAAGGCTTGATATTTGTGTTGCCCTATATGGTACCAACACATTTCTATAGTAAAAGTTCAGGCTGTTCATGCACTGTTCATACGTTTTCCTACGAAAAGTAATGCACCAAAATTTTTACATATTGCAGGGACTAGTGAGCCAGTAAGTCATGGATACCCCATGTATTTCAGAAGGCTGAAGTCATGTGACCAATGCCCTGATGAGAGTAAAGAAGAATGAGGTCTTGTTAGATGGCAGGTTAAGGTGGTGGATGGGTCACTAAACACAGGACTTTTCCAAGAGATCGCTGTTCAGAACAGTTTAACTTTGAGTCACTTTAAGGTACATCATCACCATGTTTATTCTGTTAAAAACCCAGCCACAGTAACTTTGAGTGCTCTACCCGACTCAGAATTATGTCAGTTAATCAGATTTGGCTGTTCAATACGAACATTCGACAATTTGTTTTTTTCCCCATATAAACTTTTAAAGTTTGAATGGGCTCAGCAAAATGTTGAGTGTGACAGCAGTATTCACGCAATATAATAAACAAGCAAACTGTGCTAACAACAGATCGGAAATGTGAAACAACTTCTTTGCCCACACTAGACACTAAACAAAAGCCAGAGACTGTGTCTTATTAAGGTGATGTGAGCTGTACATTTACCACTTCTAAGCAGACAAGAGAAGATAATCTTGGAGCCTTACCGTGCAGAGTCTCTCCTCCTCCAGGCAGCTGCATTGTGTTTGCAGTTGTCTGTTCTAAAAAGTACTATGAAAGTCAAGAGTGCTCACTCCACAGCAAAATCTGGGGACCAAATCACCTCCAGAAGTACTGCTCGACTTGAAGCGATCACAATTGACTGAGGGGTCCCCAAATGATGACGCAAATCTCCGACTTTCAAGGGCTAGCCCTAGCAACTTTACTTGCTTTTACGTTAAGTACTTAACTTTATGTATGTATGCAAGTATGTAACATCATTTGTGGGGCGCTAATTTGTAATATATCATAAGAATTGTTGTGTGTGCATTTTCATAGAATATTATACAAATTGCTGTAAGGATATGTTGCAAAAATCACAACATGTAGAGAGAAGATGCAAAATAGCTGTGATAACAATCTGACACAAGTGCACATGATAACATCAAAAACGAAAGGGCTACTCATTTCTACAACACTTAAATGTATAGTTAGTCAGTCGTAGCTATGCTTCTCTTACTTGCCATGACTTTTAGGTATAAAGCTCATGTTAAGCATGTAGCTAGAGCCAGAAGCTGATTAGCTTAGCTTAGCATAAAGACTGTGAACAAAGGGAAACAGCTGGCCAGACTCAGCCCTAAGGTAAAGAAATCCATCTACCATCGCATCTAAAGGCAGGTGCAAGAACTTCCTGATGTCTTACTGTCACTGTGAGGTTGCCAGATGATGTGCTTTATAAACCTGGCTGTAGTTTTATATGTAACAGACAGATACAATAGGACAGTTGTATCGATCTTCTCATCTAACTCTCAGCAAGAAAGCCAATAAACCAGACTGAGTGCATAAGTCATTTCAGGAAGTGACAGTGCCCTATAGTGGCCATAGGGATTATAATGGAAACAAAGGAGGAAGTCAGGTGACATTTTTACAGTCCTCAGAGGGAGGAGGTCTGGGTGGATGGATTGGTCACCAAAACTCAGACTTGCTCTGATCCCCACGGTCAATTTGGTTGTTGCAACAGTGCAACGCAACACTACTGAAACTAGGTGGCGCCAAGCTAAAAAAACCCGAATCCTATCTGTTGCCTCTTTAAAGGATTGTTGGACCAAGCTAATTTCCCAAAATGTCAAACTATTCCTTTAACACTCATAGAACTCTGGGAAATATGTGATGATCACACTACCTGGCTGTTCTCGTGCATCATTCGTACGTTTTCCTACGTAAAAGTAATGCACCAAAATTTGTATATGTCCCACATAATCATGAACGAGTAATTTGTATATAACCAATGTATTTGGGAGCTGACAAGAATAAACAAGGAACCTATCCAAAAATGAGGGAGGTTGGGGTGGTGTTTGGGTCACAGGTACTTTCTCACCATTTTTCTATTCCAAAACCTAACCTCAGTAACTTGCCCAAACCTTGACTTTGTATTTAAGTATGTAACGTCATGCACGGGGTGCTAATTCGTAGGATATTACATGTGCCTGAGAATAGGATGCACACCAGACTCTTTCTGGTTTAGTGATTATTTCTTGTTAAGTGACAACATGGGCACATAATGTCTTTTTTTTCAGTGGGGAAATAATGATTCATTTTGGACTCCTGTGTCTGATAAAAACTCAATCAGGCATCTTCTTTTGATGATTTACTTACAATAGCACTGCCACTATAATTACTCAGGGCACAGAACTGACAGTTCCACACATACAAAAAGCATTTGTGTGTTCATTAAACACTAAATAACTGGTTATTTACAGTACAGTTGGTAAACTGCACGTACATTGGTTACGTGCCGAGTGCACATGCAGTTTGAGGTACACATACTGCAGGGGGTCCACATTGGGCAACACATGAGACAACAGCGAGAGCTGATGTCAGAACATGCAATATCAAGATATTTCACACCCAGCTGAGTGGCTCAAGATTGTAATTATTCTATTTTTGAATATTTGTGTTTGTCGTCATGTCAGTTTCACACTATTTCTCTTTGAGTTACAGCCAGCCTACTGCACGTTTGCCATTGGTCTTATGTTCAATTAAGCTAAACTGTGGTTTGCCTTACAGGGCCTATGGTTTTCCAAATGACTTTTGATTATGCCATCTGTTGTGGATTTGGTGAAGGTTTCATATTAATTGATATGAGCATGTATGATGTGCCTCTGTTGTCAGACATTAATAATGTAAACAACAAGGCAACAAGATAGCCAAAGAGGGCAAGCTCCATGCAATTATTATTGGTTACAAAGCAAAAACAAGACAAGCAGTGTCACTAATTACTTTTCTAAAGGAGTGATAAGGAAAGTAATTAATAACTTTTTTTTAATGAAAGAAAGAACTTTATTTCCCACTAACAACCCTAACACTGTACATGTCTATGTGCAAGACCTCTAATTTCACCTGAGTGAGTACACCTCCTACATACACCAACCTCACAGGGTGATAAGTGCACTCCTACCGCTCAGTAATGCCACCACTGTCTGATGGAGACATGGCACTTGTGTTAGATTGATAGTGAAGGTGAAGAAAGCCATTGATCTTTGCCCGATTTAACTATAATGCCACCCGCCAAATTCATCAGTGCTGCAACAACCATCAGGCACCAGAGCCAATCTGTCATACCCTGTCCAGCCTGGTAATGTGTGATACGACGACTGCCATGGACGTAATGAGGGCCAATGTGGAACACATCCAACCCTGTGCAACACAGTTGTTTTGTGGTATGAGTACAAAGTCTGAAAGTGAGATCAAATGTGAGGCCTTTCTCCCAACATTCACTAAATGATATGATTGTAACTAATTGGCCATACAGTCTATAAACACACTGCCACTACCCTACCTGTTCACAACACATGTATCTAAGCTCCCTCATAGAACTTGTTTGCAAGACTTGGAACCTGGGTTGGTAGAATAAAAGGTAAATGCATACACCCATGCATCACATTCTTCCCCTGTCAGATGCCTTCACATAATCTCCTTCATATAATCCCTTTGAGGGAGGAAATCTTATTTTTCTCACTTCAGGTGCTTTGGGCACATATTTGCATTTTCAGACGTCAGGCTCATTTAACATAATTCCAGGACACCAGGATCCCCTGTGACACAACCGCGAAGCTGCTCAAGTCCAGTTTTCCCTGTCAGGAATGTCTTCTCCTCTGTGTGAGGGGAACAGAGCCTAAAGGTTAAAGGCTAATGCTGCCATTACATGCATGTTCATCTGGGTTGATTACACATGCTGTTTCATCACTGACATAATCCTTGATCATTATTAATATCTGCCTACACTGTTAAGACAAATTGATCAATATTTCTTTTAAATGGCAGCTAGTAAAAATAGATTCTCCATTAATGTCTGACAAGTAGTGATTTATTGATGTTCCTGAGCTTTAGAAAAACAGAAGATGCTGTAGCTGTCATTGAATTATTGATTCATTCAAGCTAAAGATTGATTTAATATTTCCAGCAAAAAAATCTTTGACTTTACAGCTTTATGTTATCTTCCTTTAGACTGACAAGTTGACAAGTGTGTGTGAGGTGGAGGGAACTTTTTCCTCATTCCTTGTGGGAGAATCCTTGGCAGGACTGAACCAACACAGAAAGCTTCTCTATGAACTTAAGATAAAACTTCTCATCTTTGGATGTCCCAACAAGCCTCACAGAGTCACACTGACAGATGATTTGGAGAAAGACAGCATGAGGAGGAAAAAAAGAGTATAAGGCTATATGTCTCAACAGTGCACCACTCTGTACAAACGGGAGCTGGGGAGCCACAGACAAGACAGAAAGATGTAAACACAGACTTACAAATAACAGAAACAGGGGGAATAGAAGAAGTCTTACCTGGGAACACAAGCACAGCAAACACCCATGACAGGATGATGAAACATACCGAATTATACATGCTTCCTAAACAGAGCTGATTCTGATCTGCTGGTTTGTTTTATAGACGCTCTTTTTGTATCTCTCCACAACAGGGCTTCAGAGAGCTGCCCACTTTGCTTTCTTTCCTCTTTGTCTGCCTTTTTCCTGAATGTCAGTTAGCTTTTCATCCCCACTTGCGGGTTGTAGTGAAGATGCTTTAAATCCAGTGCAAGTAGTAGTTGGCGGCGCACACACACACACAGAGGATGGCTCCTCACGCAGTATTCGATCTCCCTCTCCTCCACGTACTACAGCACACAGAGGGACCAGCACTCTGCAAGATTGGGGGGAGAGGAGGGGGAGGGCGGTCTCTGCTCAGCTGGCATTGGCTGAAGCTTCTGTCAATCACACAAACAGTCCTAGCTCTGTTTTTTTTCCCCCTTTTTCTTTCTTTTTTCTTTTTTTGGCTGATCTGAATCCCCAACCCTGCTTTCCTTCCTCTGCCCTCTGACAGAACTGGAGCAGGATTAAAAAAAGATGATGCAGGATTGATATTCAATAAAGGCTAAATGAACAGCAGCCTCCTAATTAATGCAGAAGGTGATCTGGGATTGGGGCAATTCTCTGATAATCATCCCTGGATTTGAATTTTTTTTTTTTTTTTTTTGGGTGTTGTCTGACATGTCTGGAATGTGCTTTAATGAGGAATTTTGATGCCATGTTATGACAGTTGGGACGGCTCTATCCAGTTGAAGCACATAGATGTGTTCGTTTGTGAAGAATAGAAACAGTGCTGGACAGAGAGAAACATAATGAGGTGACACTCAATGTGTGATGAGATTCACCCTCAAATTCTCACCGCTGCTATTTTGAGTAAAAGTCAATGGAGTTGAGGTGTGATTCATTTTAAAACCTGGCTGAATTCCCTGCCACAGAAGTGTTATATATTCTTGTGCTAAAATCGACCCATGCCCAGCAAGGTGTAGTTATATTATGTCTCAAGAACAAATATGAAACAAGTTTTAAAAAAGTGTTCAGCCTTTTACTTTACCTTCTGTTGAAGACTAGTTTGGCAAATATATGTCTTGTTAACTTCTCCACCTCTGATCAAGAGCAGCCCAGAGTTTTTCTCTGGGAAGCATCTGAGACTGTCTCCCATGCAGTAGATGGGATGGGGCTGCCAACTTCTTAACACTGAGTAAAGAGCTGAAAATGTTTTAAAAGCTTGTTTCATATCAGTTGTTGAAGTGTAATATATATATTATCATAAATTCTAACTACACCTTGCTGGGGATGAATTAATAAATATTAGCATGAATATCAATACGTATAAGGCATAAATAAATGGACCTACACTTGTATAATGCCTCTTTAGTCACCTGACCACTCAAAGTGCTTTTTACACCATGAGTCACATTCGCCCATTCACGACCACACAAGTTGCCACCTGCTACTCAGTTTTTAACGCACTCCCTCACATGGAACAGCCACTGGGAGAAATTTGGGGTTCAGCATCTCGCTCAAGCATGCTTCGACATGCTGTCTGGAGGAGCCGGGGATTGATCTTCCGATTGGTGGACAGCCCGCGCTACCTCTGAGCCACAGCTGCCCCTTCATCATTATGTCATCTTTGTGTTGGTTGTCAAAGGCAGATTAAGGAAAAAAAAAACATGAGCCACAACTGAGTTTCCCACCAAAAGTAATTGCAGTAGGTGTTTTTTGCCCTTCAGCCAAAAGGGGCAGTAATGAGCACACATTGGTGTGGCACAACAGAATGAGGCAAAGAAGAGGCCACTGATAAAGCAATCAAAAAGATAAAGGTGGGACTGTTTAATGAGACGTGTTTTCATACAGTATGTTTGGTTTTACAGGGAAAAGGCTTTAAGGATGAGAACTTACTGGTTGGCAAACGTAGCAGACATCTTTACTTCCTCACTGAAGTGTACAACTGTCTCTTCAATCAATCATTTATTTGTTACATGGAATTATACAAAGTATGACTCCAATTAAATGTGATACCATTAGCTTCTTTGTGCACTTTCATTTAGTCCTTTCATGGGTCTTCTTCCATAGTTGGCTGCTGCTTTATAATTGTACATGGTTCCAGATGGTTCGGGTAACCCATGGTTTCTGTTGCAGAATGATTTAACTGTCCACACATCCAGACCTCAACAAGACAGCTGTATGGTTGCTTGTCCCAGACACGGCACCACTCTGCATCTGCCTCTGAACGACGTATAGCAGTCATTAACGGCAGGAGCAAGACAGCACCTCATTTTCCCACTGTCACACTAGTCCTTATGCACTAAAGCACAGACTTCCTCTCCTTCTCTCACCAGAGTCCTCTGCTTTGTCAGATCAGCATGTAGAAAAAGAGTCCCCCAGTTGAATGGCACTGTCCAACATTTAGCCAAGTTTCAGTGAAACAAAGGATATTGCAGTTCCTTATATCCTGTTGGAAACTGATGCAGCACGGACGTTGTCCAGTTTATTTCCAATACCTGTACAATGGCTAGAAGGATGTTAGTTTAGCTGTTGCCATATTTTCCATCTTTCCGTGATGTTTACTGATGTTTACATTTGAAAACCTGAACCTGGCTAACTAGTAGCTGGGTCCATGTCATTGGTTCGACAGCCCATTGGTTCGACATCCCATTAGTCCGACTGTCCGCGGTGCTGAACGGTTCGTGGCGGGCGTATGGTGCGTCGCGACCGGCTTGAGGCGGAGCAGGCTCACGGCTTATGTGTTTGTCACTTTCTTTTTCATTTTAACCCACACCATGATCTTTTCCTGACCCTAACCAAGTGGTTTTTGTGCCTAAACCTAACCAGATCTTAACCACAGGGCATCATGATGATTTCAGAACGGACTTCGGAACAATGAGTTTAATATGGTCGGAACAATGGGATGTCGAACCAATGGGATGTCGAACCAATGGGCAGTTCCCCTAGTACCTAGCTAAGTGAAGTCAGCAGAAGGAGAATTTATAGACTGGTGAGTTGGTTTTCTCATCCTGATGAATGACTCGTAGCCACATGCCACTGCCGTCCAACTTCAACCACAAAAAGCACCACCAAGACATGCAAAATGGACACAACAGCATAAATTTAACACAAATTTGACAGAGAGGCGACTGGTAGCATAGGGTGACCATATTTTGATTTCCAAAAAAGAGGACACTCAGCCCGGCCACGACATAGCCTACTTAAATGATACTCGCAGTTTACTCAAAGATGCCTTATAATTTTTATATATATAAAATTTATATGTATGGATCGAAAATTCAGTTATAGTACAAAATAATATCTCTCAAAGACAGAAATTCAGATAGGCCCCTATAGGGGACACATACACACACTCGAGTGTGGTGATCCAAGTTTGACGGTACCCGACGGGTTGGGCCGGGGTTGGTCAAAAATGTAGCTATAAATTGTATTCGGGCTCAGGTCGGATTCGGTCAGCTTTCAGTGAAAATACAGTGTAAAAATAAATAAAATCCTATTGTCTGTCCTGTTTATTGCTTGGGCACTGTTATTTACGTGACAACACCTGAACATAACACACACAGACACACACTGGCTGTTTGTTTCTACCTCTCGCCTCGCTGGAAGTCTCGGACCTCCAGCCGCCTGCCTCCGCCTTGATTAAACGCTGAAAATAAAATAAAAGAGGGAGACAGGTTTTTCCTATTTTATCTTATTTTGTTTTATTTCTTCCTCTCCTCTGGCTAGAGGCGTCGGACCTCCCGCCTCCTGCTCCCGTCTCAAACACGTAGGTCTCCCTCTCCGCAGCTGAGCACCCACGGCACACGCCCGGCCTGTTAAATAGCCTGTAACCACTGTGTGACACAAACTCAGTGCTTTGGTCATTAAATAATGTTGGGCTCGGTTTGGGTTCGGACAGAAATATGCTGCCCGTGCCGCACTCTAACACACACACACAAACATACGGAAATTATCATTATCATCAGTTTACAAACACCCCCCCCGGACGCCCCGGACGGGACGTGAAAAGTGGACATGTCCGGGCAAAAGAGGACGTTTGGTCAGCCTATGGTAGCATCCACGCCTACACCTCTAATAATCAGTAAAGTCAGCTGTAATTGTGTTGACAAACCTAGGGCTAACCAGCTGGGGAGACCCCTGCGTGTGCTGTGTTTGTTTCCCTGCCACACCACCTCTTGGCATTCAATGTGAAGTGCCCCCCATACAGTGGATGAGACAATTGTCAGCGGGGCTGAGGGTTTGGTAACATACATTATTTAGGATTTACCTTTCGGTTATAGTGAAACATTTTGCTCTTTCTTCAACACATTTACATCACATTTAATCAAAGCTCTTCCTAGGAGTGAGGTCTGAAAAAAGTAAAATCACCAGATTGAAAAGCACGGTGAAACGTATGATTTGAAAACATTTCATTAAGTTTAGCTAAAAACTGGAACAAACAGTTTTAGCCTGCTATTTTAGGGAGGACTAGTGGGAATAATGGGTGGCTATGTTGAACATAGCTAGCCCAGAGGACAGAGGTTAGAGGAGCAGACTAGTAGTCAGACTAGCTCACCTAGCACCATTGTGCTAGCTAACATTACAGCTCAGCCAAGGAGGATGCTATTTATGTTTACATCTCACGCTCTGAGCAAAAGAAACTGACCTCCCCAAAGACCTGTGGTGTCACGGAATCATCTAAGACTATGAGAAGTAAAGGGAGATGCACAGACACAGGACGATGATAGAGACAGCATTGAATCAGACAGTAAATATGTATTTAAGTGTAGATGGAAGCTGCAACTCTTTCCACAACCCCCACAGCTGTTACTGTGTCAAGACTTGAAGATGCTTCATCATCTCTCCCCTTGCCAACAATAATTTATACAATCTTTTACTTCTTTGTGTTTTTCTCCCTGACTTACAGTATATCCATTAACTTAACATGTGTGTCTAAAATGGATAAATACATTTACCATACATGAATAATTGTATGTTTATGGTGCCTGATCTTCTAGCAAAAATCAAACAAAAAATGTAAAGACAGTCCCAGTATTATCCATTAAAATGCACTTCCTCCAATTAAAGTCAAGTTCAGCTTGCTTTCAAATGTTCTGCTACATTTTTATTTATTCTTTGTGAACGCTGCCAGCACCCTTAAACCATGACCCCCCAGCAGGCATACGCCCCCAGAAAACACATTTTTGGCACACTAACCAAAGATATCTGTGAATTGGAACAAGTGTTTAATTTTGAGTGAGACATGAAAAATATTGCATAAAACTGTATAGATAAGTTGCTGTTAAAGATTATGTTCCTTCTTACGGTATGTGATCTTTCTTTTCTATCTGACAGCAGTGAGTGGCATGAAACATGAGGAGCAAGGCGACATGATGGAATAACTAGGGTGAGCCATCTGTTATTAAAATGGTGTAGTCCTGTCAGGATGATCTTTGATAAAGGAGAGTCATGCTTTGGTGTTGGACTGGGAAATGTTTTGTTCAGCTGCACAATTGCAGCAGTGTACTTAGACAGTTGCCTAATTCTCTTTTCTAAATTGGCACTGATACCCTCATTACTAATGCAAAGGAAAATTGCTCTTGTTGGCTAAAAGATAAATCAGACAGACACAAAGATACATGACATTGAGGTAATACACTGGACCACTCAAGCATGCCACAGGGTAAAAAAGCTGCATATCATTACAGAGGCTCTATTACCCCTTTTCCACTAACATGGAACGGGTTACGTTCTGGTTCCTGCACCTAATTTCTATCTGTTCAGAGAATTTTGACTTAAAATACATTGTGTCAGCATCCAAAAAGTTGGCTCTTAGCTGGAATAAAAAAAAAAAAGTAGGTTTCCCTGGACGATGCCATCCTGATATCAGCAATTACCACTATAGGAGCACTGTATGAGCGCCATGCAGAGCAGCGGCAATGAGCTAGCCAGTGGGATACAGAGTTCGAAATTAACACCCACAAACTGCCAAATGCAGGTAGATTTTTGATTTGGCTAGTAAATCTCAGAAAGCTATCTGCCACAACAACTGATAAGTGTTTGTACAAAAATAGTCATGTAATATGCTAAATCTCTTCCATGTTTTGGTGCCATTTACAGACGCACTGCTTTGCTGTTCCTCTGCTGCCAGTGTTGGAGGTTGACACAAAGACACACTCAGACACATACATTAACACACAACAGACGTGTTTTACATGCATCTAAACAGTGCTGTGACACTGACAGTCTCCAGCGCTCTGACTCCTGCCGCACTGTCTACCATATGAGACATCGACTGATAACTTGCCGTTAGCCCGCTGCTAACTACCATCGCAGCTGACAGTTATGAGTTGCACCCATATTTATGAAGGTAATCGAATATTAACAGTGAGGTTCCTTAGTCCGTACCAAGACAGCAAACTCTTTATTATTGCCTCCCACATTGTCAAAACCAAATTACAACTTCACTCTTTCACAATAAAAGCCCCAGACATAAAAGCTACACCACTGCTTACCAAAGGGAACTTATTCACATGCTGAGGCTGTGGTGTTAACTTTTTCAGTAATTTTTCTTTGGCCTCTATGTTATGTTTGTATTAAACATAGTATCTTATTTCAATGAAATGCACTTGAACACATGGATATGTGACACAAAAATAGGAATGTATTATTTTGGCTGGTAAAGAATATGCTTGGCTGATAGATTCTTTCATCCACAAGTCCAACTGGCTGATGAATCAAAAAGTTAATTTTTGGTTACTGAATACATGCATGCACAGCCAGCCTGATTTCCCACAACAAACCACAGAGAAGCTTGTATTACAACACACTCAGAGGTAGTGTGACTTCAATCCCTGCTCAGGACGCCATTACTCAATTATATCCTCAAATAGTAAATGGTGGTTTGCAGCATATTAAAGGAATACTTTTCCAGCAAAATGACTAATTTTATATTAGTTACTCACAGTGTGTTATCCTCAATTTGTAATGAAAAGTTTGTTTTTCTTGTATGACCCCATGGTGAATGGAGAAGCCAAAAAAAGCAAACATTAATGAATTTAAGTAAACAAGGAATTTGTTTAACAACAGCAAAACTATATCAAAACATCTGTTCACAAACTCTCAAACAACTCGTGCAGTATAATCTTAGAAGTCTTATTTATCCAGTTCTACACTCAGTATTTCCCAAACATGCATTTTAGCTAAAATCTTATGATTGAAAACATCAGTACAAACAGTCTCATGTATGGCATATGCATGCTCATGTGTTTGAACTCTGCTCAAGCAGTGCTCATATGCACACACGTGCACAGGCACGCTCAGGGTGTGCTACTTGTGCACGCAATGTTTTATATTGTAATGTTTTAGTGAAAATGATAAAGGTTTGTTAAATGAGGTCCCCAATGATTTCAATTCATAAAGAATGTTTGCCTTTTTTTGATTCTCCGTTCACCGTGGAAGCATGTGAGAAAAACAAAATTTTCTTCAAGAATTCAATGTAAAACACGAGTATCTGCTACACACATGATCATTTTGCACTTGAAGTATTCTTTTAATGCTCTGAATGTTGACTAAAGAACTATTAATTCATTGAATCTAAATGGACTGATGAAAAAGCAAGTCAAGTCTTTGCATGTGTGAGACTCTGTATACCAGCTGAATAATTACATTTTGAGTAAGCTGTACTGAATCAGGGGAAAAATACACCTAGGAGAATGAATGTAATGACATGCAAAATTGTTTGAAAAATAAAATAACTGCTGCGCCTTTGTTTTCAGGGCAAAGTCATTTGTTCTTGTTCTTGCACGCTGGGACATGCCAGGTCACCAGTCTTAATTGGATTCTGATCCAAAAATGGTTTTTGCAACATACCCAAGAGGCAGTTCATTTAGGAATTAAAAATAAAAACAACACAAGTAAATGAATAATTTGATAAATAATAACACTAATCAACCTCTGTGTAAGTTCAATCAGAAAGACTGTCTTTATGCTTCTCATTCATTCACATTTCTCTTTCTCTCTTTTCCTGCTTTGTTCGCAGCTGACCATCAGGTTACTGAGGTTACTGAAAGGCCGATCCTCTTCTATCCAAGATCTCAGCTGTTCTCTTCATCCCATCACCTCCACCACCAGTGTAGTCCATCAGGAGGACATCGTATTCCATGCTTGGCTTCACTACAGCTTTAAAATATGGTGATGTCATGCTGGGGTCTAATGACCAAAGACTATAAATGAGTCTTAACTTTATTGTGCACACTAATTAAATATTTGTTCACTTTTCATGATGCCTCTCCTGACTGAAATGCAGTCTAACATGTTTGAAGCAGATAGACTGGATGACACCTTTTTACAGCTTTCAGATTTTAAAAAAACAGCACATAAAATAAACCCAAGTAAACCACATTATGACCTAGCTAAATACCAAAGTTCTCTCCAGCCAGCTCAGATTAGGAAGTGTCACATTTATTCAGTAAATTAATTTGATCCTCAGTGTCACTTCATCCTTACGTAATGGACTTGTGATGAGTAATCGTCATTCTTGATGAAAATGTGTTCGTTGCAGGCTCTCTTGTCTCTGGTCTTATTTTTGTTTTATCCATCAACAATGAAAGCAACTTCCAACTTCCAACTGAGAATACACCTGCATTTCCCAAGGTGCTTTGCTTCCTGTTCTTGCCCTTGGCATAAACCATCTGTGAACTGAAAAACAATGTTTGTTTCGTTACAAGATCATTACAACCAATGCTTTGAATTCTAGTGCTTGTATCCCAGTCAAGGTTTAACTGTGGCACATTTCGGGAGGACTTCTTACTGGCTCAGTCCAGTTCACCTGCTGGATTTTTGTTGGCCATTCAGCCATTCCCTGAGAAAGACATCCTCCAAACTCTGTATGTTCCTTTTAGCACCCATGATGCTTTGGGCATTAACACATCCCCATACCATCACTAATGCTGGCTTTAAACTTTGCGCTGGTCACAATCTGGATGGTCTATTTCCTCTTTAGCCCGGAGGACACAACGTCCATGATTTCCATGCCAAACAGGTGTTTTTAGTGTATTCTTCTGATGCCCCTGTCCCAACTTTTTTTGAAACCTGTCACAAATTCAGAATGAGTACGTATTTACAAAAAACAATAAAGTTTATCAGTTTGAAAATCAAATATCTTGTCTTTGTACTGTATTCAATTGAATATAGCATCCATAGAAATGTAGATCCATAAAATATTTTGGATGTGAGAGACTCCATCAAGATGGAGCTTTACAGCAGGACAATGAGTGGACGTAACGACATGATTTGCCTTCAGCGAAGACTGTTAACTGACTGTCTAACACCATTCAGAAGGAAATAATAGAACTTTTGGAACAAACAATCTAGACAGAAAATGTGACTGAAGGGAGTGTACATTCTTTGGACAAACAGCTATTAAAAAAACACCCACAGAAGTACCTCGGAGCAGTTTTCCTGTAGCCTCTGTAAGCGTATGCACATACATAGTCATGGAAATACATTAATAATGTGCAGCACCCCTCAGCAAAAAGTGCTGCACATTTTCAAGCTTTACAAATTCAGATTTAATGAAAAAAAAAAAACAAGACTTGAACAACTGGCTACCACGCTACTATTGCTTATCCGTGGTAGCTACCACGGATAAGCAATGAAGCTTCATTTATATACTTTATTAATCCCCGAGGGGAAATTCAGTTTTTCACTCTGTTGTCAATTACACACAGGTCCGAACACACACATGCACAAACAGGACCTATACATGCACGAAGTGGAGAGATGTCAGAATGGGCTGCTCATGACAAGCGCTCCAAGCGGTTGGGGGTTCGGTGCCTTGCCAGTTCACCTCCTGGGCACCTCAGCAGTGCCCAGGAGGTGAACTGGCACCTCTCCAGCTACCAGTCCACACTCCATATTTTTGGTAAATTAAGTAATTAATTAATTAATATTTCAGTTTCTGAAATGGTACCATTAAATCTGTCCACTACGAATTTCAACGTGGGGAATTCAAACCACATGAATCCTGACAGGTGGTTTTCAAAGTAAAATATTCCAGTGCAATGAATTCTGTGACATATAAACATTAACATTATGTATTTTGTACTGATTTTCTCTCACAATGAGGTATTCAGTTTCAAATAATTACAGCTTCTGTTTGCCTCCATAAACTGTCAAGTTGGATGAGTAGTAGTAACACACGTCAAAGCTGTAGAGATGAAGACGAGAGCACCACCTACAGAAACTGAAACCTCACCAACACAATATCCCAGGAGAAGACATCGCAATGCTTGACAGGAGGTGCAGCAAAAATACTACAGCACTTACTGACTGGCACTGAAATTGCAGACAGTATTAAATGTTTTTGAAATGGATGATTCTGCAGATGACCAAAACTCATTTTTTTCTAGTCACAGTTGTAAAGGGACAGCAAATGTTCTTTTTTCTAACATGTTTCAATTTAAAGAAAGATAAATAAAATGCCCATTTTCTCCAACTCTTAGTGTTATTGTTTGATTTTGATTCATTTTCAAGCCCGCTTATAATTCACTCAGTAATAAAGCTGCTTCATTAAGTCCCAGTATCACCTTAGCTCAGGATGTCAGATTACACCACACCACTTATGTCTAATGAACATTTAGGATGAGCAGTACAAGTAACTCTGGAAATAACTGACTATGATATATGTTTATGTTAAGTTTGAGTAAATACATTATTCTGATTTTCAAGTAAAAGTTACAGTATCCAAGAAAAGACAAAGAAAGGAGGGCTGTGGCGTTCAAAAAGGTAAAAGGTGTTAAAAACTGCAGGTGCTCCATTGGTCCTTGGCGAGGAAGCATAATGAAGAAAAAGAAGAAAAAGCGATCCAAGGCACTCTGGCAATTTAAAAAGCTTTATTAAAGGGGCTAGTTTATGGAGAACAGATAAAAAGTTACCTACATGTTTCAGCCTCAGTCGGCCTTCGTCAGGGCAAATAGGAAGAAAAGTTACAGAATGTTTGCATGTTCATCATTGTCCTGTGAGGAAACTATGGACTACAGTGGCTGCTTGTACTGTAATAGCATTATGTGTGTCTGATAAACTCTGTCATTTGTATCTGTATTATTTGTCAGATTAATTGCATATGACAACTTAATCACAGTTTAGATAGTGTCATAAACCACAGAGTCAAAGGAAGCTTGATTGAACTCTTACCTGAAGCCAAATCATTACTGACACCTTTGTGCCGTTACACTCTCCACATACATTCAGAAAGATCTTTTCACTTTGCTCTGGAAAAAAGGTTTAAAGGCAGTTCTCAAAACACAAAATAACAAAATGGTATCATCTGAGCCAGCCTCCCTGTGAAAAACATGATGTAAAACTTAGATGTATTTCCAAGTGACATCATGGTGAGAGGCACACATACCTATGAGCGTAACAACACAGTTGATTATTTGACAAAAACTGCATGAATCACAAAACAAATGTGTGGAGGATGTTCCAGATCCCAAAAAGGAAACCTTTCTTATAGCTTAAAGTGCAAAGATAGCTATTTTCATGTAGTGATCTGGTCAGAGCCACACATTCTAATAAGGTGAATAGTTCAACATAGATACTCCTGTTTTGTTTTGTTTGTTTTTTTAATCCATTCTTAGGCTCTGTAACCAATGCTCCCAGATCCCTGAAGAGAAGCCTAGTTAGGCTAGTTAGCCACAACAAGTTAACACTTATCATTGTACATACACAACTACATCATGTGTAGAGGTCTGAGACGTCATTATCTGTATCTGTATCTGGTTAATTATCTGTCACTGTATCTGTATTAAATTCATTTCATTGGCAATGAAACTGTTGTGACAGAAAGCTTTAATTCCATTGAAGCTGCGTTTGCATGTTTTCATGTATACTTTGACTGGGTTTTAAATGAAGGAAATTAAAAAAGACAATGGCTAAAAACTATAGGTTGTAAGGTTTGATGTAGGCCTACAGTATAGATTGTGGGGGTTGAAAGAAGTTAGTTATAGCCAGGAAATATGATGTGTGCCACAGGTCGACCCACCTGTGGGTCCTGGACGTGTTCAGGAAAGCTCACAGTACTTGAAATATCAAAGTTTGGGCAGGAGTCAAAAACTGACAATGCAGGCGAAGCTGTATACATTCTTTAGACTAACAGCTGAAAAAAAAAAACCCCACTGTGTTAGCACCTCTGAGCAGTATTGCTGTAGCCAGGGCTTAAAGTGAAAAATTTTCCTGAGCCTGAAACGTGAAACCTGAAATCTGAAATCTGGGGGGGTACATCTTTTGCACAGTAGCAATCTTTGTCAATCGTCCTCAGAAGAGGTCCATCTATAAAAGGGGTCTGCAACCTTTGCCATTAAAAGAGCCATTTTTGACCAAGAATAATTTGAAAAAATCTGTGTGGAGCCGCAAAACATGTTTGAGCTTTATAATCAAGGTAAATAGCCTATTAAGTCTAAATTAGCGTATACTTATGGTCTAAATAAGCATTTGTTAATATGTTTTACCACAAGGTGGACACTGTGCAGGGCACTATCTATGATTATTTGGTACTTAAATTTTGCAGAGCTGGCAGTGAGAGCAAACAAATCTGTCCACGCACTACTACATTCTCTATTTTATTCAATTTACTTTTTTGGATTTGGCATCCATAGCTAACCAGCCACTGCTATCGAGGTTCAGCAACATTTGGATTCATAGAATGAATTTCCATAGAATTCTTTTCTCAAAGGCTAAAGGAGCCACAGGACAGCAGTCTGTTGATGGTTATTTACACTGTCCATAACAATAACTATGTCAGGTACCAAACTGCGTCAGGCTCGGGTCAGGTTTTGTCAGAAAAATATGCCCGAGTGTGTGTGGGCGTGTGTGTTCATCTCTCTCGCGCTCTGTTTAGATACCACTGACTAATATGTATAGCCTATATTCCTTCCCAGCTTGACACATTTGCTCGCGGCTCGCGCAGAAAATTGACCAGACGCCGAAACAATCGCTGCAGCGCCGGTGGCGGAGCTGCGCAGCCGGTGTGGATAACACAATTGGTTAACATGGGCGCCGAAAGGAAACTGGCTTTGCTTCGAGGCTATTCGCAGCACTTCCGCGTCCAGTGTGGCCCTGGCGTAACATGATAAATAGTAGGCTATATTGTTATATTAGGCTATATGAAGCGTCCATCACGCAAAATAATATGACTTTAGTTTATGAAGAAATAAGACGGAGCCCTCTCCTCTCCTCTATACGTTATTTTACTCACAAGTGTGTGAATTAACTTGGATATGAAGAGTCAGTAGCGCCAAATAATAACGGTTAAAGCGCTAAGATGGGGAGAAGAAAAAATCAGCAGCAGCGGTGCACCACTGCTAGTTGCACGGCATGCTGTTTTTTCTCAGTGTCCGATAGCTGGCGGTCAAGCTAATACAAGCTAATCATTCAAACGCAGTTCAATTGTCCATTTCTGTTTCACATTCACCCACTCTCATTTGGGTATCAGGCTGTGACGGACACCTAAACAACATGTGCTTGGAAGTAGTCGTGTGTGTTGAAACCCTGTGTGTGTGTGTGTGTGTGTGTGTGTGTGTGTGTGTGTGTGTGTGTGTACGTGCTGTTTTAGACCCTCCCCACTCAGCTTGGCCAGCTGAGTTTGATAACACTATACTATTGGTGGAACTGCCCATGTGCTTTGCTGAAAATCATCATTGATCATCATCAATCAATTCATGATTCGTTAAATGCTACCTTATGCCAAGTTGTTGCCACAAAAAAATATATGTATATAAAAAAAATACTAGAAATGTCCGTGAAGCCAGAAATCCGACGCCGGAGTACTTTAAGCCCTGTGTAGCTCCTGTAAGCACATGCACAAATAGGGTCATGCAAACACATTGATAATGTGCAGTACCCCTCAGCAAACATATGTTCCTGCACACATTAAAGTGGTGCATATTTTTTCAAGGTTTACAAATTCAGATAATAAAAAAATTCCTACTTGGACAACTGGGCTACCGCGGATAAGCAATGAAGCAACATTCCCAGTTAGTTATTAATATCTTACAGAGGTAACTGGTGCAATAGTCCACCTTCCATAAAGGCTGACCTAAAGACATGTCAATCATAATTTATTTAACCCAAATAATAACAAGCATTTCTGGATAGAATGTGTTTCCATTGTATTGTTTGTGAGTTCCCAAATAATGGATTTATATATATTCATACAAAGTAATGCGTTAGAGTACTTTGATTACTTTATCCAGTAACAAGTAACCTAATGCCTTAGTTTGCTGTTTGAGTAATCAAATACTTGAGTATATTTTCAAACAAGACATCAGTTACTTCTGTTACTTTTAGAACGCTGGTCCTTCAGCTCTGAAACAGCAACAACTGTCTTTTGGTTCTAATAACGGAGATAACGTTAAACCTATCAGTCTGAAAGAAGCCACGGAGCTTGTGGCTTGCTACGTGGTCGGAGAAATGCTGCCATTGTCTACGGTGGAGTCTAAAACATTCCGCAGGATCGTCAGTAAAATTCCCATAACTCAATAGATGTAGGAGGAGTCGCTGACAGACAGGTCAGACTCAGGAGGACTTGCATTATGCCTGGTACACACCACAGGACTTTTTTGCCCATTCTGAAAGTCACTATGTCACATTACACGATTGTGGAGTCATAAAATCGTGCCGTGACTTGGCCGACAGACATGACACACTACATGGTACTCAACAATTATCCCCGGTCATCTTTCACAACGTGTGAGATGTCATTGGGTTATTCTTCTCCTATTTTTATTACTTTTACTATTATTTCAGTCACTGTGTCTGTTCATGTGCCAGCCGACATGTTGTTGTAGTCACCTAAAAGCGCCAGCAGGTGGCAGGAGTTTCATTTGAAGCACCGTACGTAAACATTCAAGCTACTGTATCCTCCACAACCACGTTCTTAAAAATGTTTCACAATAAAAGCCTATTTAGAAAGTGGAGGGATTCTCTCAGCCGAGGTTATAAGGGGCTTTTATTTTGAAACAAATTCAGGAAGTGTTAAGTTTGAATGACGATGCAATGCGTTAACTTTATAAAGACAACGGGAGTGGATAAAAAGTAAATATATAAACACACAGAGGGATTAATAAATAACGGACCGTCTATAATGTAGTTTGTTTCAAATGAAGCTGGGAGCCTCTGCAGTTGTGGTGAGTAAAAGCCCCGCCACTATTTGTTAATGTTATTACTTTATGTCCGTCTCTATTATGAGGACATAACATTGTTTGCTAGCTTGATGCTAATGACAGTAACGTTAACTCAGCGGTTTGACAAAGTGCCTCTGCTGTTTCACACCATCATTTCCCCCTTTTACTCTGTGTGGTAACATCCCTAGAGGAAATATTAAAAATGCTGGGGTGTTGTTGGCCAGAAGGCGCAACTGAAAAAAGCTGACTTAAACCACAGTGTCAATTTGTTTGTCAAACTTGAAGTTACTGTCGAACGTAACCCCGAGATTTCTGACCATTGGACTGAGTTTCATTGCTGTGAAATTAGACATTTCTGTTTTCCCAAACACAGTACACTCTGTCTTGTCTTCATTAAGATGTAGGAAGTTGGATGACAACCACTGCTTAATGTCGGCAATAGCATTAGTCAAACTCCTATGTGCCCCGCTTCCCGTTAGGTCCAACAGTAAATAAATTTGGAGGTCGTCCATGTAGCAGTGGAACGACAGATCGTGCTTTGCTATAATTGAACCAAGCGGCAGCATGTAAAGAGAGAAAAGAGTAGGGCCGAGGATCGACCCTTGTGGTACCCCGCAGGAGAGAGAGGTGCTCGAGGAGGAGAGGTCACCAATCATTACTGAAAAGCTTCGATCAGTTAAGTAGGAAGTGAGCCACTTAAGTGCGGTGCCACTGATGCCACCATATTCATTAAGGTGAGATAGCAGGATTGCATGGTCCACAGTATCGAAGGCCGCTGTGAGGTCTATTGTCACACTTTGTCCAGTTTTCCTTGTTCTATTGCTTTGTAATTACACAGAGAGCACTCCAAATACCACTGTAGTCATAAAGAATTAAAAGAAAGTAGTTTCCATAATTTTGATATCTCTGTATAACTGACTGGCTTTTATAAGTTGTTTAAAGACCGATAACATAACAGCCACAAGAAGACAACAAAAGGTCCCATATCTGCACAGTAACTGATGGAATGCTGCAACATTAACAGTGACCTACTTTTGCAACTGAAACATATCATATCAAAACCTTTCTGTGACTTCTTCATCTTTGCACATAAACAGATATTGCCAACTCCTGACTAACTCACCAACGGAGAATATGATGGAGTTCATCAAGCAAACAGATGCACTATTCTCCTTGGTATTGGCATTATTACAGCTGATTAGGCAAACTCAGCATTGACAAATTAATTTGTCTATTTGAGACACAATGACCGACACACCTTAAGATGCCTTCATGCAATAAACACAGTCCTCCATGACTGAAAATGATGATTTAATGCAAATCGATACTAAACCAATTAATATTTTGTGAAGTCACTTTAGATAGATCCTGTACTTTTCTTTAACAGCCTGACTTGACTTTTTGCCAGGAAACAAGCTGAGAAAATGACATACACCCTGATGTTATACTTTATAACTACCTAGGCTGCTCAACCTGGCTTTTGGGTCTTTGGAACTGGATAATATTGTGCACAGTAGATCAGATGGACATATTATTGATGATGTTATTCAGGTTTCAGCAACCCTTTCATGGCAGGGCGTGCCATGTAGAATTTTAAAATGTTCATTTTGTATTCATCTTAAAGCAATGAGCAGCTCAGATACTGTAGCGTCTATCTCATGTATTCAGTACAACCTCTTTCTTGAAGGCACCTGCGCCTGTGATGCTTTAAGTAGAAACACAAACCATGTTTGTACTCACAAAAATTTGAAGTTGTCTTCTACCTCTAAGTCATGGTTTAAAGAACACACTGTTGTGACAGTGCAGCACTGATTTGAAATAAATAAATCTTAAAGTCAAGATCATAAATCAAATTTCTTTGAATTCATTAAATTCCCAATCAAGACACTCTGGTAAGAATTGCCTCACCTTATTCATATGAACTCAAAACTGTTTTGAAATGCAAAATAATGAAATTTTAAACGTAATTAAAAATGTGATTAATCACAAATTACCACTTAAATTCAGCAAAAAAATCAGGATTTTAAAAAAATATTTTAGTTTGACAGCCCTAGTCAAAACATGTTTAAATTGTAAATGTTGACCTTGCTGCTGAAAGCACTGTTTGATGCCATTATCTAAAGAAACATATCCATTACATGCAAGAGTCCGTGTCTCGGTGCCTAAGCATTTGAAATGTAAGACTGACACAAAAAGACAGAGATAATTGCTAAAGATCAGTTACACTGTGAGAGTTTGATTAATGAAAACATTCTTGGCAAATGCTTTCACTTTAATCCATCTAGAAAATCCTCTTCAGTTATGTCTGATTCAGTATTCAGCATTTGTGAACACACCACATGGCCAGTTGGTTTCCACCAAACCAAACAGTTTGCGTACTGGAGCTCTACCACTTGATGCTTGATACTCGATGTCCACTGGTTGACCAGCTCATTTGAAGAGTGGTGGCTTGTGTATGACTATGTTGCAGCACTCTGCCACTGGCACTACGACAGAGGGGAAACAGAACAATGCCATGCTGTAAAAACTGTCCTCAAAACAGTTCATAGCTGACTTGGGGCTCATGATGTCATTAATGAAATGGCCCTTCTGTCTGAATGCCTCAAGAGGAGCACAGCCTCTATGGTTTGCACAGATACACTCAGAAAACACAGTATTCATTTCTTCAGGCTGGTCAGAAAAAAACAATGGCACCAGTTAAATCTGAAGCTGCTGCATCTGTGGACAAAATCAGTACAGTTTCTGTGATGAACAACAGCTTCAGTCAACAATTTCATGACAGCCTAATGCACCGTTTCATACTGAGACCAGACCAGAGACCATTCGGTATGACCACACCAGGCTTAATGGTGCCTTTATGCTGTCTGCAGTCCAACAAATTGCCAGTTTCTCTACACAACTGGTATGGAGTAAAAACATCAGAGCTATGTGTGAAAAGTTCAGACTGAGCTTGAGTATGAGCACAAGGTTGATTTTTGTTTTTAATAAATGGTGGATGGGATTCTGCCTCACCAAAGAAAGAAGTTTCCTTGATAGAGACTCTTAAGGAACATTCAGACTGAGCAAATCAGGTTTGTTTTTCAAATCGGATGTTGAAGACAGACTGCTCGCAATGTGACATGCAAATAATTAGATTGGATTTGTGTGTCCTTACATCACCAACCTATCAGCACAGGTTGCTGTGGTAACAACAAATTCATCAGTAACTTTGTAACAGTCAATCATTTTGCCCTCTAAACACTTTATTTTACCATCTGCCAACAAACTGTTGTTCATCATGTTGTCTCCTGTAGTGCTCTGATATCAGCAGCATGGATCTGCTCTTCCACCACTCTGGGTGTGACAGAGTCATCGTGTTTTATGTTCAAAGACACTCTAAAATCTGATTTGAGGAGCCAGAGCATTCAACTGAAACGCATCTGTGGAAATTCAATTGGAATTGAATCTCAAACCTCCTATAAATGTGGTTTGGATGAAATTTGCAAAAATGGCATTTCATGTGATGTTTGTACCATCCAGACCTTCTAAAATTGATATGCAAAAAAACTTTGGGCTTGGAGTCTGATTGTTACTGTGAGACAACCCAAGTGAAAACATAGCTTTTCAATGTACTGGTCAATTGTAAGATGTTGGGTTATTTTTAGGGATGTCCTGATCCAATATTCGGATCGGTATCTGCCGCCGATATTAGCAAAAAACGCATAAGGCGCATTAATTATGTTGTGACATTCAGGACTGATTCTGATTGTCTTCACTTCAGTAGTATGTTCAGTCTGTTGACATTTCAAGCTGTTAAATTCAGTTAGGTTGAAAAACTAACCCATACAAGCACTGTTCATAAGGTTAATATCTTAGCAACCAGCTATTTACAACAGCGTTATCACATCATGGTTGTTTCTGTGGCTTTCTTCGATAAACATCTTGTGAAGTGCTTTTAAAGTGAAAGTAATGTACTGTGTATCGCAGCTGAGTTGACAGTGGTGCTCTAAATCACCAAAAATAGCTCCACTGCTATCAGCTTCTGATTCACTCAGTGACAATGGTTATTCATAATTATCTGTTTGAAGATGTAGTGAACGTCTCAAATGCTATGTTGCCTTATCTTTGATTGATGTCGAGTTTCTGTGTCTTTTTAGAAGAATGTTAACTAAGTGATTCGGTGCTGCTGCATCCAACCCCAACAAACTCTACCAATTAGACACTCTGACAATAGTTTGGATGCCTCTCAATATTTGTGTGCACAAACAGCAACAGTCTGTACTCAGCAGCACCAGGGTTGGTGTGTGTTGTTGTGGCTCAAGTAAATAATGTAGCCAGAAGCTTTTGGGGAACAGCCTGACATTAAATATGAAGTTGACAAAAACAAGAGGAGGTGTTGGAGGTCAGGAAAGAACTTTTCATGGAGTAGGGTGACTTACTTCATCTGTGATGAAACTTTACTGGAGCTATTATTGTGTTTTGTGGTTACCAATTTAAATTTTATTTGTGGTGTTTAGTTTGTTCTGATTGAGTTGTAATTTTAACCTCACTAACTCCGTGAGGACACCGACGTCCTCGCTTCCCTCCTCCTCTGTTAAATGTTATCTCCCAGACACACTACGTCATCAAACCATGCCATATTTGGTATTGCTGGATTCAGGAAGCTCTCGACTTTTCAAAAATAACATTGTTTCTCTTTTATTTCTTATGTGTTTCGCACAAGACCAGCCTAAAAACACATAATCCAAAACTCATGTCATGCCGTTTTTTGACGGGATTACATGCGACCTTATGAGCGGCTGTTAGCATGGACTTAGCTGTTTTATAAAAGATAAGAATCTCACTCCTAACACTATTTTTGGCTGAGATATGTCGTCTAGAAACTGGGATCATTACTTTAACGTTTCATGCATGGCTTTATTCTGGTGATGTTTTATGGTGTTTTTGTGTCAAACACAACATCAGCTATCACAATCATGCCTGATTTCAATACGGTACAATGTTAGAAGCTGGCTGAGTGTTGTTTGATCACTGACAGTGCTGTTTTGAAGCCAAGAGACTGACTCGAATTTGTTCTGCTTTTGTTCAACTGCATTTCGTTGCTAGACTGTAATGTGTAACTTACATTTTTCATCTCCATCTTCTAGAGGAGGTTTCAACCTTTTGAATTAAATATGACCCCCCCCTTGAGCAGTTCATACCTGTGCGTAACAGTGCACCTCTCATTCTCGCCTATGCGCACTATGACTGTCATTCATCGTACTATATAATGACAAAAACTCTGTCTCTCTGTGGGTGTGTGGATGTGTCTGTTCCATGTATTTCTACTCACTGACGTGGTCAATCTATGTGAAACTGCACATAGGTATTGAGGATTGCGACCGATTGCTGTGGCTCCCCCTGTGGCCGAATGTTGTTTTTTTTTTTTTTAAATTTTTGGTATGGCTAAGTCATGGTATAGTGCGCTGTTCTCAATGGGTATGGACTAGTTAATTACTTAATCTTACAATATAATGACGAAAACTCTGTGTGTGTGTCTGTGTGTCTGTTCCACGATTTTCTCCTCACTGACTTGGTCAATCCATGTGAAATTTGGCACAGTGGTAGAGGGTCATGGGAGGATGTGCATGAAGCAATATTACGTCAATTGGCCAAATGGGGGTGCTATAGAAACCGACTCAAATTGCAAAGTTTGAATGGGCATATCTCATGCCCCGTATGTTGTAGAGACATGAAACTTTGCACAGAGATGCCTCTCCTCATGAGGAACAAATTTGCCTCAAGAACACATAACTTCCGGTTATATAGATTTTCCACCATTTTGAATTTTTTGAAAAACACTTAAAATCGATCTCTTCCTAGGAAGTTTGACCGATCTGCATGAAACTCGGTGAACATAATCTAGGGACCAATATCTAAACTTCCCTCTTGGCAAAAGGTGGAAAACTTACTAAAACTGAGCTTCTATAAGGCAATGACTTTAACTATGTGCTTTTCAACGTGTTACCTCAACTACTAATGTACAGTTTTAGCCCACTAACTATCCCACTATTGGCAATGGTACTACTGTACTTTCAATAAAGCAATCGTACTATCAATTTCACAAAAACTCTGTCTGAATACATTGCTCTTCTTAATGGGTTCAGTTGACTATTTAATCTGCAATTGCCTATGACCTGTATCCCAAACACACACCATGTGAAACTTTGCGTGGGCAACTGTGCAGAGATACGTTTTCCTTTATAAAGAACTAACTTTATGGCTAAAAATGCCTAAAAGTAAGTTGAAGACCAGGTACAGTGATCAGGAGGCACTGACGAAGATTTCTGAAGACTCTTCAGATAGTGACCAGAAGTATGCCTCAGATGAAGAGGACCCTTTTATGCGAGGCACTGATCCGGTTGCAGACAAATAAGTTTATTCATGTTATTTCAACCTGGTTTATTCTTTTTCTCAGTCTTGAGGAGGAAGATGATAATGATGATCACTGGGAGCCTCCTAAGTCCTCTCCAGCTCCATCCCAGCCCAGGAAAAAAAGGAAGTCATGGTGTGTGTATTTTGCATGATGTCATTGTACTATTATTGTGATCTTTGTCTATGTCCCATGGATAATTCATATTTGCATAGACCTACAAATAAGTGAATAGAATTATTATTACTGTACTGATAACAACTCATTCTAAATATTTTCTCACAGTCCAGAGGTGGAAGACACAGATGAACTGGCAGAATCCAGTTTGCCAGGGCCATCATTGTCAGCCCCTCCCCCACCACAGCCATTCAGGACAAGGAGGAAATCTGCACCTCCAGCACCCACCTCAAGGCCCACACGTTCCAGAAAAGGATCAAAGCCATCACTAACACCTAAAAGGAGCACAGGATGTGGCTCAACAACCCCACCCTCTTCAACATTGATACCTCCTGCACAGACCCTACACAGAAGACAGCTGAAGAGGAATTGGGGGAGAGTGTGAAATGGCTTGAGATGAGCGACCAGGTCACCCAGCCGCCCCAACACAGCTTTGTCCCTTGCCAACCAAGTGGCCCCACTATTGGCAGAGGATCAAGATGGACACCATTTCAACTATTCAAGTTGTTTCTTCAACATGACAGTCGTACACACTCATCGCTAACACTAACAAGATGGAACAGAAAATGAAAGCAGCAGGGAAGAAGTTCAGGTGGAAACCTGTTATGAAGGAGGAATTTTACACCTTTCTGGCATTGATCATTTTCTGTGGACTCGTGAAGTGCCTGGCTAAAGACAATTATTGGAAAGCGAAAATTGTAGGGGCGCCGTTTCCTCCATCTTCTGTCATGAGCCGGAATTGGTTCAATTCAATCTTCTGGTGTCTTCCCTTGAGCAATCCTGATGAAGATGAGGAAAATAACCAGAAGAAAGGCACTTGACAACATGACTGGCTGTTCACGGTGAAACCACTGTATGATGACATCCTGTTGGCCTGCAAAGCTTCATATTATCCTGGCCAGCGGCTTTCCATAGATGAAAGAATGTTGGCCACTAAAGCGAGAATAGGGTTCAAACTGTATAAAACCAATGAAATGGGGGATAAAGCTGTTTGTTCTTGTAGACATGAATGGCCACACGTGGAACTACTTCATTTATGAGGGTAAAACAGCTGAACCGTTGACGGATGGACTGGGCCACTCAGCCGTCATGCGGCTTCTGGATGCTTCACTTTTGGGGACTGGATATCAGGTGTACATGGACAATTTTTTACACCAGCTCCTCACTGACATGGACCAAAGGAAGATCATGGCTTGTGGGGGGATGCGCGAGAGCCGTAGGGGTTTTCCTGTCATCAAACCAAAGAAACTTTTGAAGAAGGCCAAGTGGGGAGAGTTTGGATGGCTGAGAGTGGACAGGCTGCTGTTTGTCCAATGGATGGACACAAAACAGGTGACTGTAGCGTCCAACTTCCACCGAGCCTTCAGTGGCTTCACTGCCAGAAGAAGGGTGAGGGATGAAGCTGGAGTTGTTTGCAGAACTGATGTCCCCATACTTGACGCAGTGAAGAACTACAGTGCCTTCATGGGCGGATTGGACCTCTCTGATGCCCTTATCAGTTACTACAGTGTGCTACACAAAACCATGAAGTGGTACATCATATACAAACTGCTTGCAGTTAAACAAAAGAGGTTCAGGGAGCTCCTCATCAAAGAAATGACAACGCAGCAGCCATCCTCAACTCACCGGCCAGCAAAAACAACATGTGGACCTATCTTTCCCTCCCAGGATGCAACAAAGGGTCGAAGACAGTGTGTTGTTTGTAAAAACAAGATCCCAATAATTTGCTGAAAGTGCATGACACCCCTCTGCATTCTTCCAAAGCGAAACTATTACATTCAGTGGCACGACAAACTGTAAATTATAAAAACAAAACTAGCACACTGAAGCCTGTAGAGATAGATATATATCTCAGCTCAAAAAGTGCCTAACGTCCAGACTGAAGCCATTTTACAAACTTCATCTTAGCCTCAACTAACTGAAGCTTTGAGTTTGAAGTCTTATTTTTATTTTATTTTATTTATCGTGTGCCACTTTGTGATTTATTTTTCTTATTTATCATTTTTATTTGTACATACTTTGTCTTATGTTTGTTTATAGTGTGCCATTTTGTGTGATATTTATCTTCTTATTTATACTTTTTCTTTTTACATACTTTGTCTTATTTTTATTTGTTTATTTATAGTGTGACATTTTGCTACTGTGATATATATTTGTAGAAATAAATATGCTTCACATGGAGTCAAAAGCATATTTTGAACACAGTCATGCACATTGGTATGGTTTGTGGTAATACCAAAAACTAGTTGAAAATTTGGAAATGGAAAATTTGTGAGTATTTTAGCTCCAACTGATGAAATATATCAGAATGTAAAGGAAAAACATCTTTAGAGTCTCAGAATATCATTTGCTTTTATGTGTCCATTTGGAGTCTCCAAATTCCTTTTTTGGAGCTCCGCCTGGATCTTTTCATGGAAAAAACACTGTAGAATGGTCATACTTTGTGCTTTCTTCTTTAAATTTGAAACAAGTGTTCACTGATAACCTGCCTACAGACCCATACTGTCATTTACCTCCACAGATGAAGCCACAGACAGTTATACATCCTGAAAAACATTTTTTATTTTAGGCAGACCAAAATCTTAAATCTTTTTACTGACTCCAAAGGCCCTTTACTCTGTCTCTGTATCACCTGGAGTGTTTCTGACACTTTCACAAGAAACTTCAGGAGGTTCTCTCCTCATGCATGCATCTAGCCAGAGCAGTTCAGAAGCTACAATCATTTTAATTTGGGTATGTTATTTTAGGCGTTTTTGCTACAAAATGAGGGTGGAGTGCAAAAGGTTTTAAAGCTGCTATAATTGACATTTTTATAGTAACAAAAAAAAGGAAAAAAAAGGTACATCAGCTAAGCACTTGCTACTGCTTTTAAGCTCAGTACAGCATGTATGTTCAGCAATAACTGCAGGCAACTCGGCTGAGCAACTGGACAGTAAGAGGACACTGTCAGAGATTTCAGTGAGTACATTCAATTTAAAGTGTGAAGGCGGGCGAAACAAAAGGAATTTGAAAGTGAGAGATAATTCACACCGTGGAATCACAGAAGAGCTCCATGATTATGGCAAAAACAATAATAATTTTTTATTCTGATCAATATGGAGATCATGATTATTTATCACTAATATTTATTGTTTTTAGGGACAAGATATTTTTATTGCACTTTCACAATTAAAAAAACAGAGCACTGCTTTCTCTCCCATGTCGTGCTATATTCCTGCTAATGTATTTATCTTTGCATCAAAATAAGGCTTAAAATATGGCTGTTTTCACCTGGATTCAGTACATCTCCTACTCTATGGGGTGCCCTTTGTAAAGTGTCTCACGCTGAAAATAACATCAACATTTTGCCACATTTAGCTTCAAACAATGTTTAAAAAAGTATTGTGAATTTTTTAATGTCACCTTTTACCACATTTACAGCAATATTTGTTAACTTAGAAATATATTAAATAGTTAAATCTAAATATTAAATGTGGCACCTAAATGTTAAATGTTAAATCTAAATATTAAATCTAAATCTAAATCTAAATATTAAATTTAAATATTAAATCTAAATCTAAATGCTAAATATAAATATAAATCTAAATATTAAATCTAAATCTAAATATAAATGTTAAATCTAAATATTAAATCTAAATCTAAATCTAAATGTTAAATGTTAAATCTAAATGTTCTGGGTGAAACTAAATATTTAGCTAATATGCAAATTTACACTGCCGGTCACCGGAAGTACCAAAATAAAAGCTCGAGATGGTCAGACTGTGTTTATAGAATCAAATAACGAATTAAAACCAACTTATCGGGGGAAATGGACACTTGAACATACATTAGCGTGATAATAACTACCTAAAATAACAAGAAACGTGTTTGGAGAAATTTTATTTGATGTTTACTTTGAGTTGTTAGTGTCCCTTCGGAGGGAATCACCTTGTTGTTTACAAATACTTCCGGGTAGAAAACCAGTGGAGTTTAGCTACATATATATATGCATATCTCACATTTTTCACGTCACTGTATCACCGTTTAGACTAATCTGGTGTTTGTGAAGTCTATAAACACTATGACTGAACAAACATTACTATCACATTCTGAAATTAATAACATGGTTATCGTAGATTAGCGGGGCTAACTGTTAGCTGTTAGCCCCATTAGCGGTGTCTGTAATGACTCACTAACTCTAAACGGTCCGTGAAGAAAATATTTTTTCCAGCGGATGTCTTAGTTACAACATGATTGAGCTAAGTGGAGTAGTTTCATGTCGTATCCGACAACAGGAGACATTTAACAGATGACGTCCTGTTAGCTTTGCTGCTGCTGCAGCCGCTGATGCTTTCTAGACATCGTGATTTCCCAAAACTGAATAAATACCACACATCGTAACACAAAACTAGCTCAATCATGTTGTAACTAAGACATCCGCTGGAAGAAAATATTTATTTCACGGACCGTTTAAGAGTTAATGAGTCATTACAGACACTGCTAACGGGACTAAGAGCTAACGGTTGTTAGCTTAGCTTAGGTTGTTAATCCCTCCGAAGGGACACTAACAACTCAAAGTACACATCAAATAAAATTTCTCCAAACACGTTTCTTGTTAGTTTAGGTCATTATTATCACGCTAATGTATGTTCAAGTGTTCATTTCCCCCGATAAGTTGGTTTTAATTCGTTATTTGATTCTATAAACAGTCTGACCATCTCGAGCTTTTATTTTGGTACTTCTGGTGACCGGCAGTGTGAATTTGCATATTAGCTAAATATTTAGTTTCACCCAGAACATTTAGATTTAACATTTAACATTTAGATTTAGATTTAACATTTAGATTTAACATTTATATTTATATTTATATTTAATATTTAGATTTATATTTATATTTAGCATTTAGATTTAACATTTATATTTATATTTATATTTATATTTAACATTTAGATTTAGATTTAATATTTAGATTTAACATTATATTTATATTTATATTTATATTTAGCATTTAGATTTAGATTTAATATTTAGATTTAACATTTAACATTTAGGTGCCACATTTAATATTTAGATTTAACTATTTAATATATTTCTAAGTTAACAAATATTGCTGTAAATGTGGTAAAAGGTGACGTTAAAAAATTCACAATACTTTTTTAAACATTGTTTGAAGCTAAATGTGGCAAAATGTTGATGTTTTTTTTAACGTGAGACACTTTACAAACGGCACCCCATACTACTCATTCATTTTCCGTAAACGACACGGCCTTGGACAGGCTGCCAGACTATCACAGGACTGACACACAGAGACAGACAACCATTCATGCTCAGATTGACACCTACAGTCAATTTAGAGTCACCAGTTAACCTGGCCTAGGTGTCTTTGGACTGTGGGAGAATGTCTGAGCACCTGGAGGAAAACCCACACTGAGCGTACATGCAAACTCTGCACACCCCAGGTTCGAACCAGGAACCCTCTTGGTGTGAGGCAACAATGCTAACAACTGCAGCAACGTGTGGCTCTGAACCACCACTGTATTTTTATTCATTTATTTTAACAGTGGTCACAGTAGCGTGACATGCCGCAGTGTCGCTGTCATGGATGTCTGAGTTGAAGCTGACTAAGCACAAGTATTAAGTAAGGTATCATTAGCAACATCATTCTTCTTTATTTTCATGCATTTGCCTTACTGCAGATTGTTGCATTTTCTTTTCTGTTTTTTCTTTTTTTCTGTTAAGGTGGTTGAACAAGTTAGTTGTGTTGCTTTGCAGCACAGACACATGCCTTCGGAGTTTCTTTATGCCTGTCTGCAGTCGCTTCATTTAGAAATTTTAAACCACAATATGACAGGATGCCAAAATCCTGATGTTGTTTAAAATTGGATTAATTGTGCGGGCCCAAGTCTTGCAATATCTCAACTCTTTTCAATGACACTTACCTAATTCGATAACTTATCCCACTATTCTACATCCACTATTAGTCTAACATTTGAATATATTGTGTGTGTTTTGATCCTTCTGTTTTAGACAAATCTTGTTATGTTACCTTGTGTTACACTGTTCATGCATTAGCACCCCCAGAATATAGTACTTCATGTAGAAGTCTTTTGAATACACCTCTGAGTTCCAGACTAAATAATTATGGTTCATGGTTCAATTATGTGAGAAATATAAAAAATAGACCCATTAACTTTCACTTTTTGTAAGGACCTTTAGGTTCAAGAAGAAAAAGACCTCTGTCTTCCATTACCATAAAATATCTTCTCACTGAGCACTTTTTACTGCAGCTCAGAAGGCTTTTCACAGAGTGATGGCAATATGCAGGGAGTCTACTGCCATGTCTACAGGACTCAAACACAATTTGTCTGCCCTAAAGAAGTGCACAAGATTTACTGAAGCAGTAATTCTGGAGGGGGGAGATTTAATTTTGCCTTGATCAATTACAAGTGATTGACACAGGCACCCACTGACATCACTTTTAGTCTACACTCAGAATGTGCTAGCCGATGTACAGTTAGCACCAGATACTGAGAATACAGTTTATAAAAAGACAAGTAAATGTTTGTTTTTGTTATTACATCTCCTTTAAAAGTTGCTACTATTTAAAGCAAAGCAGCAAGGATCCTTACAAATGGATCTTAAAGGGGAAGTTCCGTGTTATAGAACCTGGACCTTATTTCTGGCATTAAATACGGTTGTTTACTCACTCAGATAAGTTTGGTGTCATTTGGAGTCCTTCAGAAAATATTTAGATCTTCCATTACCAATTTGTAACATATCCATATAGTGAGCACTTTTGACTGCAGCTCAGCTCTAAATAACACATTATCTGCCGCTAAACTCGTTCATTTCACCAATATGTTTTTATGAATTGCTAGAGTTGCTTGTCATCATCATTCGGGTCATTTATACTGACCTACTAACCTCTACAAAAAAAAAAATCAGAGGCAATTCGTAAAGACAATCCTCTTTACCACCGAAACGTTCAACTTTCTGTTTCTCATTTAGTGTCACTGAGCACTATGTAATAATAAATTCACGTTTTGCATAAGAAGTGCCTCTGCTTTTTGTGCAGTGTGTAAACAAAACTGTGCTGCGGGTGTGCGGCGGCACGCGCCCCTGGATGACATCATCCAGGTCAGAGGTTAGTAGGTCAGTATAAATGACCTGGATGACGATGACAAGCAACTCTAGCGATTCATAAAAACATATTGGTGAAATGAATGAGTTTCGCAGCAGATAATGTGTTATTTAGAGCCTCATTGTCGGTGCCCCGATCATTCCCACTATATGGATGTACGCGGCTCTCGCGGATCTAAATATCTAAAGGACTCCAAATGACACCAAACTTATCTGGGTGAGTAAACAACCATATTTAATGCCAGAAATAAGGTTGTAAAAAAAAGGAACTTTCCCTTTAAGCAAGCCGGTATGTCATCCTTGGTTTAAAAAGGTACACATTTACATTACTTGAGGTCAATGCTAGGAGCACACTTTGGTACACATTTAACAGCTGATGATAAGGGGTGTCTGTGCTGAGGTTGTCATACCTGTGCTACTGATTTTTTGGCCACTTGGGGGGAGCACAAACAGTATTCACAATTCATCATTACCATCATTAGTCAATGCTGTGAACCAACACATTCTCATCCTATGATGCACTGGTCACGCATCTTCCTGCATCAGTTTCAGACGATCGGGAATGGCGTGTCTACTTACGCTTGTTACATCCATTGTGTCCTTTCAAAATAAACTTACAACGTAACTAAACAAAGATTTCATTCATGAAATGTTCGTAAATCTATCAGTAAATTTGCACATAAAAAAAATCTTGGCACTAAAAACCTACACCAGATTCATGAATGCTGTGAGAAATATGGGTTTGATCGTAGGCATGTGTGTATGCTCATGAATGCCAATCAATCATTAAATGACAGCGAGCTCTCGTTAGTCAGCAATTAGCATACATCCCCACCCATGAATAGTCAGTGACCACCATATAAGGAGGTGAACATGGTGAAAACACAGAAAGAGAGAGAGATAGAAAAACTTTTCCAATGCCGACACTGAAGTTATTTTAGGTGAAGTGGGGTTGAGAAAACCATTTCATTTTCCTCTGTTAGTAGTAGTGTGACAGGGACAGGTAAATCAGAGACCTGTAAAGAGGTAACAGATGCCACTAACTCTGTGTCCTCTGTTCTAAGAACCACCCACAAAGTTGCAAAAATGATTGGATTTGAAAGTTGATGCAAAAAAGCACATAAGTACACACAAAAACACTACAAGAGCTACAGTGGGAGGCTCTAAAAGTTAAAGCAACAAAATCATGTGGTAAGGTTTAAAAACAAAAAAGAACACCATGGTTTGGGATTTAGGAGCATCAGAGTGGAGGCTGCTGCAAGGCCATAAATTACATAACTATAATCGAGCACTGACAGAAAGATTGCTTTCACAATCTTATTTCTACAAGAAAGAGGAAAACAAGACTTGTTTCTGTAAAAAAAAAAAAAAAAAATCAAGCTTAATTCATCATTTTTTGTTAGTGCATCAGTATGTGGCTTGAAGGTGAATTTGTCATCAATCCAGATACCTGAGTATTTATAATGTGGACCTCGTTCAATGATCGTACCATTTAGAATGCAGATTTGGAGTACTATGGTCAATGTTTTTGCTCTAGAGAAGAGTATATATTTTGTTTTGTTGGCATTTAATACACATTTGAGATTTATAAGTGCATTTTGCAAAGCACTGAAACAATGCTACAGGTTTTCAATAGCCGAATTTACAGAGTCAGCCCAACAATATGAAATAGTGTCATCAGCATAAAAGTGGACATTACAGTTTTCCAGTGACAAAGTTGTATTATTTATATTTAAAGTGAATAGCAATGGTCCAAAGACTGAACCTTATGGGAAACTTATTGTTATTGGTAAAAACTTGGATCTAACGTTTCTCACTTTGACACACTGTTGTCTGCCAGAGAGGTAATTGGTGAACCATTTAATGGCTTGTAGATCAAATCCAATATTTGATAGTCTTTATAGGAGGAGGGAATGATCAGCTATATCAAAGGCTTTTGATACATTGAGAAAAAATGAGCAACACAGTACTTCCTGTTATCTACAGCTGACACAATGTCATTTAAAATTAAGGAAGAGACCATGCTATGATCTGATCAAAAGCCAGACTGGTGGGGAGTTATTACAGTATCTGGCTAAAAATGACTTGAGTTGATTGTTTACCAACATTTCTAGGGTTTTAGACAGACAAGACAGTGTTGAAATTGGATGATAGTTGTTTAGGTTACATTTTTCTCCTCCTTTGTGCAACAATAAAACATGAGCAGCTTTCCATACTTTATGAATTTAACTGGTTGAAATACTTAAGTTAAAAATATGTTATATGCTCTGAAATTATGGGAGCTGCAAGTTGGAGAAGAAAAGGAGCCAAATTGTCCTCTCCAGATGCCTTTTTTGAGTCAGTGGCTTGAAGAGCCTTAGTTACTACAGTAGGAGAAAAGGGCTGATGTACAGAATAATCATTATCAATAAATATATTTGCAAAATTAGATGATCCCATACACTCATCTTCAAAAAAATGACTGGCTGCAACAAAATGTCTCTTGAGCGCTGTACATACGTATGTCTCCTTCTGTCAGTGTGATATTTCTGGAATTGACATGAGTGGGCAGACAGGAAATGTTATTGTTACTAGAGTCTACTACTTTCCAGAGTTTTGATTAATTTGACCAAGAACTGGAGACAGGGGCTAAGTAATAATTAGATTTAGCTTTTCTTGTTAAGAAGGTGTATTTATTTCGTAGCTGTCTAAAGGCAAGCCATTGGGAGGGGTCAGAATGTCAGTCCAGGAACCATGCTTTCTTCCTTAACTGGAATAGATTTAATCATTCAGAAGTGAAACAAGGGCTGTATCTATGTATCTATTAATCTTAACTTCTTGAATGAAGCATGTTTGTTAACAACTGAATTGACACTGTCATTGACATTTGAAAAATAATTTAATGCTAGTTCAACATCTAGGATTTCTGATGTATGTGGAATGTTGGTTATGTTGGAGATCATATAAAAAGGCTTATTAAATTTATTAAGTTTCTCTTGACAGCAATTTGAGTTTTTGATTTGGGCAATCGAGTATCTCTAATACATACTATTGATCAATGATCAATTATATCCAATGACCATACACCACTGAAAGAATACTTATGAGGATGATTTGTCATTTGCCTATGGCACCTGTGTTGCATGCTACACATACTTGCACACTGTGTTAAAATAATTGAAATTACATCACTGGCTTTTGGTTTTACACAGGAAACAAAAAGCGAGCCTGTGGGTGAAAGTCCAAAGTTTGTTTGACCATCCACCTCACCTCCCATCCGCCCTGTGCAGACTTTTTACTATTTTTTAAAGTACAGGTTGTTGCCTGCTGTGTCAGAAACAGTTGCCGCCTGGTTTATATGATACTGCCACAAAGTGTGCCTCTGCATGTTGGTGTCTGTCGCCAAGGTCTGCTGACAAAGTGGTGGTATTTGATGAGTTGTAAGTGAGGACGGGCTAGGTGAACTTATTAGTAAACACTAAAATAAAAAAAATCTGAATCTGCATAGTAACTAAACCTGTCAGATAAATGTAGTAGAATAAAAAGTACAATATTTCCCTGTGAATAGTGGTGAAGACCTTTAAAGTGTCAGAGGGTATAATACCCAAGTTAAATGCAAGAACCTCAAACTGTACTAAGGCACGGTACTTGAGTAAATGTACCAATAAAGGTACTGTCAATGCTCAGAGAGACCATGACACAGAAACAGAGGCAGCTACACCAGCATACTGTTTGAGAGGGAAGAATATAAATCTACTGTAACAGAGAAAACAAAGGCAGAAGCAGTAGCAAAGAACGAGAGATGAAAGTAAATAGAAAGCATCTCCAGCAAAGACATGAGAGCAAAAGATAGAAGCAGAGAAAAACCAGAGACACCACGCTATTTCCCACTTGTCAGTGAGTTATGAACTATTTGAACACACTTTAAAGAATATGGTACATGAAAGTTGTGTCCTGTAAAATGATAACTTTTCGACATTTGGGGAACTGTTGTGTGAACTGTGTGTTCTGTTTCTTGAGGCGAATGCAGACAAGCATCAGTAGAACCACACTGGAGCAAAGACCAGCAAAACTCTCCTGAAGCCATCAACACAGAAAATAATGAGGCACGAGGAACTGGGTCAAGAACAGAAAAGACTCTTTTCAGCCTATCCCAACCAGAACAATCCCAGCTTAAATCACAGACAGGGATGAAGTGAGGGGCAAATCCTTACCAACTCAACTCAATATACCCACCTTTACAACTGCACACTAATTACTCACTTCTTTTGGTGCAAATTAGGACTTATGGCTGTGTAATAGCAAAGTAGGCAAAGTTTGGATTAGTCAGGGAATTTTAAGATTTTCATTTTGATTTTTTTAAATTGTGTTGCTTGTGATGATCAGAAACAATGTTGTATTTATTTACAGCTCTCATTGTTTGGCTCTCTGATATAGCCAAATACATTTTTTCACCAACCCTTAAATTACAATCCAAAAAACTAACTGAAAGAAAACACTTTTCTTATCTGAAATATTACACAATGTCATAAATACCTTTGGGTTTGAGTTAAGTTTAACTCTAGCTATGGCTATTTTTAGCTAATTTGCACACTCCAATTTTGCCATATACATGCCCTAATAATGCTATTAAAACCCTAATATCCCATGTCTTAACCGGAAATTTCTGAAAGCTCTCTCCACATGAAAACATACCCAATGTAGATGCAACATGTAGAAGGAACAATAGCAATATTAATGAGAGTTAGTGTTTACCTATGCACCTTTTAAATTTACGCCTGTTCTTCAACATACAGACCCTTCAATAACTGCACCACCTTATACAAATGTCTGCACATTCAGAAAGCAAAAGATTTTCAGGTAATAGAAACATTTCTTATCTTCAGTTCAAAACTAAAATTGGCAGTGAGCTGCCAGCAGATCCAAGTGGTTAACCTGTAAATAAATCTTAATTAAAACTGAATAGATGAGCTTATTGAACACCAAAAACCACTTTGGCCCAGCACAGGAAAACTAAATCCAACCTAATTACTCTCCAAAGTCAAACTCATCAGAAACTAATTACATTTCATAGATGTACAATCTGTATTTATTTATTTATTTATTTTTATTTATTTCGAACATATAAATCATACAGCACTGAAATCAGACAAAAAAGTAAGTGAACAAGAAAATAATACTATTAATAATAGGAAATAATAATAAAAATAACAAAACAAACAACAAAAAATTAAAAAGCAACACAGTTAGCAGCAGTTACATCCAACATAAGTCAACATGCTCGAAAAGGAGTAGAATGAAGTAAAAACTTTTATAATTCTACCCTCTAATCTGTATTCTTAGATAATGCAATCATATTTTTAATATATATATATATATATATATATATATATATCTATACATAATGGTATATATTCAAATAATAGAAAAGTATATATATATTATACAATTATGTAATATAATACGGATAACTTATCTACACATATATTAACATAAATCAAACTTACTAACTATTCTCTAGTCACTGGGAATAACTGATAGTACGACTATTACAATGACAGTACATATAACTGAGAGGGGATTTTTGTTTTTAGACTAATAATGGTATATTTGTATTTTCTCTACCAATGAGAGAATATTTTAAATAGCAAAATCCATTCCTTGGCTTGAAGTCGATCTTCAGCTGTATCTGTATCTCATGCTATCTTGCACTGGGTGAGGTTTCTCGCTGTGTGAGTGAGTGTGTGTGTTAACATAATCGTATCGTAGTAATTGTAGGTTTTAATAAAATGGCTGGCTGCCAGATAATTAAATGAGCAGGACTGTTACCGTAGATATGTGAGGGCATTATGACGGTGGGATATGCAGAAAGAGAAAGAGTCGGCCCCCTAAGATAGCCTGTCAAGCCTACAAGATAATTTACAAGCTCAATTTCAAGTTGAACCCTTTGAACTGTCAATTGCAGCCGAACAGAGCTTCCCCACTGCCGCCTCTTTCCCTTTAACATGGACACACACCAACTTTCAATTTTAGACTTAGATTCTTGGCTGGCACTCTGAAAATGGCAGACTCTCTTTTTGATGCTGGTGGGGTAAGAATTTGTCTGCACAGTGCGCAAATATACGCACACATACAGGCCCTGACACAAACATTAACCATCACAAACAAACACCAGAAGACTTTACTGAAATTTTCAGTTTGGAAAATTTTGAGGTTTAAAGAGCATTTCAGAGGGAGGCCATGTTGACATACAGTTATTCTGAGAATGATGATCTGTTGTTTTTTTAATTCTGTTTTGTTGTTTTGTGTTGGAATTGATTATTAATGAGTTAGACTGAGACAGGGTGGTTGAGGCAAGCTTGATTCAGGAATTTACTGAATGAATGAAAAATAAAATTAATGTTGGATTGTCACTGATGTATTTTTCACTCTCTTTGATTAAGAACCTGAAGAAGAATAAGTACTTTATTAATCCCCTGAGGGGCATTCAATTTTTTTTTCACTCTGTTGTCATATACACACAGGGCCCAAATACACACACATGCACAAACAGGACCTAGGGACAGGCACCCTGAGCAGTTGTGGGTTCAATGCCTTGCTCAAGGACACCTTAGCAGTGCCCAGGAGGCAAACTGGCACCTCTCCAGGTACCAGTCCACGCTTCATACTTGGTCCGTACGGGGACTTGAACCCGCAACCTTCCAGTGCCCAACCCAAGTCCCTATGGACTGAGTGGCCTGAGCTACTGCTGCCCCAACCATAAAAGAACCCTACTCAGCAGATGGTTAAATCTACTTGGCTCATCTTATAAGCAGAAGAAACCTACTCAGAAGTGAGATGACAACCTCAGAGAATAATCCCAACTAGAAAAAATATAATAGACGTGATCAAGGGACAATTCCCTGAGAGGGAAAAAACCCAAACCTTTCAGTTGTATGCCTCTGCACATCAGTCAAATTTCTCTTACAGTTTACATCCATGTCTGTGAAAACATGGATGCTTCATACACATCTTCCCCCCAGCAGCACAGAAGATCTATACAATCAGCACAGTTTGAAGATTAGTGTCACCAATTCAGTATCTGACCCAAATGTCTCCCTGTCTGTTCCTGAGTTATGATGCTGAATAGTGGCCAGAAAAGTGTTTTTGCAGAATATTATATTTTGTCACAGTGGAGTTGACCTTTTGGATATAGAATGACATCACTTTGTCGTTAGATTAGATAAGACATTTGACCACCAAAGACTAATCAAATCATCGATGATTCCAATTGAATGCTTATGCCAAATTTGAAGAAATTCCCTCATGGCATTATTGAGATGTCATGTTCATGAGCATGGGGAGGACATATAGACGGATGGACGGACAACCCGAAAACATAAAGCCTCTAGCTATGGTTATCCTCAGTGTGGAGGCGTAGCAACAAAAAGAAGAACACATGGATTGTGCTACCTCACAGCATTTGTCACATAGGGGTGTTGTGATATCCCAATATATTGATGAAATATTGATGTTATGTTAATAATACACATATGATAATATCGTGTGAGTAATCAGCCATCTCTTAAATCATATTTGTTTTTTCTGTTCCCATTTTGTCTTTTTTACTCAACACCTTCTGCTGCCTTTTCACTATCTATTAGGTGTAATTGCGCTTTTCATAAACTTTGTACAATTATGGTTATAGACTTTCTCTAATCCTATTCTGAGTGTAATTCATTTGCCAAAATAAGTGACAGAATGCACACTAAACAAAGTTGAGGATGCATTTGACATATTAGCATATTCTTAATTTATTTAGTTATTTTTTGATTTCAAATTTTCTATAGTAATTGCAATAATAACATAATCATTATTTTTTGCCCAGGATTATCCTGTAGTGAAAACCTGTTATTGTGCCAATGAACATTTGATAATGTGGCTGTTGGTCATAAATTTTCCATTTCCACAAGGACGAGGAATTCCTCTTTGGGCTTGGGGAATGGAGAATAAGGTGAAAGGAAAAGTGACTCCACCCTAAGATGGGCTGTAAACCACTCTGTGATTGGAAGAGAACAGTGTTAAACCACATCAGTCCATATAATTACAGAATTGGCCTATTGTAAAACACTGGAATTGCATAAATAAAATATAAGTAATAGGATTTAAGAATATTTCTGATACCATGTATAACTATCTGGTCATGGCAGTAAAGCTGGGCATACTGTATGATTACAGTCTGTTCCTGAACAGATTTTTGAGTCACAAACTGGTTTTAGTTGGACAAAATTTCAGCTTGCCTGTCAGAAATTTCAATTGGTTGTAATCAGCTGTTAAAACAGTTAAAGCAGAGCCACAAGTCCCACAAGTGCCTTTTCTCCCCACTTAATCATTTAAACAGTGTAGCCTATATGCAGATAGTTTACTGGTGCTGCCAACTTGCATGCAGTGTTTCCCCGACCATTATATTAGGGGGGCACCCCGCCCCCCCCTTGGAGGTCAATTAATTTTATTCAGTTCTATTTTCTATGTAGCGCCAGATCACAGCAGAAGTCATTTAAGATGACCTTCCCTATAGAACAGGTCTATACCTTGTCCTTTTATTAAACAAACTAAATATCCTTATGTTATTTATCTTATTTACACAACGGCATGTTATTTCTGTCTCTTCATGGTCACGCGTTTACAATTCTCCTCTGCTCTCTGTATCACGCTCGGCAGAGTTCCACCAAGATGCATGCACACACACACACACACACACACACACACACACACACCCCCACACAGACATGTGCGCACACACACAGGTGAGCACACTCCCACCAGCGGACAGAGAGTGTGCGTCAAAAAATATATGGCATCAACCACCTGAAAAGCAGACAAAAATATTGGCTTTTTTTAAAACACTCCCAGGTTGGTCATTAAAAGAAACGTGAAAACCATGATTCCTTTAAGTGTTTGTGTCCGTCTGTCAGTCCGTCCGTCGGTCCACCCCCCTGGCACTTTTTGTGAAGAAATCCGCTTTTAAAGGGCCTTCTGTGTTTACCTCGGCAAATAAACTTCAACCTGCCTGCAGCCCTGAAGCTTTCAAACAAATCTATGTTGATACTCAGTAGCCAGAACAGTCAGCAGGAGTCAACGGGCCATGTTATTACTAAGCACAAAAGTAAGTAAATTTGTGTTTGGTAGATTATTTCTTTGCTGTAACAATGCTTCTTGGCAATACATTTTATACTGTTGGAAAGCCCGTTTATTTTCCTTTAAAATGGTGCACATTTGTAAGGAACATGCATTTGTGGGATGAGCAGCAGAGCTGAGTATGTGGGTTGTGCCCATGAAAATTTGCCAAATCTTCTCTGCCAATGCCAAACAGCTTTTTTTTTGTTGCCATTGACTCTTGTTTTTTTTTTTTGTTTGTTTTTTTTGGTGGATTGGATGATTGAAGTCTGAAAAAACAAGACATATTGGCAATTTCACAATTTATACATTTAACAAACAGGAGCCGCAGTAGCATGTGGAAGAACCATACCAGCCACAACAGCCTGGCCATGCACATTCTTCAACCAGCATTTGTCCCAAGTCAGCCAATGTGGTTGTGTTGGTCACTCTGGCACGAACAGCACGCCCAGGCTGATCACACCAGTGTTCAATGGGGTTGAGGTCAGGACTGCTGGCAGGCCAGTCCATCCTCTCCACTCCCAAATTATGGAGTCTCTGATAAGTCTAGGTTTCTAAGTGCTGACAGGATGAGGAAACGGCAACTTGATTTTGCGGAACACCAGCTTGAAGTTGCCCTATCGCACGGGCCCTGTCCAGATCAGTCAAACGTGGCATGCCAATTCTTGGAACAGACACCAACTGACCACTGTAGCAGGGCCATGCTCACAGGTGCTGACAATCAGGTGCCAATCAGGCAAGTGTGTGTCAAGTGTATGGATGGGAACTTGTCCTTGTACCTGTCATTGCTGATCTACTAAAAGCTCTCTGTCTGGGAAAAATGCTCGTAAGGTTGGGATGATGACAATACCATGACACATCTGACACACTCATTAGATTTTATGCATACTTCAGTGATGAAAAAAATACATTATTTCATTCTATAAGAGAAAATAAAATTACATCTTGCAGAGAAACAAACCCACTGAAATAAAGAAAATTCAGTCATTACAAATGCCAGAAAAACAAGAGGGGGTAAAACAAATATTGACACTGATTTGCCACTTTGTTTTTTTTCTGGAGAGGGAAAACAGTGGGGATTCTGAGGGAAGTACAGCATGAGCACAGAAGCCAGGAAGAAAGCAGTGTTTCATGTCTTTTCAGTCACATCATGCAGCTCCTGCTTCCGTGTGGGAGGTGTTGTTTAGGATCTCATTGATTTAAGTTGTGAAAAGACAAACTATCCCACAGGGAAACACTCTGTGCCTTTAGTCTTTTAGTATCCCATCATTAACAGAGCATCCAATGGCTCATTAATGGAAAACCAAAAACAAATACAGATTACCTGCATGAACAATGTGCATTTTTTCAACTGTTTAAGTTCTTCTTCCTACTAGTTAGTGGCTTATGACTATGACTTATGACTGGTTTTGGTGCTAACTTACAAAAAACAGAATAAAGTGTGTTTGCACAACTATATGGTGCCTTGTATTTTTTATCTACACAGGCTGCAAACCTGTCTGCTACACAAAATATGTTATTCTTCTATTTAATTTTGTCAAATATAAGTGATTGCTGGCTGAAATATGTTCACTGGCAATGTTTTTTCTTTCTTTCAGTAAGGCACTTTTTGTAGTGTGCAGGAGTAATAGGAAGATGGCTGGGGTGAAAAGTGCACAAAGCTTTTACACCAGAGACCTGGGTGTGCATCCCAAGTCCTGGATGGGTGGATCAATACTGTAGGATTGATACTTCAACACTCACAAGCTACTCATTTGGTATAAATTCCTTTAAAAAACAAACAAACAAAAAAAAACCAACTGATAATAAAATTATGTAAATACCAAACATTGATGCCTCCATCACTTCCAAACTTTTTCAGTACATTTTTATAATGTTATATTGCCAAAACAGCTGTTAGCTTTTTCTGCTTCGGCTTCCAGACAGTGGTTGGAAAGCACAGGGGAGGCACTTTGTTTTCTCCAGGGCCTGAGGTGGTACTCACTCTAAAGCTAACCCTGTTCATAACACTCAGCAGCTGAAACAAAACATGGGAAACTTCTGCTGGTCTTGAGGAGCTGCAGCATTTATTAGCCCACAAACAGTAAATTCTACTGTATATTCCTCACCTCTACACTTCTCTGCTCAAATCACTCTCTTGTCCACTTACTACTTGCACTCCCTATATCTTTTTCCCTATCTTCTAATGTTGATTCTACCACCCACTTTTTACGCACACACATTATCACACAACAAGTATCAAACAACTGAGAGACTGGCAAAAAGGAAACATAGTGCATAGTATGTGACATAAAGGTGCAACAAAGTAGCAACACACATTAACACTTAAAATATTTATTATTAATGTGTCAGTTTTTCTGTAAATACTGGACTATTTTTTTTTTTACAATTATTAGCGCAAACATTTCTATTTACTTGTACTCATATTTGCTTTGGTAATAAATTTGGTGCTGTTAAATGTGGCCAGTAAATGTCATGTTATTTGCCTTTAAGTTATTTACTTTTTAATTTGCTGTCATTTTTGGAACATCACATACCCATTCAAGACATGATGAGTATCGGTATCATTAAAATTCTAACCAAAAAAAATATTGGTATATATCAATTTTTAAAAGTTTGTATCGCCCATCCCTGCTGCATGTGGTTATCATGAGACCTTAAAGCCATCCTGAATGGACTGTAACTACCACACAAGAGTCCTGCCATCTTCAGAAGCTTCCTGATGACTGCGATAGTTGAATGCATCAGTGGGGGTGATGAGAGTAATCACAAAGCTGTGGTGGATAACTTTGTCACATGGTGTGAGCAGAACCATCTGTAGCTCAACGTGACAAAGACAGGAGCTGGTTGTAGACCTGAGGAAAGCAAAGGTGCCGGTGACCCCTGTTTTCATCTAGGGTGTCAGTGTGGACATTGTGGAGGACTACAAGTACCTGGGAATTTATACTAACAATAAACTGGACAGGGCTAAGATCAATGAAGCCCTCTACAAGAAGGGCCAAAGCTGTCTTTATTTCCTGAGGAGGCTGAGGTTGTTCAACATCTGCCAGACAATGCTGAGGATGTTTAATGAGCCTGTGGTGGCCAGTACTATCCTGTTTGCTGTCGTGTACTGGGGTAGCAGGTTGAAGGTAGCAAATGCCAAAGGACTCAGTAAGCTGATTCCCAAGGCCAGTAATGTCATGGGGGTGGAGCTGGACTCTGTGGTGACAGTGTTAGAAAGGAGGATGCCTCCCACCCACTCCACGATGTGCTGGTCAAACATGGGTACATTCAGTGACAAACTCATTCCCCCAAGATGCACCACAGAGCGCCACAGGAAGTTATTCTTGCCCATGGCTGTCAACCTGTACAGCTCCTCCCTCAAGAGTGTCAGACACTCTGAGTCAGCAGACCGACACTTGGACTTAATTCACCCATCTACATTTATAATTCATAATTATCTATTATGTTTCTACTGTGCAATATTGACTTATGAGAATAATTATTCCTTGCAACACTGCCTTAACTGAGCAATACCATGCCATTATTGTTACAATAATTCAACTGCCGTAGTACTCTGTGCAGTTATTCAACTGTGCAATATCCATCAGCATACTAATTTATTCTCACCAACACCTCTTGAATATATAAATTTATTCAACATGTAGTGCACATGACTGCAGATATTTCTTATGTTTATTCTTATTCTTGTTTTTATTCTATTCATGTATATGTTGTAGTGAACATTGTAACATAATAAATATTTTATATTTGTGAATGTAACATGCTAGTTTGTAAAGTGTAATGTAGCACAATGCACATATTTGTATATTTTATTTGCTTACTGGCAGAGAGTTGGATAAGGAGATCAAAGTATGAAGCTACAGCCAGCAGTCAATTGGCTTAGCTTAGCTTAGCTTATCTTAAATACTGCAAGTGTGGAGAAACAGCTAGCCTAGCTCTGTCCAATAGTAACAAAATCCAACTACCAGCACCTCTAAAGCTCATCAGAGCCCCTTTCCAACCAAAAAGTTCAAGTAGCAATGAAACAGAGGAACTAAACTAAGAGCTAAAAGCCCCTTTTGAGCAAAGCCTGTTTCCACAACATCAGAAGAGGGCAAAAGCAAATTAGACCCATGGCTTTAAAAGCGTCAGCAACATCTAAAATGAAATTTTCCCACGTGAAAACAAGCACAGAATTGTTCTTTGTATTTGTGGTAGCGTGACTCAGATATCTGAGTCAGATAATGAATGGATGAAAAGAAGACATGCGGAGGTGGAGAGGGAGGCTTAAACTCCTGAGTAGCAGAACTGCTTAGTGTTCGATGTTTATTTATTCCTACTTTAGAATTTAACCACAATGAAACTGTCTCCTTTACAGGCGTTGTCCCCTCTATTCCATCTCTTACATTCACTCTCTAACCTGCTTGTACTCTCAGCTTCTTTCACTCTTTGTTTCCTTCTCTCCCTCAGTCTTTTATTTTTTACAGAGTCAGGAAGCAAAGCCCAACTTTGTTTTTTAAGTCAATAAAAAAAACCAAACAGCTGACCCAAGTAATATTAGCAATGAAGTACTTCCATGTTTTTTCAGTTGATTGATACACAGGTTGAACAAGCTGCTCTGTCTGTGTTTGACTGATGAGTGATGGCCAACCATACAAACCCCAGGCTAAAAGATTCTGAACCTTTGAAAGCACTTCCCCCTGCTGAAACTACGCTACAGGAACTCAAATTAGACCCTGGTTCCTCTGGTCAAAGACAAGTTTTGCTCCTCAGAAGGTTCTTGGTCCAGTGGTAAAGCCCTATACTGAACTCTTTATAGCTTGTTTGTTTACTCCATTTAAAAAACTGTAAATACGGTAGAATACTACCCTAAAAATCCAGAGTTCTCGCGAGAGCACAATTTGAATTTGCTCAGCGAGTCACTCTGGCAATCAGTAATGATGCTCATTACCCATGCCCTTGGAGCTGAGCTGCACCAATCACATCGGTGTATCTGATATCGGCGGGCCAGAGACGAGCTAAACAGATGACAGCGCTGCGACTACGAAGTCCGGAATCAGTCAGTAAACACTGCAAGATGGCTACGGATGAACACCAGTTGTTTGAAACGGCTTTGGCCGCTACAATGAACGAGTTAGACTTGGCGTTTTCTCTAAAAGAGGAACAGAAGACGGCGCTTGAATCTTTCCTTTGCAAGAAGGACATTTTTGTTGTTTTGCAGACTGGATACGGCAAGAGCCTAATCTACCAGTTAGCTCCGCTGGTAGCTAAGTGCTAAGTATTGTTCTGATTGGTCGTAGTGTTATCCAATTGCGTGCAATGATATTTACAAATGCATGCTTGGTGCCGCCCCTCAAATTGGGCCATTTTCATTACTCGTAGCCAGACCCTAAATCTTTCTAGATTTGGGTCTGGATTTCCAGGCTAGTAGAATACTGCCCTGAGCCAAGAAACAGTAGGAGACATATGTGTGACATATGTGATTTAGCAAGTTGATTGTATTGTTTGGTTGTATAAATGTTATTTTTGCATGACACAGCTTGCATATTGTATGGCTCTTATCTACCAAATTAAATTCAATATGTGTGATTTTGAATTTAACTATTCATCATATCACTGCTGTATTGTTTCTGCTGCTTTTTTAGTTAAGAGGGCTCATTCACGTATAGCATTGCAATCAATTTGGTAAACCTTAAGCTTACCAGGATGTGTATCAACTATCAGTTCCTCTATTAAAAAACATATAAAACAGAATCATGCAGGTGCCTTTGGACAGTTCCAGTAAGATTTACAGTGGACATTTGTAGTTAGTTAGCTAAAAAGGTAAAACCTTTTGTTTATGCTGAATTTATCTGACCTTTCAATGCCCTTTGTATCGCGCATTTTAGTCGGCATGACTTTCTCCCTCTTTTACACAGACTTTTTCTTTCTTTTTTGTTTTTTGCTTTTTGGGGCTTCCATAAATTAGTGAGAATATTTTTAATGACGTTCTTACGTCCCTGAAAATTTTGGGGGGAATAATTTTTTGATTTGATTTGTTTTGTTTTGTTTTGTTTTGTTTTGCATGCATTAGCACATGAAATGTAGGTTACTGTTAAAATTTAGAGAATGACTTTAAAGACCCCTCTGGTGGCCCTGTCTCAAAAAAACCATCCAGTTACAAATGTAGCAGCTGTTCTAGCAGACCTTCACTCTTCTTCTTTGAAGAGAGTTGCCAAACTTTCTCAGCGAATAAGCATTCATGTGCACACAGCTCTTTGGACTGTGTCCAGTGAGTGGGAAAGGTCAGCAGCATGTTCAGTTGACCAATCATCAGTTAGACAGAAACATGAACGAGCTGTGTATACACGTACTTGACAACCAGTCAATGATCCCCACTGTAAATTATCATGTGATTAAATAATTAATCTGGTATTGCACTGGTACGTGCCTGGTAATTTTGAAGAGTCAAATTCATATTCATTTTGCATATATAGCACCTAAAGAAGACGTGGTAAGAGCCAAGTGTGAGCCCTCCTGCATGATTAATGTTTTTCCACAAGACATCTATTCCATTAAATCTCAATAAAGCTTGTGATGAATTTTCCTTGAATCATACAGTAACAGTTGCCTGTATATATTGCCTGTAAAAACTACTACTACTACTCCATATCAATTTCGCACAATTTCAACAAAATATCATCTTAAAACTTTCTCTATATTTATGCAAATGTAAATGAATTTCATCCCAAAAAGTTACTGGCTGAGGGACAGATGTTGCATTTTCAATGGTGCATTTGGAAATCATCTTTAGGGGGTTGGTATGGTCTTTTGTGCAATTAATTGTCATTTTTTATCAAAACAATTTGTTTTTTTAAAACTTTCTGATTCTAAAACAAGTTCAATAAATGTGATAAAAAGGAATCATTTTGGAGCCTTTTAATATTGACAATACACTCTAGTTTTCTGTCTTTCCACAGCACAGCTGGTTTAACAGCAGATCACCTGAGGCTCTGTGTATGAAATGGAGAGGGACACCACAACCTCACCATATGAGTCTTTTTTGATGTTTGTTTCTGGAGGGAAGACACTGTCCTGATTTCCCATCAGCTATCACAACATGCCCACAGACCACAGGTGGTCAGACTTGACCGGAATCATAATACCTCCATGAAAAGACATGCTCCCTATGTGGCTGCACCACTAAAAAAAACGTCAAAAACACTGCCAACAAACACCTTTACAAGCACTAGTAAATACAAGAGCTGTGAGGGAGAGCATTCACTGACAACTCAAGACTGATGACAGCTTTTGAAAAACCTGTCATTCAATTTTTCTGCCTCAGGCACAAGGCTACTTCAGTAAGAGCATGGATATGATTGGCCTCTGTAGGGATTTACTGAACGAGGGCAGGGCTTCATCCATCCCTTCCCCTCATTCCTCTTAACTTGCCAGCAACACATTAGAAGTAAATGGTTTGTCCAAGTGAGAAGGCCGTTTACGACTTGGCTTTCCTCACAGGGTTAAGAGTGATGAGTTTTTGATCCCTTGTGTGGAACTATTAGCTTCCCTCTAACCCCATTGCACAGATGGTAGTGTGCACTTCACTCTCCATTTGGCCACAGAATGGGAGGCTGGAGGACAACCAGATGAAGAGGGGAAATTGCAAACGTGAGAGGAGGAGGCATAGAGAGACTACTTGTCTTTCTCCGTCACCTTTGACATGGCAGATTCATCCACACTGATGGGAACTCCTCCAAGGGAGGACGTTGATTAGCAGGAGCAGAAGCAAATATAGGCTGTTGTGGAGAGTGGATCTATCATGTCATGGTGCTCTGAGCTTCCCTGCTAGCTACCCCATCTGTGCGTGGGATATTGTACTCAAAACAGTCAAGCTACTGCCAGGACTTTAATCAAAACCAAAACCCTGGCTAATTTCTGGGTTTAAAATATGGTAATTAAGACATTTTTGAAACTAACACAAGCTGCTTGATAGCTGCAGGAAAATGAATACCACAAGAAAAGATGGCAAAAATGCAAACACCATTTGAAATTATCTTTGTGATGCAGGCCTGCAAACTCAAGTGGAATGACAAAAGTGACTGTTCAGAAACCAGCCGCCCGCCCCAGCTCACTGATTGTAACTGTATAATGTTTCAATGCATCCTTTCAGCACTTAAATGCTAAGCCCTTATTTATTAGTAAAAGCGCCAAATATTTGCTACATTTTAATTGAAATTATGGACTGGACATTGTATATATAATAAACAAAAAATAAAACTACATATATACATATACATGTATATATACAACTATACAAAGAAAGAAAGAAGAAAGAGAGAGAAAAAGAAAAACTTTTCCGATGCAAACACTGAAGTCATTTTAAGTGAAGTGGAGTTGAGAAATACATTTCATTTTCTTCTGTTAGCAGTGGTGTGACTTTTAGTCTAGTGTAAAACCACAATGTATCCTTCCAACTCTCTGGCAGGTTTTAGTTCACCACCTGCCTGGTGTGAGTGAAGACAGATGTCAAATTGCTTAAACCAAATCTCTATTTGAAATAATGTTTATGTACCCATGTCGCATCTCTGATAATTAAATTAAACAAAAATTATGTGCATAAAGAGGGCAGAGGAGGAGTGCACGGGTATATTTTATACAGAGAACAGTGTTTTCTAGTTTTGTATTAAGGCGATTTAGATCACTCATTCATTTTTAAAGAAACTGAAGCTTAAATCTGCTGAATACCAACTAATTTAGCTAAATGTTATGTTTTTCTCATCTTTTGTCATGTTTAACTTAGGTGTTTCAAAGGCATCTGCATATCGTGAACATAACAGAACACAATTAAATTTGTAATTTCTAATAATGACAAGTAATATTTATGTGCAATATCGTATTTACACTAGCACTAAGAGTAGTCAAAAGCAGGTGTAGATTCAATTAGTATCTACGAAAAGATTGGAGCTATTAATATATTGATGACTGCCGAAAAACACACAAATTTGTTCTGCTCACGTTTCATGACTTAGACCCGTTGAATGCAAAGCTCTAACAGAATTAGCAGTCAGGGGAGCAGTAGCTGTGCTGTGTCCATCCGGGAAGTAAATGTAACAAAATTTGCTGCTTTTCTGAGAATGAACATGCATCTAGACACCACTGGTGTGTACTTAACATGGAAAACAATAGGCACTGATGCTTTGATGCACATCATGCACTGTTGACCACAGTGCCTTGAGAAGTCAATTCATGACACATCACATTCAGTGACTTGGCGCTTTTACTGGGCCAAACAAAGCTAGAGTTAGCTCACTTTGAACAAGGGTTACATTACTGTCAGGGCTGTTTCAAGACACTCTTCAATGGAATAAATTACTTACTGACTTATTCATACTTCAAAAACAGCATCAATAAGTGATTAACATAGGGGGGATCAAAATAAAATAAATAAAAATCAACCAGCCACCCTCCTCCCCTGACAAGTCCCTTTATAAGTAAAGAACAGTCCCTAAAGTGCGGTGAGGTTTGTGGCCCGTTACCTGACACAAAGACAGAAATGTGAACGGCTCGTTTCTCCTCTGACATGGCTTGGCTGTTCAGGTATTTCTGGGCAGTCATGAAATCAACAAAGAGGAAATTATTGTACCTGGAGCCGGACTTCCCCGTCACTGGTAAGCCCTTATCTTGCGGTGTATTTGCAGTCTGTGACCCCCGTTCAACCCACAACTGGCAGGATTCGCCTTTCATTTCTGCTGCTGGTTGAAATCTGTACTCACACAGCGTGCTGAATGATTTGTTTTGCATGCGCAAGAGCGATTGGACTTTGAACTTATCCCACAGTAGTGGTACCGTGAGGTGCCATAGTATACGGTACTTCAACAATGCTAGCGCGGGTGGCAACCAATCATGTGGGACATGGTCTCAATTTGTGTGATGCGTGAAAAGAGACAGAAATGCCCCCCCTTAGGGCGGATTCCAACGTGTTGTCGTTGTTGCAGTGTCTATAGGGGTTCCATCATATTGTTATTGATATGGACCAGTGTCATCCGTCTCTGGGGGCCCCCTCCCAGCTCGGGGCCCTAGGCAATTGCCTAGTTTGCCTGTCCGGTTGCGACGGCCCTGATTACTGTAGCTCAGTTAAACAGCAGCTTTTTGGGTAACAGCAACCCAAGCCAAAGGTTGCAAGGAGAAAACTAAAGAATGTGATGATATCATGGTTTCTATTATCTTCTGTAGAAGGGAATAATGTAATAAAAAAGTGTAGTCCATTGATTTGTATTCAGTCAAGATCTTTATCCTTTATGAAATAAAAAGTAAAGGCCTGTACTTGAACACTGCCAAAGTGTAAAAGTAATGCAGCTGTATGCGCCTGGTTCACTCCCAATAAAACTCGCCCTGCCTATGAGACTCCAATTCAACAATCCAGTAGAGCTGTTTGTGTACGCCTGCATGCAGAGCTTAATTGCAGTCATTACGGTCATTTATTCATAGGATAATTCATTAAGGTGCGTTATGTTTGTGAGTAATGATGCTCAAGAACTGCTCAAGCGCCGATGGGAGACCATGGCAGACTTGACAAAGAAAGTGCATTTGGAGGTTATGCCAATTTGCTAACCACTGCTGTTATTTTCACCAGAGAATTTACTTTTCTTTCAACCATAGTCATTTCGAAGCATTGTCTTTTTTCAGCTCTGCTGGCACTAATCCCTGAAAACAATATCCTCTTTTTCTTGGTACTCAAGAGGTAAGCCCCCCTCCCCATGATCTTCCTCATAGTCAGTGATGTGTTATGCTTGTCTATCCTTAATGCTATTTACTTTTGCAATTTTCATATCAAAAATGAATATGCTAAATGACAAATATAGTGATAAATAGGTATTTCAGGGAATTGTGGGAACTGAAAGGTTACTGGCATTAAACTCATTTACTTGAACATAATTTCATGTTGTGTTTTTCAGAAGGACATGCTGATTGTGTATATGCAATCATGCAGTATTTCATTGTATTAATGCTGTGTATTCATACCTAGCTTTTAAATGATAAATCAGCATATCTTTTCAGCTATTAGCCACATGGGTTAGAAAGATAAGACTGTGTTGACAGGTGATACCATGACAAATAAGTGTTCCCTTAATTTATTTTTGAGTTATGTATAGATGGATGGACACACACAGACAGACAACTTGACAACATAATGCCTCTGGCCACAGCTATTGCAGGCGCAGAGGCATGAAAATTGGAATATTACAACAGTAAGGCAAGACAGACAGAGCAATCAATGAGTCTTGGTTAACATTCTAACTCTGAGACACTCGTTAACTCAAGTTAACAATTAGTGAGTGACACACACTTCTGCCTATCTGTGCACTTCCGTGTTTGAATGAGACAACAGTTAGCTTGACTTAGACACATTCCAGCACATAGTGAAGAGAAAACTGTAAACAATATTTTAAGTTGTAGATCAGCTTGATATCATCCCCCCACACTTTTCAAACAGAGCTCAAGACAAAATTCTAATTTCATAATTTGAAAAAAAGAAAAAACAAGGTTGCTAGTCGTACATTAAAAAGTAACACTCAGTGGCACTGCTGTGACTACAACATCAGAATCATCACACCATGTAATTGACCTTGCCTGCTCAATAAAGTTTGGGACAAGTCTCTTGTGTGCTGAAAGAAATGCCTGTGTGGTGGAGCGCATTTGAGAGGATCCTTACATAATTACATATGGTTCTGTAAGTGGTGAAAAGCAATACAAAATCCCAAACCAGTGGTTATTAATTTGGATACAGAACACAAGGCAGATGGAGCGGGTAATTGTAAAGAGTCGCTGAGCAGACGCCAGAGTGTTTAATGGAATTAAAATTTGATTTAAGCCTGTAGGCAATAAATCTTATCTGGTTTCTTGCAGTGGCCACATGATCATGTGTGTACATCTCTGTATGTTTGTGTTTCCTTTGCAGAGGCTGCATGTCATGAAGAGCAGCAGCTTGTAATCTGTCCGACATACGCTCTTCAGGGCTGAGTGGTGTTCATTGCAGCAGTATTCAGATCCTTTTCTCAAGAAAGAGTATCAATACCACAATTTGCTCCATTACGGAATATGTGAACAGATACAACTGAATGAAGTGTACCTTATTAACATACTGGACTCTAGTTTCCCGACGTGGCGCAGGGTGGCGCAGGGTGGCGAACCCCGTGCAGAGGTAATTTCGAGCAGCGCAACCCGAGGCGCGCTCAGTTTGGTAGTTTGGCAGACTGAGGTGCGCTGAGATGGGTGTGGCGGTGCAGCAGGGGCAGACCCAGCTTGGCGCAGTGACAGTTTCGTGCCAAAAGCCTTCGCCGAAGGTGCGCTAAAAGCTCGCCAGCTGAAACCAGGGCCTCTAGTTTCGCAGACCGGGCGAGGCGGAGACGCAGCGCACCTGCGCTTCACCAGCTGGGTGTGGCCAGGTGGATTTTGTACGTTTGGCACACCGTGCGCCCTGGCGCAGCTACTCCTCTATCCCACCTTCGTCCCTCCTACCGGCGCAAGTCAGAAAGAGAGAGGGGAGAAGGCGTGGAGTGGGTTTCACACACATCACACCAATCAAATGAGCCCCTCTCCTCGCCCTTAAATGCACCGCGTGAAGGTGTAATGAGAGTTTACTCAATTCACCATGACAGAAGAGAGCAGTAGCGTCAGACAGTCAAACTTCTCCCAGGAGGAAACTGATGTTTTGGTCCGGGAGGTCTGCTCGCAGTGTCCGAATATACGGAACTGCGAGCAGACCTCCATGGGCTGATGATGCAAAGGTAGCCTGGGAGGAGGTCACCACAATTGTAAATCAATGTTGCGTTTCTCTCGTGCGCGCCCGCTCTCTCTTACTCTCTCGCAGTCTCACTCTGTTTCTTTTCTTTTGACTTTTCTAAGATGACAGATGCTGAATATATACTCCCTATCTGATGCTGTGGCTGTTTGTGGTTGGCTGAGAGGGATGTGAACTCATTAGTTTGCAGCTGTGTTAATCAAATCAGGTTGGGTTTCCATTACGCGTGCCAAACGGTGCCAGTCCCCTTTGATCTGACATCAGATGTGACGGGACAGTCGATATAGAGATACATTTATGTGCTGATTGCAGATAGTTGCATTGAATAGTGGTTTCTGTGGGTATTTACTGCATTATTAATGTGCCTGATATTCTGGAAACCTGCCTGTGAGGTTTTGGTGAACTGTGCGCACTGTCCGCCAGTCAGCCAAACTTACACTTACACTGGCTGCACTCCCCCGCGCGTGGTGTGATGTGTGTAAAACCTACTCCACACCTTCTCTCCTCCCTCTTTCCGACTTGTGCAGGTAGGAGGGACGGAGGTGGGAAAGAGGAGTAGCTGCGCCAGGCGCACGGTGTGCCAAACTTGCAAAATCCGTCTGGCCACACCCAGTTGGCGAAGCGCAGGTGCCTCGCCCGGTCTGCGAAACTAGAGCCCACTGTGTGAAGCAGGTGGCAGAGACATAGAAAAATCCAGTCTCATCCAAACAAAATTCATGGATAACAACAATAGAACATATTCTTGAAATGGAGAAATCAACTTTTGCAGTTAGAGATCAATTTGGAAAATGGACCAACCCACCTTACCTGCCCCTCTCACCCCCACCCAGCTGCACACACACATACACTTCCCCTCTTCTTTTCTCCTTCTTCATCTCTTTTTTTAAATTTCAACTTTTATTGTTGTTGATTTTGTTATTACTCATAATAAAGATATCAGATTTTGTAATTTTGTACTTTATTCTCTCTTTATTCATGTATTTGTGCATGGTTGCTTGCCTCTATAAATGAAACTTTGATTTACACAAAAAAAAAAGAAATAATGATTTGTACAAAATATTTGTAAGATGTTGAAAAACATTGCAATGAAGTATTTTTTAAGTAAAAAATGCCCCATTACAAGTAAAAGTTAACCTTTTTTCCAAGATCTTTCCTCTGGGGCAGAAAAATGAAGCCAACATGCAAGTACCAAACAGTGCAGTTCCTCTCATGGCCACTTGAGGCTGGCTGTTGTCTAATGCCAAGTCTGTTTTTGTATCAAGACAATACATGCACAATAGCATGCACTAGGGTCCATCATAATAGTGTACACTGGGGCCTGTTACGACTTCATTATGCCACTGATGCTGATCAGATGTAAACCAAGATTATATGACTTTGTTGTCTATTCCTTGCCCAAATTTTTTTCATGAACATATTTTAGTGCACTAAAAGTGAGTGAGTTTGTGAACAGGAAGTGCGCACCATACTGTGGTCTTTATTGTGAGAAACAGAGGCTGAAAAATCTGAGATTAAAGGGTAAAACTAAGCAGCGTTGATCAAATATAAACCAAGATTCTCTGACTGTTACTCTTGTCATGCAGTACCAATTTCAAAAATATCTGCATATTTCTGCTGGCTGCATAGACAGTCTAGCTTTGTGAAAAGGATATATTTCCAGCAGTAAAATACTCATAGTGTGACTTTATCCAGAATCTACAGTTTGAGCGCCTAAACCAAACCATAAAAACATTTCATATTAAGTTGCTATGATATTGCTATGATAAATTCAGTATTAACATTTTGCAACTTGGTAGATATGTTAATCAGGAATGCATGCTCATGGTAAGTTCATACAAAGAAATCAAAGAACTATTCTGCAACTTTAACCTCACTGGTCTGTTTACGATAATCACACAATTTGTGTTCTGTTTGTGAAATAGTCTTAATGCCCTAAAACAAAACCACTGTGTTCTAACATCAGAAACAGAAAGACTGGCTGCTGATGTTGTGTTTCTTTTTTCTTAAGATCCAACCAGAGTGACCAACAGCAGTGGTAGACATCTTCTGGTTCATTCCCATGACACCCAAGAATAATTTATTAAATATATAAATTTCACATTTGTTACTTTGTTTGCCTAGTAATGTAATCTACTGTATTTTATTGCCATTGTAGTAAATCCTTGTAACACTGATTTCACAAATTAAAGTATGGGCATCTCCTACACTTCTAGCAAATTACAGAATGTTGTTATGAAATATTCATCCCCTTATGTTAGTGAATATATTCAAAAATACATTTGGACCTTACTATGGTAGATGTATCTATGTTGTGTGAACATGTGAGGCACATTAGATACACACACACCTAAGATACTGTAAGCAATCATGCTGCCCGCCTACAAGATGCAACCCAGAACAACACTAGAAATTCACTGTGTATTGGCTTGGCTTGCTCAAATCTCTTAAACCAATAATATGTGATATTGGTTCTTTCAGTGTCCACGCAGTAATCCAGTAACATATAATACATCAACACAATCCAGAGCACTGGACAAAGAGACAACCATCAAAAAGCTGTTTCAGCAGAGGGTGAAGGTCTGTAAAAAAAAAAGATTGTCTGCTTTAATATGAGACATCTGGGCAGTGACTGTCATACTGTGTACTTCTTTTAATATTTCCCAGTAGACATCCTGTCCTCACTGTCATCAACAGGACAACATCCCTTCTTGGAAACATGAAATGGGCGAGCAGCTCAGAACAGCAGAGATTTCTGAATTAATATTCAGGGCCTGGTCACCTTAAAGTTTTGTATGCTAAACGTTTTCCCACATAGCTCTGAGGAGCCTTAGTATCTGAGGAAGGAGCTCATTGCAGAATTTTTATAAAGTAAGACTTTAAAAATTATGAAGCATTGTAAGTTGCTGGGCTGTTTCATATTCTTTTTTTTTTTTTTTTTTTAATTTAAGTCAGTTTTTCTCCACTGACATTAAAACTATATTATGAAGGTTTATCCTATAAAAAAAGTGAAAAAAAAAAAAAAGTAAAAAGTGATCCCTGTCAACTATCACTTATGTCCTACTGGATGTGTGTAGCATTGTATATCTGCAAAACATCTGCCCTCTGCCTGATTAATTTTCTTCTTATTTTGATATGTTTGGGTGCAATATGCAGGGTAGGTTGGGATTTAATACAAAGATCAGTTGCCAGACTGTTAGCAGCATGAATCCAAGACAAAGTCATAAAAATTGCAAAAACAGTGCTGAAAAAAAAAATGCAAATATGGTGAATTGGCTTTCACTTTTACTGGCAAAATTGTTTATCAACAGTAGCATACAATTGCCAGAGAAAAATGTTGAAATATGTTGGAATACATATCTGCTAACCATGGACACATCACCTTTGCAGGGATTGCTCATTGGACCAAAACTCCATTTGTCTAAATGCCTGTTATCCTGACAAAAAAATCCCATTGCTCCAAAATTACACACTCACCCACACAGAGCATTACACCTGTGCCTTTTTTGTTTTTTTTTTTTTGTTTTTTTTAACTATGGCAAAAGCATGAGCTGCCCTTCCCTGTTTTGGATTTGCCAGTACTTGTTACCTTCATTGGCAGGGTTAGTTGACTTTAGACACTGGGAGTGACACTGGTTAGGTCTAGAACATAATGGTAAGCCAATAGAAAGCAGAGTAGGGCGAATCATGTCTTTTCTATAGTAGAAAAAAAAAATATTTCAACAGTGCCAACTGATTACCGGTCATGAATCTTTCTTCCTAAAGGGAAAGTGTGTATTTTTCAGAGTAATTGCCATTTGTTTTGAGGATAGTGGGGTGTACGACAAATGGCCTTTCAGTCCAAGGAGAGAATTTTCGGACTACTGGGGTTTTGGAATGATGGACCATCTGAAAAATAGCACTGCACCAAATTTGCGTATTATTATGTAGAAGATATGATGAAACTTCACATTTCAGCAACGGTCAACGCAATGAACCCTTCCTTTTGCTTTTCAGTAAAACTCTAATATAACTGTAGTAACTTATTACTAATTATAAAGTAAATGCCACTAAACTGTCAGGGAAATGTCTTTATTCTTTGATTTTTGGTTTGCTTGGGAAACAAAATTAAATAGATCATTCCTGACACAGATACATTTTAGCTGAGGACATCTCTGACTAAACAAAAAAATCCAGCATTTTTACTGTATAAATTTTGAAATATTACAAAGACCCAGATTTCTACCTTGAAATGACCTCAAATCTGAAACTCGAGGTGCTATTAAAAAAAACAATAATTATTGCTCCATGTTTCCCAACAGTACATCTCAGTACATCTCACACTACACTCATACTGAAAAGCAAGCATCTTTACCATCTCAAAGTTTGTCTAAATGTATGTTATCTGATACAGTAACTGTATCTTACCGTATCAGTATCTTAGCTGTACCTAGGACTGCACTTTTCTTGACAGAGACCTCAGATGTTGTAACTGGAATCTGCTGGAGCCACTCTCCAAGTTTGGGGGTCACAGCCCCCATATTTTTCCTAGCTCCTGTTTCAAATCAAATCAAATCATGTTTATTTATAAAGCACATTTAAAAACAACCAGAGCTGACCAAAGTGCTGTACAGAACATGTGAGTCAGCATCAAATATCAATTAATCAAAGAAATCAGCATAATGTAGTACAACAAGGACCAGTTAAGGACAATCAAATGCCAGGGAATACATATGAGTTTTTAGTTTTGCCTTGAACATAACTACAGTGGAAGCACATTTGATAGAAAAAGGTAAAGCGTTCCACAGCTTGGGAGCGGCCACCGCAAAGGCCCGATCTCCACTGCCCATTGACTTTGAATAAGGGACAGCCAGGAGCAGCTGGTCTGAGGATCTGAGAGGTCTGGGGTTGGTGAGGGGGCACAGGAGCTCAGAGATGTACTGGGGTGCCAGGCCATGTAGGGATTCGAAGACAGAAAGTAGGATTTTGAATTCTGTTCTGAACTTGACCGGAAGCCAGTGCACAGATGCCAGGACGGGTGTAATGCTCTCTCTCTTTTTTGTGCTGGTTATTAGTCTGGCAGCAGCATTCTGCACCAGCTGCAGATGGGACACAGAGGACTGGTTGATGCCAAAATAAAGTGAGTTGCAATAATCAAAGCGAGAGGAAATTAGGGCATTAGTGTTTTCAGATCGGTAAGTGAGAGGAATGGTGATATTCCATGATATTTCTGAGATGAAAAAAACAACCTTTGACCACGGCGTTGATTTGTTTTTCAAATTAGAGTGATGAATCAAATATGACACCAAGATTTCTGGCATGGGAATGAAGGTTGGGCGCCAGGGACCCTAGATGGTGAGCAAAGTCCCCGGTGGTGTTTGAGGGACCAAAAAGGACCACTTTGGTTTTACTGTTGTTTAACTGGAGACAGTTTTTCGACATCCAAAGTTTCACCTCTTGGAGACAGTCAAGGAGGGACTGAACTGAGCTGTTGTTGTTGTCACCAGATTCTTTTTTTTTTCTTTTTTTTTTTTTTTTTAATATTTTTTGGGCCATTTTAAGCCTTTAATGGATAGGACAGACAAGCGTGAAAGGGGGTGAGAGATGGAGTGACATGCAGCAAAGGGCCACGAGCTGGAGTCGAACCCGGGCCGCTGCGGCAACAGCCTTGTACATGGGACACTAAGCCACCGATGCCCTGTTGTCACCAGATTCAAGCGGGATATATAACTGGGTGTCATCAGTGTAGCAGTGGTATGAAATGTTGTGTTTTTGAAAGACTGGGCCTAAAACAATCATATATAAAGCAAAGAGTATTGGACCTAGAATGGAGCCTTGGGGCACTCCACATGTAATGGGCGCAGAGGAGGAAAACCAGTTCCCAGTGCTGATGGAGAAAGATCTATCTGTTAGATACGAGTCAAACCACTGGCGGGCGCTACCGCGGATGCCGACTTGATGCTTGAGATGGTGTAGGAGAATGGAGTGATCAACTGTGTTGAACGTGGAGCTGAGGTCAAGTAGGATTAGTATTGCTGATTTACCAGAGTCGAGAGCCAGGAGGAGATCATTAGTGACTTTGAGTAATGCTGATTCAGTACTGTGACGTGCTCTTTGGCTTTTTAATAACGGGGTGCACTACGGCATGTTTGAGGCAAGAGGGAACAGAGCCGTTAGCCAGGCTACTGTTCAGGATAAGTGACACTGTAGGATCTACAGTGTCGAACACTTCCTTCAGCAGGCGTGTAGGAACAGTGTCCAGGGGGCAAGAACTGGGCTTTGTGTGCGAGACTATGTCTTTGATGTGAGCAAGAGACACAGGCTTGAACTTATTTAGGACAGCAGAGCATTGAGAGGGAGTGAATGGGCCAAGGACAGGAGGTGAAATGGTAGATCTGATGTTGTCAATTTTGCTTGTGAAAAAGTGCAGAAAGTCTTCACAAGTGGCTGTGGTTTGTACATGGCAGGCAGTGGCAACTGGGTTAAGGGCTGAGTTTATTGTGTCAAATAGTATTTTTGGAGAGTGAGAATTTCTGGAAATAATATTGGTAAAGTATTTTGCTCTCACTGCTTTGACAGACTGCTGATATTTGGCAAGAGAGACTCTCATGAGATCAAAGGACACTTGGAGCCTGTCTTTTCTCCACCTCCGCTCTGCTCTCCTACATAATTGCCTGAGTGCACGGGTGTCATCATTGAGCCATGGTTGAGTTTTAGTTTTCTGTTTTCTTATTTTGAGTGGAGCAACTGAGTCCAAGATGTCTGTACAGGTTGAGTTGAACAGGGTGATCAGCTCATCCATGCTCAGCTGGGAGGAACGGGCCTCAAGCTCGCAGGATATAGAAGAGGCGATGTAGGCATCAGAGAATTTGGTGGCTGTGGAGGGGTTTATGGAGCGAGAGTGGGAAACAGGTAGCTGAGGTTTGGGTACAGTCTGCAACAAGGAGAACCTGACACATAGGTGATCTGATATTCCCACCTCTTCCAGGGCCAGAGAAGGGACGTTCAGACCGAGCGTGAAGACCAAGTCTTGTGTGTGGCCATGGTTGTGGGTTGGGCCAGAAACATGCTACGTAAAGTTAAAAGAGTCCATGATGCCAAGAAATTCTGTGGCTTTGGTGTTAGCTGATAGGTCCACAAATGAAATCAAATTGAAATCACCAGAAATAAGGATTTTGTCATGATTCACATGATTCAGCCCTTGGTATTTCTCCAGCTTCTCATGTTCCTTCTCCCTGATGTGGTTGTCATCAGGGAGACACATTTATCACCATTGCCTTCTCCTGTTGTTTGTCAATCAACACAATGTCCAGTTGGTTTAGCCGTCACCAGTTTGTCAGTTTGGATCTGGAGTCCCTGAGGATTTTAGCTCTGTCATTCTCAACCACCTTAGGAGGTGTCTCCCATTGTGACCTTGGGACCTTCAGCCCATACTCAGTGCAGATGTGTACAGAGACTGTTATTTTATTGTACACTGGCACAGTGTACAGGGTTATGGCAATCCATGTGTGCTGTTCCTGCCTGCATCTTACACCCTGCTATTATGTGCTGAACTGTCTCAGGAGCATCTTTGCACAGCCTTCACCTGGGGTACTGTCTGCTGTGGTAGACCCTTGCTTCTATTGATCTTGTACTAAGTGCCTGTTCCTGTGCTGCCATGTCTCGCACACTCCTGGTATACACCTTGATGTCATCCACGTAGAGGAGGTGACTGATGGTTGCTCCACTTTGGAACTAGTATCCGTAGCCACTCTTTGTGATGAGTTGGCTGAGGGGGTTTAGGTCTATGCAGAACAGTAGCGGCGACAGTGCATCACCTTGGTATTTGCCACACTTGATGGGAACTTGTGCAACTGGCTTTGAGTTAGCCTCCACAGTTGTTTTCCACAGCCCCACTGAGTTCTTGATGAAGGCTCTTAGTGTCCTGTTGATGTTGTACATTTCCAAGCATTCCTGTATCTATGTGTGTGGCATTGAGTCATAGGCTTTCTTGTGTTGTTTTTTTTTTTTGTCTCCCCTTTTTACCATGCCAGTAAATCTGAATGAATTTTAAGGTCTTCTTTGGTGTTCATGGTTATATTTGTGTGCACCATTGAAGCAGCAAAACAACATTAACTTAAGTGGGCCAACAACTCCATTTTATACATCCCAGAATGAATATAAAAATGAACTGCTTGGCAACAAGACCAGGCGTCTATATTTGAGACAAGCATTGTATTTGTTAAAATGTGTCGCCACACAAGGCTAGTAAAAGGGACTTGGCATTTAATTAGGACTAGGCTTTAAATGAAGTTATATGGTAACAATATTGGCCACTATATTGGTACTGGAAACCTTATACACCCTCAAAAATACTGATATTGGTCGGGTTCTAGTTTTGTTATCTGATGGTCTCTAACAGTGCAGCTTGACAGGTGTCTTGCCAGTGTGGCATGCCATCCACAATGCCCCATTGACAAAGTCAGCTCATATTCTACATCACTTCAGAAACATAGATACGATATGTAGGAAAGGCACATATGTAACATATCCGTGGTGCAGAGAAACACACAATGCAAGCATTTTCTTCTGTTGACCGGGCTGCCATTCCTGCACAGTATACTTTTAACAGCCGACTGAACTCATTGAACCGTGACAAGGTTTTCATACAAGGAATACCATTCAATGAAATATACCCACAAGTATTACGACTGTAGACTATGGACTAAAATAACCAAATCTAAACAACTCTCCAAAGTTTAAAATTTGCAAATTAAGATCTAACCTTGTAATCAAGGTATAATGTTGGAGCTGTTCATTAATGCCTTCCAGATTGGGGACCGTTAAACAAATTATACACATAATTTGTTTGCGAGAGATCCCATTATATTCTATAACTGCACCAGACTGAACGCTGCATGCATGCATGCATGCATGCATGCTGTATTACTGAATTTGAATTTACATTTCAGTTGAGGATGGAACTCATCAGTTAAAAAGGCCATACTCCTTTTATTGGTAGTCTCTTAGGGTATTTAAGCTGACAGGTACAGGCTCAGCATAATACATTGGTAACGTGTCCTGCATGAGTAGTTTTGGAACAGTAGTCAACACAGAGAAGCAGAAGCAGGTTGAAGGTGCAGGATGAATGAACTCCACACAGCCCTTTACAGTGCCTTGATACGAGAAAAAAAAAACACTGAAAAATGTGTCAACCCACAGGTGCATAATATGAAAGGTTTTCTAAACTGAGATATCAAAGTCCCAAGCCTCGCTATCAGCAAGCACACTGGGTTACAGTTCCAAATTAACACAGCAGCACATTGACAAAACATGCTAATAAGATCTATTTGCTTTGAAGAGGAAAAATAATGACCATCCTGGCCCATCAGATAAATAAAAGCCTACAAACCCAATTAAAGCTAGCTTTTATGATGGATGAAAGGCACTCACTGTAATGGTTTGTTAATAATAAGCGCAACTGCCCGTTTGTACAACAATGGTCTAATTAGGGGAGACTGTTGGGATGTGACCCATTTGTATGAAACATCTGCAGCCGCTCAGCATCGCTGTGATTCACTGGTGTTTGAAGCGCCCAAATTGTGACAGATGAGTGGAAATAACGGTAGGTAGCAGAGCAGCCCCGTGAACGAATGCTGGGCATTGTGGGTAGGCAGTCATGCGTGTGCTGTGGGCAGACAAAGGGCCAACATGCCAGAGATACAATCGAAGTATTGAGAGAGCTTTGTGACATAACTGGCATCTTTCAGCTGCTGTTTAAAACTAAAGACTAATCAGTGGGCATATGGAGTAACTGGCAATTATGAGTCATTCAGTCTTATTGTGATGCATTTACCTACAGAAAAATATGGACAGATGATAACAGGGCAATGCATCTCTGAAACTTTTGTGCAATTTGTGTAAAGAAAAGAACAACATTGATCTATTCAGTCACACCAGTCTTCTAAATACAAATTGATTTCCAAATGATTTTGCTAAACATGCAATCAGTCATGTCCCCTTCTCTTGTTGTGCTGTAGACATGCAAGAGCATTTTGGGATGCGGAGCAGACTTATTTTGAAAATACTGTAAAATAAACTGTCATTTCTGGGACCTGCAGACTCATTCCCTTGGAGCAACCTTAGATGCAGATGCTAAATACTAAACATCCCCCTAGTGGTGTTACTGAAGCTACTAGCATTGACAGTCATTATTTTATTTAACTTTTTGTGTATGAAGATGTTTGATGTACTATAGGCACAATTTGCCATTGACTAAATTCTGATTCAGTGCTAATAAAAAGCTTGAATTGAAGCAGTCTTGAACAAAAGCCCCTTTTACACTGCCAGATTTTCCGCGAATGTTGGGCTGTTTTGCCAGCAAGCTGCAAGCTCTGTGTTTAGACACACAGAGTCGGATTGGCGAGTTGATCCAAGGTGCCCAATTTTCGGCCTCGAAGGGTAGACATATTGGCGGAACCTTTTTGATTTAAAAAAGAACGAGGCGGCCTTCAGCCACAGGAGGGGCTGTTGATGACTTGTGGGAGGAGCAGTTGATGACGCTGCATGTGTGACCCACTGGCAGTGGATAAACAGGAAACAGCTGAGAGCAGGAATTAGCAAGCTGCTAGTAGCAAGAGGGAAACGCAAACCTGACAGACACTAAAGATGAGCAACGGGGGAGACAAGGAGTTGTGCGCCCTCCTTGTCCTCGCAAACGAAGAGACCATTAACCGTCAGATGACGGGGATGGTGAAGGAAGGGCCAACTTACAAGAGAATCACCCAAGGACTGACTAGCCACGGCTTCCCTCACACGTCACTGTTTACGTCACACGCTGAGCTACACGTTTTGTTACTTGCTCACGCCCCCCCATTGCCCCGAAAAAGGCACATTCTGTATCAACAAAAGTAGACAGGCGGCATTTTGCTGCACTCCCCGATTTTGCTTTTATACTGCCAATGCTGAAAGAAGAATGATTCGGCTTTCCTGCAAATTTGCACAATTCCTGTTTAAAAAGGTCTAAAGACAAAGTCAGAATTTTATGCATCATGTTTACCATCTTTGTTCAAAATGTTAACATGCTAACAAGTAAAGCTCAGGCTAACAGGAGTTTCACTTATTTTTGAGGAATTTCAGTCATAAACATTCAGGTCAATATTTTTGACCTGAACATGGCACTAAATTAAAAGTTTGACAATCATCAATAAACACTTAACTGAATACCAAAAATCTATACCTCATGCTGGCAGGGAGGATCACCGAAGTAAGAGGATTTATCATCTGGGGACCATGAATGTCCATCCATCCATCCTTATCCATTTGTTCGGGGCCAGGTTTGTGGTGGCAGCAGGCTAAGCAAGGTATTTTAGATAACCCTCGACCCAGCAATGTCTTCCAGCTACTCCTAGGGGATACTAAGGCATTCCCAGGCCAGATGAGAAACATTAACCCTCCAGCTTGTTCTGGGTTTACTGCTGGGTCTTCTACCAGTTGGACGTGCCTTGAAATCCTCTGACAAGAGGCGCTTCAGAGGCATCTTGATCAGATGTCGGAACCACCTCATCTGGCCCCTTATGATGCAAAGGAGCAGCAGCTCTACTCTGAGCAGTAACTCAAATTCAGAATAAGTGCCCATTCATGTTGTTGCAGCATATCAGTCTGTGCCAAAGTGGTGGACCAACCGACCTAAGAGCTATGGTGCTAGCATGACTAAAATAGATAAATGTTACTGGAGTGAAATTACTGACTTGAAAGTTTTACAAGAGAAACAGAAAAAGCTATATTACAGTAAAAAGCAGGGATGCGCGATAATATCGGTACATCATCAGTATTAGCCAATATCGACTTTAAAATTAACTAATAAAACCGCCCAACATGATTTTCTTACTTTGCAAAATGAATGAATGTAACATACATTTAAAATCATTCTTTTTCATGTCTCCATCTGCTGGTGGGCCATCATGATTAGAGCATGCATGTATATGATAATATCATTACTTTTTTGGGGAAAAAAGTGGATTTATCAATATAAGTATCTGTTATCAGCGAAGTGATTCGTTAGATATCAGCATATCAGATATCAGTAAAAAATCGAATATGGTGCATATCTAGTAGAAGGGGATTTTCATATCAGCAACCTTTGTTCCCCACACACACACACACACACACACCCCTAAAGCACACACACACACACACACACACACACACACACACACACAGAATATAAAAGTTGGCTCCAGCAAAGTTATTTCATTCCCCTGTGCATATGCTGCTGTCATGTTCACTGATCCTGGTCTTGAAACATCTGCTGGTATTAACTACACAGGCAGATCACAAGGACATCTGAGTTTGTATATCACACTGGATGACGTATAGGTAATGAGGCCTATACTTTGAAAAACTGTCCTGCACAAGGGTATGTTAGTTATATTTGTTGCTCAAACTACTCTGAAATGTTTGGTCGTTTTCTGGTGGGTAGATCTCACCACAGTGTCCTTTTCATTAAATAAGTTACCCGAATAGATATTATGGGCTGGGGTTTGACCAAGTATTTATCACTAATTAGGGAATCTGAATGTGCCTATTAGCTATTTATACTCTACTCCTGTTAGCTTAACACACAAGGGTGCACCTGTAGTATCTCAAATAACCATAGGAACCAGGACATATCATTAAAATACATGTGTAGAAGCATAAATTCCATGCCCAGTCCATGTCATTGGTCCGACAGCCCATTGGTCCGACATCCCATTAGTCCAATGGTCCGCGGTGCTGAATGGCTCCTGGTGGGCGTATTTCTACCTTGATGGTGCGCCGCGACCGGCTCTGGGTCAGCTGGGAAAGGCTTGAGGTGAAGCAGGCTCAGGGCTTATGTGTTTGCCAATTTCTTTTTCATTTTAACCCACACCATGATCTTTTCCTGACCCTAACCAAGTGTTTTTTGTGCCTAAACCTAACCAGACCTTAACCGCAGGGCATCATGATGATTTTGGAACAATGGGACTTCGGAACAATGGGTTTAATATGGTCAGAACAATGGGATGTCGGACCAGTGGGCTGTCGGACCAATGGGCAGACCCCTAACTTTTGTACCGTGGTTTTTATTTTTTGAAGTAAACAGGTGAACTGAATCAAGAGGATCCTGTGGAGTTTTTTGTATCATTTTTGTGGATTACGAGAGGGATATGAGAGCGTCAAGCTTAGGCTTCATTAACTAGGAAACTACAACATGTATCTGCAAAGCAATGTCAAGCTCTAACATTCAAGTTTATTAATAACTCTACATTATATAACAAAGCCACTGCTCAGTTGTATTATGTGTCACATATCATCATAGTGTAACCACAGCAGTATTAAAGCAAGCAGAGGTTTGAATGACATGAAAGGACACTGGAGGACAAGCATATCTCCAAGATAAAGCAGTTTTTGCCATTTGGGTGACATCATCATCAAGTCTGTGTGCGCTCCCACTGTTCATCTGATCTAACTCCTGCCCATATTTCCATCAGAACTGAGTGCTGATGTCCGTCTCTTGGACTCTTTAAACGTTCCATTTATCATAATCCAGCAATGAGATTCCTATGACCATGTTATCAGCTGAACAATCAAACAGCTGTAGCAAACAGCAAGGGTGGATCACACTCATATACTGTGCTCATTATATGGCCTTCGCCCTGCCCTGAATGGATTTGAAGGGGAATAAAAAAAAAAAACAAAACACAAATCCCAATGTGCCGACAATACTGTAAGATTAATACTGCATTTATAGCAAGGCCCCCCAAAAATAAAGAAAAAACCTCAATATTTGATAATAAGTAAAAGTAGATAGCTCTCAGCGCATCAGTTTTTGGACTGTCCTCACTTCATGTTCAACAATCTTGTCGAGACATTCATGGTCCCCAGAGGATCAATCCCACTGACTCAAATGATTCCCTGCCTGTTCTCAAGTGCCACGCCTATTTTGACATTTTGTGATTCAGACTGATATCTTTACAAGTATTGGGTGGATTGCCATGAAATTTAGTACAGGTATTCAGTATCCCCACAGGATGGCTTTGGTGATTCTTTGACCTTCCCTGTTCCACCAGCAGCAGGTCAAATTTTCCACTTACATGGATTGGCTCATGTTTTACAGACACTCAAGATTTACCAACAATGCATTTTAATGTTTTTAGTGATCCCCTTACTTTCCCTCTAGTGCCACCCACAGGTGAACATTTTTGTTTCCAAGTGAAATGTCAGCTACTGGATGGATTGCGGTGAAACTTGATGCTGACATTCATGGTCTCCAGTGATGAACTGTTGTAACATTGATCTTGTGACTTTTCATCTCATGCCATATTTGTCCAGCTCTTTGGTTTATGACCAAATACCTGCAGAACTATTGACAGCTGTACTTTCTGTTTAGTGCTAACTAACAAAGGTTGTTGTCTTTAGAGTCTCATGGGGCTATTCACACATACAGACTCAAAAGTGCACCAGTGATAGGCTGGTATTCATTCTGAATGGGAACTGGCTTTAGAGAGATTTACAGAGCAGCATTACAGGGAAAGCTAAAAGAGCTAAAACGTATGTGAATGTTCTCTTAGGCAATACAAGTGACAACCACTGGGGTTGGCATTATGGCCCTAAAATAATAGCACAATCTTTCAGGGTATTATTGCGATAACGATATTCTTGACAATATGACAAATTAGTTAAAAAATAAATAAATGTATTTTGAATTTAACAACATAGAATTGCAACAAGGGCGGCACGGTGGTGTAGTGGTCAGCACTCTCGCCTCACAGCAAGAGGGTTGCCGGTTCGATCCCGGGCGTGGGAGCCCCTCTGTGTGGGGTTTGCATGTTCTTCTCGTGTCAGCGTGGGTTCTTTCCGGGCACTCCGGCTTCCTCCCACAGTCCAAAGACATGCAGATTGGGGACTAGGTTAATTGGTAACTCTAAATTGTCCGTAGGTGCGAATGTGAGCGTGAATGGTTGTTTGTCTCTATGTGTCAGCCCTGTGATAGTCTGGCGACCTGTCCAGGGTGTACCCTGCCTCTCGCCCGATGTCAGCTGGGATAGACTCCAGCCCCCCCGCGACCCTCAAGAGGATGAAGCGGTTAGAAGATGAATGAATGAATGAATTGCAACAAAAGAAGTGATATAGTTTTACATGTCAATCCAACAGTTTGCCTCCAAATATTCAGTAAAAACTAAACACATGATCTCTCATTTCTCTAGTTTGTAAACAACAACAGTACCTCAGAGTGAGATTCAAATTCTGTATGTAATATTAATAGTAACATAATCCTAATTGATTGAGTTGGGTTTTTTTCACCTGGACCTTCATGCGCTGCCATTTCTTGTCTAATCATCAACCTATAACCTGTGACAGGCTGTTATGCTACCATAACTATTGCACATTCACATACCATTTTTGTTGAGCTCAAAGATTTTTGACAATTCACTTGATGACACCAACTCCCTTGTGCACCCGCAGAGAGAGGAGAGGGAGAGATGCTGTGCTGCTGCCAGAGGAGCCACTGAATGAGTTCCTCCTGAGCTGTAAGTCACTAAAAGTGTCTGAGAAGTCCGGGCTGTTGATAAAACATTCAAGATGCCCAGGGGGATATTCCATCAACATAGCTAGGAATATCCAGACTAAGGTGTAATTTTGAAGTTTGACTAAACACCACCTCCCAGTCTAGCGCCAACCCGTTCCATCAAGTGAAATCAGCTGGCTCCAACTGACGCTAATTCAAGCTTCACCTGTTAAGCCTCAATTCATGCAGGCGCCCAGGGAAAATAAAAAGCCCAAACTAGTTGAGTGCTGAAAATGTGACAAAATGTCAAAAAGCAAGGGAAAGGAGCGAGCGGAGGCTTTTTCAGCAGCGGAGCAGACGCTCCTTATGGAGGTGTACGAGGACTACAAGGATATAATTACAAGAAAAGGCAACACTGCAGCGATTAATAAAGCAAGGGAGGTGGCGTGGCAGAATATTGCCAACAGGCTTAATGAAAATTCAGCATTTCAGCATAATATCATGTTATATAAATCCCGCATCAAAGGGACAAAATATATGTAGATAAGAACACCTATTAAATCTAACAGTTCAAGTATGCCTAATGAAATTCACCAAATGTGTAAATTAATATTAGTGACAGACTATTTATCACATTTATCTACTGATTCCTATGTACATTTCAGATGATGCATTTAATCAAACTATTTTATGTCAATCATCGCATTTATCATATAATTGATTGTAGATTATGACATTTCTGAAATGATCAGTTTATAGGAAATAATCACGACATTTATCTATTGATTGTAGAAAATTCCATTTAGCAAATCCATCAGTTCAGTGGAGATGAGGAAACCTATTAAGTGAATGCAGGTGATAGTGAATCAGTTATCTATTTCTCATCATTTGGGAGTCAGTTGTAAGCTCTATCCCTGATTATATCAAAATAAGGAAAATCCCCTTAAATGTATGACATGTGCTATAGGATGAGGAACAGACAGACCACAGTGGTGTGTGTCCCATTTTCATCTCTCACTGTTATGTCTCAACAGAAGCAATCTCAGTAGCCACAGGAGGACTTGGCAGCAGGTCAAGATAAAATATAAGAATATCCTGTTGAATGGTAAGTGCTCCAAAATGAAATGTGAAACGTATCAGTCAATATAGGTATAAAGCTGTGACTCTGTACCTTGCAGCTACCAGGAAAAAAACTGCGACAATGGCTACTGTTGGGGGACCCCCTCCTGAGGACTTTACTCCAGCAGAGACCCTGGCCCTCAGTCTCAATAAGGGGCCCAAGATCGATGGGATCCGGGGGGGAGTTCCTCCAACCCTGTGGCCCCAGAGATCCGGGCCCCATATGTTGAAGGTATTGTCCATCAACGCCCCTCAGCTGGTGACAGCTCCTCAAATAATCAAATAAATCTTCTGGATCCTCCAGTACTACCAGGGCCTGAGGAGGCAGTCGGGCCGGAAGACGATTCAGTAGGTCCCAACCTGTTGAAACACTGCACTACATGCAGTCAAACCCCTTCCTCTGCTCCGATAACTGCTGTTCCTCTATTTGCAGGGAGAAGGCCCCAGCCATCCAAATGATAATGATGATGAAGAGGAGACTGTTTCTGCCAGAGACAGCAAACTCCAAGATGTAAGCCTGATGATTAAATGTACATGTACTAGTTGTGTTTGCAATGACAAAATCACCTTAATAAGGAACCACACACCCTGCTGCAGGAGACTACCCCAGCTGGAAGGACTGCCACCACATCTGGCAGGAGTGAAGTGAGTAGCCGTTCCCTTTTACCCAACTTAACAACTGCATATTTGGCTGCACTGACACATTTCCTCATCATAGGACATCCACACCATTTATAAGAGGTACTTGAATTATGCCACAGAATATAAAAAAATACAAATAAAGAAGATTAAACTCGAAATTAAAAGGATGGAAAAAGATGTAAGTGTGAATTCAAATGCACAGCAAAAGGTAATTGTCTTTACTATATGTAATTGTCCATTCTGTCTCCACAGGCTGACCAGCATGACCCATCATAGATTAAATGTTTTTTAAGTCAACTTTGTCTACTGTGTCCAGTCTCTACAGTGTGGAAAAAAAGATTAATTAGTTTAGAAACATAATAATTGCATGGTTCTATATAGAACCCAAAGCACCTCAGTTAATGCCTGAAATTAATGGAAGTTGGCACCAGCCAAATGCTGGTGGAAAATGGAAGAGACCGGTTGCTTTCAGACACAAACTATCAAACATTTACTATTGTTGAAGGTGAAACATTTATCTGTCAGTGACTTGTGATATATCCTTTTTTTTTAACAATATCTACCCTAAAATTCTCTAAATTCATAGGTTTCAGGTGTCGTTCAAACAAAATAGGCACACATGTTCTAAATGGCATATTTATTTATTCACAATTTAGAAATACACAAAATTATATTTCAACAGAAAGTAATTGGGAATTAGTTGAAATGTGTGTCCCTATACAGGTCCCTCACAGTCCTCCCGTCTAGGGGTCCCAGGACTGGGTCGGGGTCCTCCCATCTCTCCTCCAGGACAACCTCAGGTGGCCTGTCCTTCCGGATTGTTGCAATATTGTGGAGGATGGCACAGGCAACTATAATTTCGCATGTCCAGTCAGGAGCAACCCTGAGGTATTTCAGGCACTGGAACCTGCAGGGACTGAAGTAAGAAGACATGCAAAACTGTAGGGTTGTCTGGGCAATATTGTTTTGAAGGCTATAATCTGAATTTGAGGCTGTGCAATGCGGCCTGAGAACTGTTGAGTTCTGAACCTGGATTTTAGCTGGCCAAAAACCATTTCAATCCGTGCCCTGGTGGTGTTGAGGGCTAGGTTGAAGGCCTCCTCTGGATCAGTCCCTGGCTCAGTGCAGGTGGTCAGCAGGTATGGGAGACATGGGTAGCCTCTGTCCCCAAGTAGGACTCCCTCAAATTCCCCTGCAGGGTGCAAAAGGACTGAATGTGATGTACGTGACATTCTTTTGAGTTAGGTAAATCACAGACCCTCTCCACATTACTGTTGAGACATAATGAAGGCTGATTTTTTAACATTCTCTTACTTTGTGCAAGCCTCTGTGCCAAAGGAGATGCCCTGAAGATTCTGGCATCATGGGCACCTCCAGGCCATTTTACCTCAATGCTGGTGATGAGGTAGTTTGCATCACAGGTCATCTGTCAGCATGTAGGGTGACAATCAGTGACACTTGACACTACCAGTGTTGGGACATCTGAGATTCCACATAGTCCCTCTCCACAGGTCCGGGTGGGGCCTGGATGCGGACATGGGTGCAATCAATGCAACCAAGGACATTGGGGAAGCCTATGTGAGATAATGAAGGTATGACATACTGTGTCAACCTGTGAGCCACTTTCTATTTTCCATCACATGCATTTGAATGTCACATACCTGCAATTGCACAGAATGCCTCCTTGATCCTCTGGGTATCATGATGTCCAGGGAAGGTGATAAAAATGTTCAGAAACTGTTTCAAGGCGAGGTAGACTGCTCTTACATGTAATTTGGTTGCTTTGTGTCATGGTTAATTCATAAATATAAAAGATAACCATATGTTAATGTGATCATCTCAAGCTCTATGCATGATGTGTGGTGATGCTAGAAATAATCAAAATGAATAGAAAGCATCGCCAACACTATACAGGAATGTACCGCTAGCAAAGAACCTCAGTGCAATACAGACTGACTGCACAGTGGTCAGAGACTGGCTGCGGCATGTGAACTTTATAATGTGTAGCTATGCAGCAAACTGCATAGATACACTATGCTTTGCCTGCTGAACCAGTACCTCTTCCACAGATAGGAGTCCGTCTGTATCAATGGGTTGGTCCTGTCCTGGAAGACCCTTGGGGCTGGTGGTGGTTGGAAGGCCCTCTGGACAATTTGAGCCTCCTCATCCACAGGATCCTCGATGAAGGGGCATGCCATTATTTCCTAATTTACTCTCTCCTGCTCTGTCTCTGTGTCTCTCTGGGTGTGTCCCTTTCCTTCTCTTGGATGCACTCCTTATATGGCCGTTGTCAGTTGACCTTAATTGGCTGTGAATTTGCTAGCCAATTGGAAACAGAGTGGGGTGGGGATGGAAGGGCAATCACATTCATGTGGTTTAGTGTACATATAAAGTCTTTTTTTAATGCCTCAGTTTCATTCTATTATAGTTTTTTTATCACTTTGATTTTGGCTTTATTGTTGTAAAAAAAATCTTATTTTTATCATACTTTAATTTGTTTTTTTAATAGTTAATGTTTTTTTGATAATTATATGATCTACATATTATTTTATCATTACATGACAGTTGTGAGTGTGTAAAAGCACTGGCAGAACTGTCTTTTAGGTGTCTGTTCTTGTCTATTGAACATTTTTTGATCATAGATAGAGCTAATCCTCACCTTAATACTGCTACAGACCAGGATTGCCTGGCAGCATAAGTTACCATGGTTACTAGGCTGGGATTCAGGTTAACCACCTTGATGGAACAGAGCTGGGGCTCAGTTTGATGGAACGGAAACCGGAGTTTAGCTCAATGTATCACGCTTAGCCAGAACCATGGTTTCCATGGTTACCGATATGAGGCTAATCTTAGCCACTTTGATGGAACAGAACTCTGGCTCACATTAGCCAGACTTGGCCATTTAAGCCTGGATTTGCCTTTAGCCTGCTTGATGGAATACCCCCAGGCCTAATGATGCCACCGTTTGTTCCACACTACTGAAGCTGCTCCTCTATTTGAACCACCGTGAAGTCCATAATAATTTCACTTTCAGCCATGCTTGTTGTTGCTATGAGTAACAGTTAGACGTCAATACGTAAACATGTCGAAATATTGCGAGTATCACAATACAAATTTTTCAAATCATATTAAAAAACTACGGCATTACCGTGAACAAGATGATATGGCACACCCCTACCAACCACACTGATTTTGATTCCCATAGAAATGAAAGATCTAAACTGCTCTCTGCTCCACTTCTGCAGGGCAGAAGAACCCACTTATTCATGTATTTTCCGTAACCGCTTATTCCAATGGGGTAGCAGGAGGGCTGGAGTGTATCCCAGCTGACATTGGGCAAGTGGTGGGGTAGACCCTGGACAGGTTGCCAGACTATCACAGGGCTGACACATAGAGACAAGTAGCCTTTCACACACAATTTAGAGTCACCAGTTAACCTAACCTGCATGTCTTTGGATTGTGGAAGGAAGCTGGAGTACCCTGACAAAACCCACACTGACACGGGGAGAACATGAAAACTCCGCACAGAAGGGCTCCCCCACCCTGGGGACCCTGACCCTTGTTTGGATAGCCAAACGACAAAGGAACAAAGAAGAAGTGGTTGGAATTTAATTTTAGCCCCCTTTTCACCAACATTTCCAGGAACTTTTATTTCCAGGAATTTATTTACCTGGGTAAAAGAATTCCTGGTCATCTGTGTGGTTTGCATTTCCACTGCACCTCAAAGTTCCTGAACATTTATTCAAATCAGGCTGATGACATAGATGATTCAGCGTGTGCCCTATATTTTTGCCCTGGTAACATGGTAATATTAGTGCTGATATAGAGAGTTGGGGCTGTTTGTCTCAGCCAGCAGCTAAGTTTAAAAGTATTTTAAGATGAAGAAGTGCCAAACTAAATAAGTCAACATTGAGAAAGCTATCATTTGAGCTTATACAATTCACTATCAGCCGAACTAGCGTGCTTGCTGAACACATGTTGATAAATTATTGGCTTCTTACCTGCTAAGGGTTAATGGCACTTACAGTAATGAGTGTAGTTGCCGTCAACTCAAGTAATTTGTCAAGTGTGTGCGTGTGAGTGTGTGTGCATATGGAGGAGTTCAGCGCCAGCACAGAGAGCAGAAGAGAGGCTGCAGGATGATAATGAATTAAACCAAAATGTGTAAAAGAATTGATACCGTTAATGCTTATCAATACTATGGTCTTTGAAATTCAGCCCTGGGGCTACAGCCACACTGGTGCAGAAGTGTGGAACGCTGCAAGTGTGTGTTCCACCAATCAGCGTTCTTCAGCAAACAGCCCCGTCCCTCAAGAATTCCAGGGAATCTGAAAAGTCCTACCTCCCTACTAGGTACTTTTTTCAGGGAAAGTTTGGGGTTGAGGGAAAGTACTTTCCCCAGGTAAGTTTGGTGGAAATATGCCAAGGTTTTCAAAATCCCAGGTAAATGTTAAAAGTTCCTGTGGCAGAAAAGGGGCTATTGATACAATAGACCATTTACACACTTCTGCATTTTTTGACCGGAAATACGAAGACGACGTGTAAAGTGATTTCCTCTCTATATTGTGGCAACTAATATCCTATGGAAAATGGCGGAAGCATTGAACAAGTTTAAAGCTAGCAGCTGTTGTAAGGATCCCTTTTCTCCTTTTATCTTTATACCTGTTAGCTAGCTCTCACACAAACACCTGTCTGTCTAGTACATTTGATACTATGGTGACACACTCACAAACACAATGTTATGAGAGAAAATGTTAGCTGATGTTAGCATTCGGCTAATATTATTGAAGACCTTCAACAACCATAAACACAACAATTTGATGCCATATTGCTTCATTCAAAACAGACTATGGTGCTTTAGTAAGGCCGTCTATATCCTCTAATACTTACACATAAACTAGGTCTTATAGTAGGCTCACTAATGATTTGTCATTCTAGCTAACAGTTCAATAACAGTTAATCTGATATATCTTTACTTACCTGGACAATTGTGGACGAATTCTTCGTGGAAGAATTTATATCCTTTATCCAGTTTGTTCCCTTTCGTGCTACAGTTATGCTTGACAGTTCTTACCACATCTGAAAATGTGATTTTTGGTAAAACCATTAAACTTGTTGAGAAAACTCTTTCCATCTCCATTTCTTTCAATATGTGTTTACGTCTGACAGGAAGTCACGTTACTCGTCGTCTACGTATTTCTGGTTAGTGTGTAAATGGTCTATTCCTCCACATTATAACCTGGACATTTATTGGGTTCCCACCATTTTCCTGAGGACTGTTTCACAAACTGGCAACAGTTCACTGCTGGATTTTCACTGCAGTTACAGCTCAAAGACGAGGCAGTTCCCTTTGTTGGACAAATCTGAAGATTCAGGATCACAACCTGTAAGTATGCTTTATGAGCTGTGAATATGTTGTGTAAAAACAAACTAGGAAGCTGTTCCCGAGAGTTGAAGCGTGGAGTAGATGGCTGTATGAGCTAACGTTAGGCTGTAACGTTACACCCAGTGCTTAGCTGTAGGCCTTGGCTAAATGGCTAACCAAAGCTAACTGATGTTTTTTTAAATTGATGTAATTTTAAAATGCTTTTGCTACTCGGCATACAGTTAAGTGACTGTATTGTGGAGAATATAACAGAGCTAAGATGTGCAGCATGTCCATATTGACAAAAGTTAACACATAATGCCCGAGCTAAGCAGCTACTGCCACTAGCTCGAGCGATTAGCCGACAGGCGGCAATCACACTTGCACTGATTTGTCAGAATGTGTGGCTGCACTCAGAGTTTGATTGTAAATCGTCTTTCATCATACATTTTATGTGTTTTAACTTGTTTTTTTATTTGGAGGCCGTTCACAATATCGTTACTAAACATTGTAGTTAGTCTGAGTTATAAAGCTGAGGAGGTATTTGTGTGATTAAAGGACGCTGTGTGTGTGTGTGTGTGTGTGTGTGTGTCTGTCTGTCTCTACATGTGTTTGAATACGTATGTTTGGTCTGCTGATTTCACAGGGAGGGGACAACACTGTCTAGCGTTTTAGATTTTGACTATGAATGGGTACCGAAATCTGGTACTAAGTTAGCCCCGGGGCTAAATTATGAAAGAGCATAGCATTGATAAGCTCTGACGGTATGTTCTTTTATCGGTACTTTAACACATTTTGGTTTAATTCATTATCATCCTGCAGCCTCTCATCTGCGCTCTGTGCCGGGGCTGAACTCCTCCACATACACACACATCCACAAATACACGCACACGCCTACACGACACACTAATCTGTAAACAGCTAAGCAGCTGTGGTAGAAACAAAGTGAAGATAACTAGGCTACTCAAGTTGGCGGCAGCTACACTCGTTACTGTAATTGAAATTAAACACACACACACACACACACACACACACACACACACACACACATATATATATATATGTATGTAGACACACATACTGTACATAGGGTAAACATCCCTATTAAACCCACCAAATCTGCTTTTGAGATATTTTAATTTAAGTGAGAACATTTTAGTTAAAATGACAGTCTAATCTCTCATTTGAAGTGTTAATAATTAATTTATACCAATTTTTAATGTTTTTATTGTTTAATTTGTCAAAATAAGTCTGGCATGGGCTTAATGGGTACTTAATGTACCCATTAAGCCCATGGGTATTCCAAATAAGCCCACTTCATGATTTGTTGATAAATAAATATATATGTATTTAAAAATCTTAACAATCCAAACTTGTTCTATTAAAATCCGTAATCTCTTAGCTCTCAATAGCTATTTTCATTTTCTCTCCACTCCTATCCTCTGCCCTGTAAATGGCATTTGAAATAGGCGTGATCAGCCTTTTTGCTGTGTTGTCAACACAGAAAAAGCTAAACTTACAACATGTATTCTTTGGAATGTAGCCAAAAAACTATTCATGAACAAAATCAAAATTATGCTGGCTGCAGCTGGTTGAAAGTGCAGATGTTTTTATCAAGATTTCTTAAGACCTAATGACTAAAAGAAAAACAGTTTCCAGGTTCAATACTAATATTTTAAGGATAATAAATGAGTCAAATTCAATATATCCAATTAAACAAATAACTTTTATTGATTTTTAAAACATTATAAAAACACAGCTTAAAAACAAACAATTAAAACCATTGTGGAGCAGACGCACTCCAGGTAAAATCCTCAGTGTGGGAGAAAGAGTAGTGGGGAAACCTATGTTAAACCAAATATTAATCAACAGAGTATTTTTTATATAAGCTTACTTTAAAACATTTTACAACAACAATTATTGCTAGGATAGAATGTAGGCCTATCCAGAATGAACTGACCTATGCAATATCACTCATATTTAAATTTGGATATTTAAGTATCTGAATTATGGAGCTGATTGATTAAGTGAGGTCAAAGTTTGGCAGGAAAATGGTTCAAAAGTCAAAAGGGAGTAAATCTCCATTGAAACACAGTCAAGTGGGCTTAATGGGAGCAGGTGAGTTTAAAGGGAACATAAGTGAATTTCTGGTTAATAGTCAGAATATTTTATTCACACACGACTGTTAAAAAAAATATCTACATGAAATAAATCAATATATGCTGCACTAACATAACATGAAAAGCATCAATTGATCATGCACTGAAGTAATTAGCTATACTCATTTACATCCACCCTTAACAGTGTGATTTTTTTGCTAGTGTACCCGTTAAGCCCACTTGGTAAAAATGTTAATTAAAAATAAATAAAGACAAATATACACATTTATTTAGGGGTGACCCCAAATAGTCGATGATTCTGTAATTCAATTCGGAGAAGTCTGATTCGACTGCCAGTCTCGCCGTCGAATCGTTGCAAAATGTAGTTATGAAACAAGACCGTACCATTCTGACTATATGGGGGTGCTCACTGTTGCTGAACATCTTGATTTGACATAGAATGTATTTAATTCATGATATATAGCCTATTTTGATACAAACATCAGCCTAATTTCTGTTAATCAAAAACTGAAAATGACGTGTGTTTAATCAGTAGGCATAATCATTACTATGCATGAATAAATCACCCAGTTGCTCGATCCAAATAAACTGAGGTGAGTGAGTGCGCTGCAGGACCATCAGAGCAGCATCGAGGCCTACGGTGATTTAAAGTTAAAGTCCCACAGATTGTCACACACCTGAGTGTGTGAAATTTGTTGTTATGGTGGTGGAGCGCATAAACAAACACTTAGAAGGAGGTAGCCTATGTGCTCTCAAATCAAACTTTTTTTTTTTATGGGCATTTTTTGCCTTTAATTGATAGGATAGTGAAGTGTGAAAGGGGAAGAGAGAGAGGGAGTGACATGCAGCAAAAGGCCACAGGCTGGAGTCGAACCCGGGCCGCTGCGGCAACAGCCTGGTACATGGGGCGCCTGCTCTACCAATAAGCCCCTCAAATCAAACTTTTCTGAAGGATTATTCGTTTACCCGAAGTGTCTTGAAACAAATTTCACCGCTGATTGTTTTCTTGATAGACTCTTATTTATTTACTATCACTAGTCTGTCTGACCGGCTGGGAGTGCGGCCAGGAGTGGGGATTTCAGCCCCACCAACAGCGCGCGCAAAAAGACTTGACAAGTGTCTCCTTTTAAATGTGTTTGCTGCTAGAGAAATTATACATAATAAATGAAGACAGTGACATATTTTTAATAAAAAACAATGAGTTGAACGTTCATTTCAAGCTTTTGTAGTACAACAAATTTCAGAATTGTGCGAGTACGGCCGGAGAGCGGACGGCAGTGTTTGATGCAGGAAACTCAATATGGACTTGGATGGATTTATTTAACAATATAATAATATTTTGCACACATAAATGTAAACTATACATGCTTATCAGTACTCCCAAGTTTCTGGAAGTGGGTTTTACATTAGCAGACAGTGGACCAAGGCTATTTTCAATGAGAGTGGTGTTTGTGTTTGGGTGACTGAACAATATGTTTTCTGATTTTGAGTTATTGAGTTGAAGAAAATTTTGTGCCATCCAACAGTTGATATCACTAAGACAATATAAAACAGCAGTTAGGCTTCTAGGATCATCAGGTGTCAGGGGAAGGTATATCTGTGTGTCGTCAGCTTAGCAGTGAAAATTGTGTTGGTGAATGATTTTACCGAGTGGAGTAAGTGACTATATTGTTAGAAACCTTTTGCACTCTGCAGCAGACATTTCAACTTCATTCAGTCAGAGGACAAACAATCTGAAATATAAGACAGCTACAAAATAAAAACTTACCACTGTGAAACGTCCGGCTCCAGTCTTATGGTACATTCACACCATAAGCGACCTGAGCGCCAGCGGTCGCTCAGGTCGCTGGCATCGCGCTGCTTGGCAGCAGCTCCAGCAGGCGCTTGCAGCGGCCAAAGGGGCGGGGCCGGCTGCTGCAGATGTGTCCATCAAGGCTGACACGGCTGTTCACTTTACAAGGATGAACAAATATATCATATATGTCGTCACTTTGTATTATCCATGACTTTCATTACACAATTAAAATAACGCTAATAAACACAGTCAATATAGAGTCCTTTATAATTATGATTTTACTCTCCTGTTGGCACGTAGGACCACTGAGAAATGTAATTAAAATAAGTGGTGGTAAATAAGTGGGAGCTCTTTAATCGCACTTTCGGAAGCCTGCTTTGTACTGCATCGGCATATTTGCTGAGGAAACACAGGGACCGGAGCCGTCGGGCCGTCTGGGTCCACAGAGTCCTGCAAACCCGGCAACTCCACAGTGAATTTCACCGGCTCGTACAGCTCCGGGAGAGCCCAGACCTCCGTACCCGAATCCCAGTCTGCAATTGGCTGCTGCTTCAGCAGCGGCGCTGCTGATTTGCATAAAGTTCAGCTTCTCTCAACTTCTACTTGACGCTCTGGTCGCTGGCATCGCACCGCTCGCTGCAGCCGACGCCCCTGACGCCCTTTGTAGCAAGCGTACATTGAAAATGAAAGGCTGCCGGGCCGCTTATGACGCTCATGATGCTTTTGGTCTATCGGCTTGTGTTTATTCACTCACATTGATGATGGCAGACGGCCGCCGTCTCTAGCTTAGCCTCAGCTATTGTTATTGCGGCAGCCTCCAGAGGTGAAGTCAGACAAGGTTAGGGGCGTGACGTTTCCAGTACACACCCTAAGCGTTGCACCATCACAACAGACTGAGCAAGCAGACCAATCAGAGCAGACTGGGCTGCTGGGGAGGCGAGACATAAGCCCAAACACAGCGTTTCAGACAGAGGTGCTGCAATATTGAGCAGTACAAAACAAATAATGTGTTTTGAACATTTATGCACATAAATCTATTCCACTAGAACCCAGTATTACATATCTTTATCAATATGACCTTGAAAATAAGCATAATAGGTCTCCTTTATTTTGAAACTTTAGTTTGCTGTCTAAAACACAAATGCTGCAGTTGGATAAGACTCCACAGTTTAATTCAAAGCTGGTGTGTGAGGTTTGCCTGAAAATGATGTTTTTCTTTGCTGGATATATATTGGGCATTTATTTACCCTCGTTTCGAGCTGTGAGCGAGGAGATGATTCAAGGTGAACATCAATAAAGGAGTTCCATTCACTACCAAAATGAAGAAGCTTTGAGATGATCGAGTTTTTCACCAAGGACGCAGCTTCAACAACAAGGAGAATGCTTGCATTTCTGGCATACACCCTATTTTACCTGTACTATATCTGTATTGTTCTCCTTTCCAGTCATTTTGAATTCAAGATGCAATTCTCCTCTATGAAAATAATCTACTCTGGTCCACTCCGCTGTCTTTTATGCCATGCTAATGAGAAATTGTGCTCAAAAAGACTGATTTACCTGGATAAGCTGAGGGTTGGATGCATGAATAAATGAAAATTGTGATCCCAAATGGAAACAATGAATATGTTTTTTTATTCTGACCTTTGACTGTGTGAGATGAAATCCTGCTGGGTGATATTGTGCTTGAACTTTAATTTAAAATACAAGTAACAACTGAACATAAGCATCATAACAGCTACAAGGTACAAAACATGTTTTGTACACTCTCAGTCAGTGTGCAGAAACAAAGGAGTAATGGCATGTGTTCTACTACCTCCCCGCTTAAATGAGGGGGTCAAAGAGTAAATCTGCCTAAAGGCAATGCCCTTGTACACTATCACAATTAACTAATGATTGCAGTGTTTGTGGTTTCTACTGTACCGCATATGTCACGTATGTTGGTTGAGAAAAAGGTATTTAAACAGCATAATGTCAAGAATGATTTCTATTTTAACAGAGTGCTCATGGAGAAAATAAGACCAAACTTGAGTGGAAAGGCAAATGTTAATTACACACACAGAGAGCAGGGGCAACAAATCATTTAAATCTAATCAAGAAGTTGAATGAGACTAATTAGATATGATGATATGAATATACTGTTTTGCAGATTCAATGAACTTGATCAGGACTTTGGAGCAACAAATCATATTTCCGATCTCTAGGCAAATAAGGCATACAAATTAACAGCACATGGTATTTAAAGTTACCATTCTAGGCCAGTTAAATAAATACATGTAGGATCATTTACTCTGCTATGGGTCTGCCACACAAGATAATCCAGACATAAAAAGTTATCCAGAGCTCAACCACACAAGTTGTCAACTCAAGTCATCCAAAACCTTCACTGATTACCTGTTTTATATATATATATATATATATATATATATATATATATATATATATATATATATATACATACAGTACAGGCCAAAAGTTTGGACACACCTTCTCATTCAATGCGTTTTCTTTATTTTCATGACTATTTACATTGTAGATTCTCACTGAAGGCATCAAAACTATGAATGAACACATGTGGAGTTATGTACTTAACAAAAAAAGGTGAAATAACTGAAAACATGTTTTATATTCTAGTTTCTTCAAAATAGCCACCCTTTGCTCTGATTACTGCTTTGCACACTCTTGGCATTCTCTCCATGAGCTTCAAGAGGTAGTCACCTGAAATGGTTTTCCAACAGTCTTGAAGGAGTTCCCAGAGGTGTTTAGCACTTGTTGGCCCCTTTGCCTTCACTCTGCGGTCCAGCTCACCCCAAACCATCTCGATTGGGTTCAGGTCCGGTGACTGTGGAGGCCAGGTCATCTGCCGCAGCACTCCATCACTCTCCTTCTTGGTCAAATAGCCCTTACACAGCCTGGAGGTGTGTTTGGGGTCATTGTCCTGTTGAAAAATAAATGATCGTCCAACTAAACGCAAACCGGATGGGATTGCATGTCGCTGCAGGATGCTGTGGTAGCCATGCTGGTTCAGTGTGCCTTCAGTTTTGAATAAATCCCCAACAGTGTCACCAGCAAAACACCCCCACACCATCACACCTCCTCCTCCATGCTTCACAGTGGGAACCAGGCATGTGGAATCCATCCGTTCACCTTTTCTGCGTCTCACAAAGACACGGCGGTTGGAACCAAAGATCTCAAATTTGGACTCATCAGACCAAAGCACAGATTTCCACTGGTCTAATGTCCATTCCTTGTGTTTCTTGGCCCAAACAAATCTCTTCTGCTTGTTGCCTCTCCTTAGCAGTGGTTTCCTAGCAGCTATTTGACCATGAAGGCCTGATTCGCAGTCTCCTCTTAACAGTTGTTCTAGAGATGGGTCTGCTGCTAGAACTCTGTGTGGCATTCATCTGGTCTCTGATCTGAGCTGCTGTTAACTTGCGATTTCTGAGGCTGGTGACTCGGATGAACTTATCCTCAGAAGCAGAGGTGACTCTTGGTCTTCCTTTCCTGGGTCGGTCCTCATGTGTGCCAGTTTCGTTGTAGCGCTTGATGGTTTTTGCGACTCCACTTGGGGACACATTTAAAGTTTTTGCAATTTTCCGGACTGACTGACCTTCATTTCTTAAAGTAATGATGGTCACTCGTTTTTCTTTAGTTAGCTGATTGGTTCCTGCCATAATATGAATTTTAACAGTTGTCCAATAGGGCTGTCGGCTGTGTATTAACCTGACTTCTGCACAACACAACTGATGGTCCCAACCCCATTGATAAAGCAAGAAATTCCACTAATTAACCCTGATAAGGCACACTTGTGAAGTGGAAACCATTTCAGGTGACTACCTCTTGAAGCTCATGGAGAGAATGCCAAGAGTGTGCAAAGCAGTAATCAGAGCAAAGGGTGGCTATTTTGGAGAAACTAGAATATAAAACATGTTTTCAGTTATTTCACCTTTTTTTGTTAAGTACATAACTCCACATGTGTTCATTCATAGTTTTGATGCCTTCAGTGAGAATCTACAATGTAAATAGTCATGAAAATAAAGAAAATGCATTGAATGAGAAGGTGTGTCCAAACTTTTGGCCTGTACTGTATATATACACACATGTATATACAGCCTGTACTGTATATACACACATGTATATACAGTACAGGCCAAAAGTTTGGACACACCTTCTCATTCAATGCATTTGTAAGCTTTATAACTAAAAACACTTTTCACTACTCTCTATCGACGAACTACTAACACTCTCTGCTGTTTCCTCCTCCTTCTTCCTTCCTTCCGCTGTCTTCGTTGGTTCATTTATACACGCACAACGCGTTCTCTGGCTGGCTGGATTGTCCGCTCGGTCTGCCGTACATACATGGCGGCGCAAGATGGCGACCTCTCTAAAGCAAGGCCCTTGCTATATGTATATATATATATATATATATATATATATATACAGTCAGGTCCGTAATTATTTGGACAATGATACAGTTGTCGTCATTTTGGCTCTGTACACCACCACAATGGGTTTTAAATGAAACAATGAATACCTGCTTAAAGTGCAGACTCTCAGCTTTCATTTAAGGCTTTTTTCAAAAATGTAGTATGAACCGTGTAGGAATGACAACCATTTCTTCACACAGTCCCCCAACTTTAAGGGCTCATAAGTATTTGGACAAATTAACATAATCATCAATTAAACAGTCAGTTTTAATACTTGTTTGCAAATCCTTTACAGTCAATGACTGCCTGAAGTGTTGGACACATAGGCATCACCAGATGCTGGGTTTCTTCCCTGGTGATGCTCTGCCAGCCCTTTACTGTAGCCGTCTGCACTTCCTGTTTTGGGTGTTTTGCCCTCAGTTTTGGCTTCAGCAAGAGAAACGCATGCTCAGTTGGATTCATTTCAGATGATATGACTTGGCCATTGCAGAACATTCCACTTCTTTGCCTTAAAAATGTCTTTGGTTGCTTTTGCAGTATGCTTCAGATCAATGTCCAACTGCACTGTGAAGCATTGTCCAATGAGTTTTGAAGCATTTAGTTGAATCTGAGCAGATAATGGTGCCCCAAACACTTCAGCTTTCATCCTGCTGCTCTTGTAAGCAAGACAAGACTTCACTAGAATAAATACAGAGGGTTTATCACAAGATGCAAACCATTGGTTAGCCTCAAAAATGGAAGGCCAGATTAGAGTTTGTCAAAAACCATCTAAAAAGCCTGTACAGTTGTGGAACAGCATACTATGGACAGATAAAACAAAGATCAACTACCAGAATGATGGGAAGACAAGAGAAGGAAGAAGGGAAGGAACTGCATACCACCTCATCAGTGACGCATAGTGGAGGTACTGTTATGTCATGGCCATGCATGGCTGCCAGTGGAACTGGTTCTCTTGTATTTATTGATGATGTGACTGCAAAGAAGTGGAATGTTCTGCAATGGCCAAGTCATATCATCTGACCTGAATCCAACTGAGCATGCGTTTCTCTTGCTGAAGCCAAAACTGAGGGCAAAACACCCAAAACACAAGCAGGAAGTGCAGACGGCTGCAGTAAAGGGCTGGCAGAGCATCACCAGGGAAGAAACCCAGCATCTGATGATGCCTATGTGTCCAACACTTCAGGCAGTCATTGACTGTAAAGGATTTGCAACCAAGTATTAAAACTGACTGTTTAATTGATGATTATGTTAGTTTGTCCAAATACTTATGAGCCCTTAAAGTTGGGGGACTGTGTGAAGAAATGGTTGTCATTCCTACACAGTTCGTACTACATTTTTGAAAAAAGCCTTGAATGAAAGCTGAGAGTCTGCACTTTAAGCAGGTATTCATTGTTTCATTTAAAACCCATTGTGGTGGTGTACAGAGCCAAAATGACGACAATTGTCCAAATAATTATGGACCTGACTGTATGTATATATATATATATATATATATATATATATATATATATAAACCATGCCAAATATTACACACTGGCCCTTTAAAACAGAAAACACGTATTAGATTGTGATATTTAATGGAAATGATGAACAATAGCCAACAGCAAGTAATGTTAGCCTATTAGCAAGGGTCATTTAGCTCATCAGAAACATTCCCTGGTTATCTTGCTTCAGCCAGCCTCCATCTTATTTAGGTTTTTGTAGTTAAATACAGAGGTTTCATGTAGAAAATTCTTCATCTTAACTTCATGTACCTGGTCAATTGTGGGGCTTTCAAAGCAAGAGTAAGATATAAACAGGAAATGGGGTCTGATAAAAGTTCAGCATTAGTGTTGCTCAATCTCACTTATTGAGGACACCTCTTTCGTTGGCTTCAAATACAAAATGTTGCCATATTGATGGTTTTCTCGCCACGTCTCCGTGTGCACCCCCAGACCATGTCATAATAACAAATGCCAGTTTAGCTGGCTTGCATAAAATCAAACTGGTTTAAGCTCATACACCGGACTGCACTGGCAAAATGAAAAACAATAAAAAATAAAAAATAAAAAATATAATACTGTTGCCAGGTTGTTGTTTAAAACAGTTATCAGTATCAGCCTCAAAGGTCCAGCATAAGTTGAGCTACAGCAAAAACTGATACAAAACTAACACACACGTTGCACACACACACACACACACACACACACACACACACACACGGACAAACACATCAAATGCTTTGATTACTACAATGTGAACTATTATCAACATCAACCACAAATCAAATATTATTTTATTCTAAATATTAAAAATAGATTTTATCAATGGAGAAACTTTTTAGACTTTGAGTCCCTAAAAGAAGATTGAAAAACACACATACACTATTTAAAAAAAAGCTTTCAGAGAAGCTGAGAAGCCTCCAATTAAAAAGACAAAAGATGTGAGTGCTATTTGTTTGTGTCTGCAAATCAAAGTGCTCAGCGTCATCACGCTTTCTGTGTACAATAGCAGAAAGCCTGACAGAGAAAAGCTGTTTGTTGCTTTCGAAGTTCCCAAATCAGCATTGCAAATAGATTTTTCACCTAGCGATTCAAGGCACCCTCCTGCTGGGCCTGATGTACCATGGTCAACAGTCGCCGCAGACTGTCCACCACACTCCCTCCCGAGATTGGCAAATTGCCTTACACTACATTACACAGGAGTTTTCAGAGAGAAAGAGTCTCCTATTTCCTATTCGTTGTAAATCAGTTTGATACAAACATAAGTACACAGTAATTCCTCAAAACAGGCAAACAAGGTTGAACTAAGTGCTTCACTGGCGTCTGGGTTTTAGGGAAATGGGAGACTAAATAATTAAACTGTGAGGGTAACTACACCAAACAAGTAGAGGCTACATTTTATTGATAATGCAAGAACGTCCATGCTGACTAAGTTAATAATCCATACATTAATAGTTTACAGAGACGCTACTACCACTAATTATTACAGTTATAAGCACTGACTAACAGCTAGTACAATAATAAGCATTAAGTTACTGTTAACAAATGCCTCTTCTTAGCATTTAATATTTACATGTTAATTAAGGTATTCACATATTAGTAAATGCTTAAAAAATATGTTAAAAAATATGTTCATGTATGTCATGAAGCTCACAACTACTGCAGCCATTTCATTTAAGGGTAATCGTTGTCCACCTACTTGTCCATCTTCCAACTCATGACATACGTTTAGTATAAGCTCAAACAAGTGGGCCTGTGGCAGAGCTGCCCGGCCCCTAAAAACAAATTCCTGAACAAGGCAGGTGGGGGGTTGGAGAGTGATCAAGTCGTTGGGGGTTCTTGCAAGCAGTTGTAGCCCATGCCAAAAAGGCAATGAGGAGTAATGCTTAAAATTGTAACATTATAAGTGGCATACTTTGATTCACACTTGGGGAAACTTATTGGGTCACCACAACTTAGCCAGTCAATGGAGACTCCCAACTCTGTGCCATCTTGTTGCTCACGCTTTGGTGATATCACCTATTTTGCTCAGATTCTGTGTAGGCTGAAATCACACACTGAGGTTTAATTACAATTCTGCTGTCCTGTCTCTATAGGTTGTAGAGACCACCAGTTATTAAGCCCTTTTCACACAAAGCGTGCAAAGCGCAGACCTCCGCCGATAGACCCATTCATTGTGTATGTGCTACTGCGGGGCAAGAGCGCACCGCTCTGCCGCTGGGCTGAGTGGCGTGCGAGAGGGCACATGCCGCGGCGTCTGTGCGCCGCCAGCCTGCGCTTGAATTGAAAATTGAAAATTGAAAATTTCACCGCAACATGCTGTGACAACACCTCGGCGCGTCCAATAGCAGAGAAGAGCCTGAAGTAGACCCGGAAGCGGTCACCATGGAGCTGTAGCTCCTGAATGAACCTGTACTCCCCCAAATCCTGTCTTGCGCGCCTTGCTCTCCGCTTGCTCTGCGCCCTACCCCGCAGTGGGTGCCGCGAAAATCGTGCTCTGTGTGAAAGAGGCTTTACAGTTATAAGCACTGACTAACAGCTAGTACAATAATAAGCATTAAGTTATTAAATGTATACGCACAACTGTTGTCACTTAGGCTAACAGAACAAAGACTTGAACACCACTCACAGAAACTTCACACAAATGACAGCAATAAAGTCCATATCTGTGCCAAGACGTAAACACCTTTATTGCTCTCCAAGATGAGAAGATGATATGGTTCCTTTGTCCTAGATATCACTATCATTTGTAAGCTACAGTTCATTTTAAAAGTCCTTATTATTGCTGTGCATTGGCCTCAAAGTTTCTCAATCATGAAACTGTACTTTCAAATAAATTCAAAAAAATCTATTTTCAGTAGTATGTATCCACATACTTCAGGTCAATGTATTCTCATAGAATGGTTTGTATGAAATTCTACAAAAAATGCATGCACCATAGATTCCAAAACACATGGGACAAGACGTTAAAATCCTTTGTGCAAGCACATACAAGAGTTCATTGGTGAACAGTAGATAAGAGCTAAGATTAAGTTGTAAATTTGGGATGCATTTTCAGTAGTGTTCCTTTGGTTCCTGGGGTGTTTCGCCCATTCACACTATATATCCTCACCACAGGCGGCCAGCTACAGGGTGATCCGTCCTGAGCTTGCATCCCATGCCCAATTATTCATGATTATTTATTGTCATTTATGATTAATTATTGCTATTTGGAGACCAGCAGGGATCCTTCCTTTTCAGCCAGAGCCACTAGCTGCTTCTCTCTGCTGCCTCCGATGCAGCTTTGATGGCCAAGTGCTGGCTCTGGCCCCTGATTCCTAGGTCCCTCAGTAGTTTGGCGGTAGATGTTACCACAAACCCTCTGCACCCAACCTCCACTGGGCGGACTTCAGTTTTCCAGTCACGATGTTGAGCTTCAGCAGCTAGTTCGGCTAGCGCAGGTGTTTTTGCTCATATGCCTCATCCACTTGATCTTCCCAGGGTATGGAGAGCTCAATGATGTAAACCTTCTTTAGAGGAGGGGACCAGAGCAGCAAGTCAGGTCTTAAGCCTCTTTCACACAGAGCGCGATTTTCGCGGCACCCACCGCGGGGTAGGGTGCAGAGCAAGCGGCGAGCAAGGCGCGCAAGACAGGATTTGGGGGAGTACAGGCTCGTTCAGGAGCTACAGCTCCATGGTGACTGCTTCCGGGTCTACTTCAGGCTCTTCTCTGCTATTGGACGCGCAGAGGTGTCGTCACAGCGCGTTGCGGTGTAATTAAACAATTTTCAATTCGAGTGCAGGCTGGCGGTGCACAGACATCGCGGCTTGTGCCCTCTCGCACGCAGCTCAGCTCGGCGGCAGAGCAGTGCGCTCTTGCGCCGTGGTAGCACATACACAATGAATGGGTTTGTCGGTGGAGGTCTGCGCTTTGCGCGCTCTGTGTGAAAAGGGCTTAAAGGTGGTGGCGTGGGTGATCTCTGGAGGGAACACAAGCTGCCGTCCTGGTGGTGGTTGGGTTGGGAATTGATGGTAGCACGCTTGTCCTCCAGGGTGGATGCTAGGGTCTTTAAAACTTGGTTGTGACACCAAGTGTACCGCCCTTGGGTGAGGTTGGTTTTGCAACTTGTCAGTATGTGCCGGAGGGAGGCTGGCAAACCACTGATAAAGATTGGTTGGTGTGGGAGGGACGTCGTACGTAGCTCTGATTGCAAAGCTCAGGCTCCTTGCTTCCATTTCTCACACATCCTTCCAGCTGAACTTCCTCCTCTCCACACCATCCAGTCGAGTCCACTGTCTCTGTTTGGCAAAGGAAACTGCCTTGGCCCACCTTGCAGCCTACATATATATATATATATATATATATATATATATATATATATATATATACATACATACATACATACATTCATTCATTCATTCATTCATTCATTCATTCATCTTCTAACCGCTTCATCCTCTTGAGGGTCGCGGGGGGGCTGGAGCCTATCCCAGCTGACATCGGGCGAGAGGCAGGGTACACCCTGGACAGGTCGCCAGACTATCACAGGGCTGACACATAGAGACAAACAACCATTCACGCTCACATTCACACCTACGGACAATTTAGAGTTATCAATTAACCTAGTCCCCAATCTGCATGTCTTTGGACTGTGGGAGGAAGCCGGAGTGCCCGGAGAGAACCCACGCTGACACGGGGAGAACATGCAAACTCCGCACAGAAGGGCTCCCACGCCCGGGATCAAACCGGCAACCCTCTTGCTGTGAGGCGAGAGTGCCAACCACCACACCACCGTGCCGCCCACATACATATATATATATATATATATATATATATATATGTGTGTGTGTATAGTTTCTACACCACCTAACCTCTTGTAACTTTATTGGGTCATGAAACAGCCACCTGCATAACATTAAATAACGTTACTTTCGTCCAGTGTGTTAATATGTTTACAATGCTGTTTGGGGCTTCTTCTATTTTTTTCTCTTTGAAATTTTTACCGAGGTCCCTCCTATCTGGCTACGGCTATGGCTATTTACTTATTTATTAATTTACTAATTTGTCAAATTGTCAAGAATTCTTATCGCAAAATACCCTAAAATATTGTGATATTTTTGGACCATATTGCCCACCACTAATTTCATGTTGTATTTCCAGGCTGGACTCAGACCAGTAGACCAGAGGGACATCAGTTAGGCTGTGACCAAATTCGCTGGGAAGGGGAAGGCTGTTGGGGAAAAAAAATAAAAAATTCTACACCCTATGGAAACTGTTATGCAAAATTTGTTCAAATGATAGAAATAATTTTTAAGGGCTTATCTTACAATGACAGAGGAACACATTTATATGCACAAGACATCCCAATCAATGACATCAACTTCATGAAAGCCTCTGCCATTTTCCTGTCAGCTGTTGTGGATTTACAAAGATCACACAAAGGCAAACACAGTCATTTAGCTTTCCAGCGAATTAATATGTGCAATCATCCTGGCTTACATTGTGTTTACCTAACGTGATATGCCACTTAGCACAATATTTACAAGAAAAAACTGATTGTACAGCCCCTGACTGTCTCACATGTGGACAAGGGTTTTCAGTGAGAGGGATGAAGACAGCAGTCTCTTTGTCTCTCTAACATTTGAGTAGGCAGTCATCTTGGAAGCAAATTAAAATATTTGACAAGAAGAACAGCCTGGAAATGACAACACCAAGTGATTCTGCATTCTATAATATTCACATTAGGAATGGGGCTGCCTTTGCCCTGCTGGAGATACTGGCAAAGAAAAATTAGCATATTCTCTTGTAAGAAGAAAAAAGCACATAAATTGTGTAGGTCATGCTTATAGACTATTGATTGAGATTAATGCCCAGGCTTATGAGAATGAGCCCTAAAACAATAAGCCATTACATTGGGTAATTGATCATTTGAAAAATCTATAGCAATCCTTTCCCAAGGCAAGAATTAATGTCTCTGTGGACCATAATTCATTAACTGCTTGGCACGCTAGTTGGCATTTTTTCAAGACTAAGAAGCTGAAATGCAAAAAGAGGAAAATCTCCTGCTGACCTGTTACATAAAGTCACTGGACTTCATGTAGTGGACAATGATCTCAGCATAAAAGGTTGACAAATTATGCTCTATATGTCTAGTGTGTTCCACAATGTGATAAAAGTGTAGTTGTGAAATGCATGATTTAAATTAGAAGAAGGCTATAATTTAAGTGATAACTATATTAGTATTCTTCTTATGTAAACCCTGGGGTCCCTTGAAGGTCTCTATAATTAAAGTACCATAATGGCATGCACAGTTTGAATCAGTCTCACAGTGGAGGAAATCTATAATCATGGCTGAACAATGGTTAGGTTCAAACCTTTTGTGGTGGACTTGGATGACCTGTCTAGTGTCTGGTAGTTCAGGCAAATTTAACTCGCCCAGATTTTCTGTTCTCGAGGCAGCAATCAAATTTCAAATGTGGGGCACATCCTTTGAGGGTGCTAGAAAACATGCTGATGACCCAGTGACTGATATTACAGTGTAATGAAAAAAACTCTGTCAGATCGTGTGTGATGATGGTGAGCCAAGTTCAAAAGTTTAAAGATTGCACTGTTCTGTGGCTCCTGATTGGTATTTTAACTTCTTTTAATCTACAAAGGGAACAGCAGAGTCAAGAGTCCCTTTTACATGGGCTGTTTGAGGCTGGAATGTTACAGTGTTATTTTACCTCACTGTTCCGTATAAAAAAAAACATGATCATGGAATCGGGGGACAAAACTGTCTCGCCTTTAAGACGGCTGCAGCATCGGATCAAAACCTGTACAAAAAAGGTAAGTCTGCAGGACAGGGCGAGTGTGACGTTTTGATGACATGTTATATATGTGACCCACTACTGAGAAACTGAAAAAGCAGCTAGCAGCAGTTAGAAGCTAGTCTGATTAACTGGATGTAGACTGTAGCTATTAGGCTGCTATTGGCTGGCAGTGGCAGTGAGACACTGATGAAAAAAAGCTGTCATTTCACAGCGGTATGATACGTGGCCAGTCGTCATTATTGTTTAACAGTGCCCAGTGGGGTCTGGGGGAAATGTGGTGGGATAACAATGCAAGGATAAGTCCAACTAGAGTGGGCAGGAAGGGTGATGGAGGGGTCCAACAACCACAGACTTTCACCTGGGAGGTCGTGTTCACTTCCCGTAAGCCAAACCCTGTTCTTTTTTCCCAAACCCAACTGCATGCTTTGTTGCCTAAACCCAACCACGATCGTGTGTTGGCTAAACGTTACCACGTGTGTTTGTTATTGAAGGAAAAAAATGTCAATTTGTGATGTTGTACCGTCGTAGTGCATTTATTTTGAAAGAGACTGTATGCAAACTGTACATTTCCTGTGAAAACAGAAGTGTATTTTGAAAACAGGCAATGCATGTGACAGGCTGAAGATGACACGGCGTCTCAGAATGTCAAGAACCAACGCACCCAGGGCACCTTGCACATCATATGTTGAGGTGGAAAGTTTATAACCAAACGTCGATACGTGACGAGGTCAGAGTGAGGCTGTGTTGTACAGTCTGGCTTCACCTCTGTGCACCAATTATCAAATTATGTTTTTGTTTTTTGTTTTTTACCTTCGAAATATGTGTGTTACTGTTGAGGAAAATTAGCCATTTTTATGATAAGGCTTGTCCCCCCAACATGCAAATGCTTCACTAAAACAAGCTCCCCTGACACTATTTTGCATGGGCAAGATAGTTGTGATTGTTTTAAAGAAATACAAATCTATCCCCTATAACAGAATGACAATGTGTGCTTCTAGACTGTTCTCTAGCACTGACACAGCAGTCTGAAGATAAGTCTGGCTACTCTGCACTAGTCTGCAGCTAACTCAAAGAAGATGAACAGCAGCCAAACATGTCCACGAACTGGGGAGGCAATGAGGTCTGGGAGCTCATTCCCCTCTAAGCAGAGGGCGATGTCAATTGCAATATATTAGGGAAGATAAATTATGCTTATTGCCATGTTACAACAATTTTAACTGATGAGAAAGCACCGCCTGCCATGTATGTTAACACCGCATGCTATCTAACTTCTCACACTGGTGCAGCATCATGTCACTGATGTTCTGTATAAAAGAGTAAAGGCAGCATAATGAGGGGACTTAGTTGAAGCAGTAATGCAGGATGTCTGTGTATAAGGGGCTAAGGATAGCCAGGTCATGAGAGAAATCTAAAGATCTATGTGGCCTCATTTGGAAGGTGGGAGGCTGGGATTTCACAGACTTCTGCAGGCAACAACATTGGTACATCCAGGATGTCAACACACCCTGCAGGCACAAAGGTCTTTTGAAATCTGCAGGCATGCCAGACACTTTAATCATCACAGGGGAGAGATAAACAAACACATGCGCTATATCAAAAGTGGACACATAACCAGCTGTCAGAGTTAACATTATTAAAAAATATTAAATCTGATTAGAATTCACCTAAATTCATCCTTTGCATCTTGCTGTTTTGAGGGATAACTGATATACGTTTATAGGTTTCTGATGGAACGCAGTTGTTGGATCTAGATGAAACTGTTATCTTATCCTTGTTGCTGTCATGTTGTGACGTGTGTGTGTGTGTGTGTGTGTGTGTGTGTGTGTGTGTGTGTGTGAGCAAGCAAGGCAGCTCTGTCAGTCTCCTTCTGAGGCACTGAGAGAGCTGAGACTGACGTGAAGGACAGAGCAGACTGAGCAGCAGAGAAAAACTAGTCTTGCCAATAGTTCTTGACAACAACAGCACCAGACTGCAGCACACTGCGAGGACCATGTGTTGGTACTTTATGTAGTGCCCAAGCAACTGACATCCAGATTGATTTGCTGGCCAAGTTTGAGGTGTTGAATAGCAAATCGACTGAACTTGAGCAATCCCTTTACGAGAGGAGAACATTTAGGCCAAGTTAACCAGACTGGCTGAGGGAGCAGATTAGGAATCTAACTTTGAAAATGAGACAATTGTTTCAAGATAGTTTCTACTGTACATATCAAATGATGTAGCTTTAAAGATACAGTTGATAACTTTTATAAAAATAACTTTTTGTCATGTTTGCGCAAACTGTCACTACATCTACACAGAAGCATATGAGACAGATACTCTGACAAAAAAAATCAGGTTCTCCCATTCCTTGTGCTTCCAACAACATTTGCTAGAATCTACCACAGCTCTTACTCAGCTGTCATGTCAATCACTGCTCATGAACTGCGGTCAAACTGTCAAACTAGACAGTGCTGATCAAATATGAATTAAGACTGTTATTGCATTGCCTATTTCTCTCCTAAAATGTTTACAGAAACATATTTTAGTGTACTGTTTGGCTGTGAAATGGGAAAGTTTGCACCGACTGTTTCTAACATGGTGGCTGGGCAGAGGCATAAATACAGGCACTGCAGGGTTGCACTGGGGCCCATAGAGTGAGGGGGTCCATAGAGAGAGTGGGCCCTCCAACAATATGTTGGACAGAAAACAGGCCCTTGCGAGTAATTCAGATTCCCACCTTAGAAATATATGTCTGTTTTCAAAGAGGAACTCACATTAACTTAAAGCTGCAAGCAGCAATAACAAGCTCTTGCACCTTTGCGCCTGTCAGAGGTACTGACAGGACCCTGCCTAATGCCACTGGTCATCTCTGTGAAAGTCAGACAATGCACACAGGAGTGAGATGGTATATATTGTTAACAGAGTGTGGGCACTGGAATGACCTATGTCACATCTGGTTCCACTTCCTGTGTCCACTATGTGGCGCCCTGCAGAACATACTAATTTTAGGTCATGTCTTTGTACATCAATTGTAGACCACCCCGTGTAGATTTCATGTAAAAGAAAAGATAATTGACAAGTACTTATCTGGGGCAGAGTGGACACACAGAGATGTTACAACAGCTTTCTGTTTCATGGCAAATATGGGGTCACCATGACAACGCCCTTCAATTTAAACTCACAATCTTCAGTAGGAAGCATCATCAAGGTCTTTTTTGAGGAGGATCTGGTCACCCATGTGGGACAAGTACGTTCAAGTATAAAATGTTATTTCCTTTTGCCAGTAGGAGACGCTATGACCATAACTTAATTTTGGCATGTAGTCGCCATGAGGCCAGGACTCTTATCATGCATGAGCATAAGATTACACAATGTATGGTCAATTTACAACAACTTCCCGTTTTATGGTGAAGGCAGTTTTTGATTAAAACTCACATGATCGATCACATGATCGCATGATCAAGGTTGTAAGACTTTTTCCGAGCCAATTTGAGGTGGATCTGGTCAATCTGCTAGGAGAAAAAAATGAAAGCATAAAGGCAGCACGGTAATACAGTGGTAAGCACTCACAGCAAGAGGGTTCCTGGTTCAAACCCAGGGTGGGGGAGCCTTTCTGTGCGGAGTGTGCATGTTCACCCCATGTCGCGTGGGTTTTCTCCGGGTACTCCGGCTTCCCACATTCCAAAGACATGCAGGTTAATTGGTGAGTCTAAATTGCCTGTAGGTGTGAATGTGAGTGTGAATGGTTGTCTGTCTCTATGGGCTCTAGTTTCCCAGCGTGGCGCAGTGCGGCACACCCTGCGCAGAGCTAGTTTCGAGTGGCGCAACCCGAGGCGCGCTCAGTTTGGTAGTTTGGCAGGCCGAGGTGCGCTGAGATGCGTGTGGCGGCGCAGCAGGGGGAGGTGTCGACAGATCCAGCTTGGCGCAGTGACAGTTTTGTGCCAAAAGGCTTCGCCGAAGGTGCGCTAAAAGCTCGCCAGCTGAAACCAGGTCTACTGTCAGAGCAGGGGGAGCGCAGCCGATGTAAGCTGGCACATTTGGCATGCGTAATGGAAACCCAACCTGATTTGATTAACACATCTGCAAACTAATAAGTTCACATCCCTCTCAGCCAACCACAAATAGCCACAGCATCAGATAGGGAGTATATATTCAGCATCTGTCATCTTAGAAAAGTCAAAAGAAAAGAAACAGAGTGAGACTGCGAGAGAGAAAGAGAGAGCGCACTTTAGCATGCGTTTTGGCTCCCAGGAGGGCACTTCGGCTGCCAAGAGGGCACTTTAGCGTGCGTTTTGGCTCCCAAGAGGCCACTTTAGGGTGTGTTTTGGTTCCCAGGAGGGCATTTTGGCTGCCAAGAGGGCACTTTAGCATGCGTTTTGGCTCCCAGGAGGACACTTTAGCGTGTGTTTTGGCTCCCAAGAGGGCACTTTAGCATGCGTTTTGGCTCCCAGGAAGGCACTTTAGGGCGTGTTTTGGCTCCCAGGAAGGCACTTTAGCGTGCGTTTTGGCTCCCAAGAGGGCACTTTAGCATGCGTTTTGGCTCCCAGGAAGGCACTTTAGCATGCGTTTTGGCTCCCAAGAGGGCACTTTAGCGTGCGTTTTGGCTCCCAGGAAGGCATTTTGGCTGCCAAAAGGGCACTTAATGCGCATTTTGTCTCCCAGGTGGGCACTTTAGTGCGCATTTTGGCTCCCAAGAGGGCACTTTAGCGCGCATTTTGGTTCCCAAGAGGGCACTTAGGTGTGCATTTTGGCACCCAGGAGGGCATTTTGACTGCCAAGAGGGCACTTTAGCGCACATTTTGGCTCGCAGGAGGGCACTTTAGCGCACATTTTGGCTCCCAAGAGAGCACTTTAGCATGTGTTTTGGCTCCCAAGAGGGCACTTTAGCGTGCGTTTTGGCTCCCAGGAGGGCATTTTGGCTACCAAGAGGGTACTTTAGAGCATGTTTTGGCTCCCAAGAGGGCATTTTGGCTACCAAGGGGGCACTTTAGCGTGCGTTTTGGCTCCCAGGAAGGCACTTTAGCGTGCGTTTTGGCTCCCAGGAGGGCACTTTAGCGTGCGTTTTGGCTCCCAAGAGGGCACTTTAGCGCGCGCTTTTCAACAATTGGGCCACGAGGGGGGGGCAACCCCCCCCCCTGTGCACACCACTGCTTCAGATGGCACAGACAAAATTTGAAGTCAATTGGAATGTATCTCTAAGAGAAATAGTGCAACCCCTGATAATGACTAAAAATGCACAAAAAAGAAGGATATAATTAAAAATGGCTGACTTCCTGTTGGGTTTAGGGTATGGCTCCAAGAGACTTTATTTGTTTGTTTGTTTTTTGGAGGTTACATATGCCCACCAATTTTTGTATAGTAAGATAAACGTACCGTGGAGGCTGCTTTGTTATGGAATTGCAGGGGAAGTTACTGAGCCATTTTTTTTTAAAATCAGAATGCATCAAATTTTCCACCACTTCTGATATGTGTGCAAGTTTCATGAGTTTTCAAGCATCTCAAGCCCCTTAAAAGAGCAATTTATTTCTGGGAAGGAGACAGAATAATAATTCCTTCAACTTAAAAAGGGTCCCTGCACCGCGTGGTGCTTGGGCCACAATTAATTTTTCTTTATTTGCCATTGAAAAAGCAAAACTATGTTCATCCCCATTCTTACCCTTAAGTCTGAAAAATAGTAGAAATGGAATCTTGCAATGCACATGATATTCATGTTTTTTAATCATTTTGATCAATCTGCCTGATTTGCTCTTCAACATGGCTTTAATCTAATATCACTTAGCATAAAGGTACATCATGCACCACACAGAGCAGAGGCCCTGTAACAAATCTTTCCATTATTCTTCAGCATGTCTTTACTTTGTAAGATCTTTACGTCGGGGTGGCTATGGCTCAGGAGGTAAAGCACGTCATCCGCTAATCAGTAGATCAGCGATTCAATACCCAGCTCCTCTTGGCATTTTAAAGTATCCTTAGGCAAGATTCTGAACCCCAAACTGTTCCCAGTGGCTGTGCTATGCGTATAGCTTGGGATAATACCACAGTTACTGGTCCAGTGTGTAGGATTAAGGAGCATCTATTGACAGAAATGGAACATAACATACATAACTAAGTTTTGGGTTTCAAAATATATCTCTAGATGCACTGGGATGCATCATCAGTGATGTTCCTGGGGTCATAGGGGGTTTCAGGTCTTTCAAGATCGAACCCCTCACCCAGGTGACCCATTCGGTGGTCATCAATTCCTGGATTGCATCCCAGCAGCAGCCGTCCACAGGCTCGACCTGTTTATCCAAAGCCCCCGGGTGGCTTTCTCTATGGCTTCAGTGATGGTTCATATGGACCCAGTCATTGCAGTTCAAGCTACTCCAAGTCCGGTCAGAGCTTTACAGATAGAGAGCCCAGCAAACCCCCTGACAGCCTCTTTCAAATGACTTGCAGAGAGCCTGCCAGACTCGGCTTTTGCACCACAACACCAGCTCTTGGTATTTGGTGAGCTTCCTCTCATGAGCCTCCTCTATGTGCTCCTCCCAGACAGCTTCCACATGATCACCTGCTTGGTGGAGTCTGAGAAGATGATCAAGTCTAGGCGGAGACTCATGTGCCCAGTGTGATCAGAGAGCTTGTATTTTTGTTTTTTTTTCTTCCAAGATCCATTTTCAGTTGCCAGTCTGGGGCTGTGAACAGTCCATACGGTCTTGTCTGTGGTCAGGAATAGGGCTTCTCTCCAGCCATTAGGAAAGAAATGCTTTTCTTATCGGGGTGGCGTTTACTGGACTGAATGGCTGTGGAGACTGTTTCCGCAACTGCCTTGAACACCTGGTCATGGTGCCAGTTGTAGTGATTATTGGCCAAGGCTTTGGGGCAGCTGCTGAGGAGATGTTGGAGGGATCCTCTTCAAACACACAAGGGACTGTCTCATTCTTGCCTCAGTTGTGACGGTTTTTTGGACTTGGTAAGGTGTCATAGACAGCTTGGACCAGAAATCTAATGCAGATGATGTCAGCCCACCAGAAATCTGACCAAGTGATCTTCCACTGCAGTGTGTTTTTCACCTCATCCAGGCTCCTTGCTGCCTGAGCCCATCATCTTGCAGACTCGTACCTCCTCCACTCCTGCATGCACTTCTTCCTGGAGGAGTTGTTGTCGCTCCTTTCCATTTGCTTTGCTGATTTGGCTGCTAAGAAAATAGCCCAGGCCTGACTGCACTGTCGCCCCTGTCCCAACAAGGGCGATCTACCTTAGCCGGCCTCTGCCACCTGTAACCCTCTGGCAGCACTCCACTTTCTGCCCATGCAACCCTCAATGCCAGCTGCTGCCACCTTTGGATCCCTGGAGTGTCTGTAATGCATGGTTTCTCTTGTCTGTGCCACTAGGAACTCTTCCAAGAAGCTGTTGGAGGGGAGTTGTAGGGTGATGGTGGGCCCATACAGAGCAACACTGCTTACTCTCCTTGGCAAGCCAAGCCACCTTAAATACATATGGAGTGGGTCCACAGAGTCCGCCATGTTGTTTCCACAGTAGCCTGGAAGGGACAAACCAAACTCTGGCTCTAGGTAGGGCCATTAAGTTTTTGCATTGGCCTACATGCTTGACACACAGGTCACGTTTCAGTTGGTTGCAATCTACAACCTCACCACTAGATGCCACTAAATCTAGATGTTAAACCTAACTTCACATTATTAATGACAGTATCACTACACATTAGTTACTTTTCTAAAGCTACACCTAACAATAAATGTTCACCAGAATTTCACACACACACACACACACACACACACACAAACACACAAATATGTCCAGGCCATTTTCTATTGGTTTTCAGTGACATTCCTGTTAGGTTGATTGGTTTTGTAGATGATACAAATGGTTTATTATCTATTAACTTTAAAACTAGGATTTTCTAGAATCAGCTGTCAGCCAGCTGTCTGTGATGTCTGACAAGAAAGAACCCAGCACATGCAGTGCACACCAACCTCGGCATGTGTCTCTGCCTGCCATGTTTTTTTCCTACCCCTGCAGGCACCAAAGTTTTTCAAATCGTATATATTTGGGCCTTAAGAAACTATTTTTGAACAACCACTGTTTTTTATGTGTCATAACTGTCTACACAGCTAAACCTAAATCTAATCTCCACAGCACAACCTTGGGCCTGTAGCTGCAGCACACTGGATCCAAATAAAGAATAAATCATGAATAAAGAATAGTGCCACTACTGCATAGCATAGCACTTCCTGTCATGCATTAAAGAAATAGTTTGACATTTTCAGCAATAAGCTCATTTGCTTTCTTCCCAATACCTAGATGAGAAGACTGATGCACTCTCATATCTGTGCATCAACTAGAGTTGGGTCCATTTCAGGTTTTGCCTGTCCGGTCAGGTGTACAAGCTTAAACTGGATTGATTTAATGTAGGGCTGTGCGGTATACCGGTTCGTACTGAAAACCGGTATTTATTTTCGTTATGGTATGACTTTTTCATATACCGAAATACCGGTGAATAGCCCAAACCACGTCCGGAACGTGTGTGGCGGGAAAGTGTTTCAGTGGGTACCCATTTCACCGCTGCACACCACAGGTGTACCAGAGCCAGCTAGAGTGAGAGCATAGAGAAAAGTTTAGAGGCGAGAATGGCTGCTGGAGAGAGCCCTGAAAACAAAGCAACTGTACACGATGACCCAGAAGAACTCATACGAAAAAGCAGCAGCGCACGACAATTTACAATTCTCCTCTGCTCTCTGTGTCGCACACAGCAGAGTTTCAACCCGAAAGGGTTATATTAAGAACTGTGTGTCTACAGAGAGAGCTGCACAAAATCTGACAAATGTTCTCAAGTTATGTCACTTCAGTCAGCAAGACAAATTTCAAAATTTGAGAGAGAAAAGGTGTGGAGTTATGCTGGGTTCACAGTGGACGAAGAAGCATCGTGAAGTGCAATGATTGTCTGTGGAGTGCTGCCCATGTCATTTGGTTGCCCAAGTTAGGTAATTTGCTGTTCACAGTAGTGCCAAGCTCTCTGGCCAGCACGCGATTTGCAGTGATACTTTTGTCGTCTGGAGTGAATCTAGCAAGAAAACACAGTGATAATCTGTAATGAACAATCTAAAGGAAATATTATGTATCGTATAAATGAGCTGATTATGATATATGATAAAATATTTATTGCTTCCACATTTTTTTCAGTTGTGCCTGAACAAGAGGGCAAGAGAGAGCAAAAGATGAGCATGTGTTTTAGGGTGAGGAGAGAAGACATGGCAATCTCTCGAGAAAACAAACTGCACCAATATGGTAACATTTTGGATTTTAAGCTTACGAAAGAAGGATGTTACTGGTTGCAGATAATGCACAACGTTTGGTCATGGACCACATTGACACATGACATGCCAGGTACCCTTAGTGTGTTGGTTGCTGACGTTCTGGGAATCATGTCAATTCCAGCATGTTACATGCATTGTCTGTATTCAAAATAGACTTCATTTTCACAGGAAATGTACAGTTTGGATAAAGTTTTTAAAAACAAATCATCAGTACAACACCAAAAATTCACGTTTTTAACAAACAAACGTGGTTACGTTTAGCCAACAAAAAAACGTGGTTGGTTTAGGAAAAAAGAGTTTGGGTTTACAATAATACGGGATGTGAACACCAGCCTCCCATGTGAAAGTTGGTGGTTGTTGGACCTGCTTGTCCTAGTTGGACTTCCACCCCCTTAACTAACATTGCCATCCCACTGCATTTCCACCTGATGCCGCTGGGAGCAATTAAACAATAACGGTGACTAGCTGTATGCTGACATGAAAGGATGCCTTTTTTCGCTGGTGTCTGATGCCAGAAGTCACTGACCAAGCACCACTTTTCAACGACTTAGGAAGAGACAGGGTTTGATTCATTAAGCTGACTTGGGGAATTATCTACAGTGTCTCTCCCTGTTTAATGACAAAAAACCAACATGGGTATAAGCTTGCTGGAGTGATTTCCCCAGGGTGCTAAAGGTTCTGGTAAGGTAAATGACTATGCTAATAACAGCATGTGATGGCTATAATGTGTGTAATTTCTAGTAAATATCACAATACAAATGTTGTCATGTTTTCTGATTAAAAAGAAATATTATAAACTTACCCACCCAGCTGTAAAATGGTTACGTCTCTGATCTGATCTCAAGTGCACAGCTGATATTTATCTGGTTTGTTTACGTGATGTGACTGAAGTGCATATTTAATGGATTCAATGTGGACAGAGAGCTCTGATGTTACGCAAAGCAACGGCTACAATAGTCGGATGCTCATTTGCTGTTGGGACACAATGTCATTCTGTTCCACTCAGGACTGTCTGCCGAGTCAAGTGCATAAAATTCAGTACACTGGTCCAGTCCAACTCTTACTAACAAACCAGATTGAAAATTTTACACCAGCCCAACCCTAGCATCAACTATGATATTAATCTCTTACGCAATCCCCACATTTGTTGTATTATTTAGATAGTAGTACTTGCATTACAATCTCTGACTGTTAGTGCAGTATGTTGACATAAAGCCCAGCAGGTGGAGGAAGGTGAGAGCTTTGTCAGGGTTGTTAGGCTGTGGTTATTTTTTTTTTCGGGAAACAGTTTGAACCAGTGCAGTTCCGGAACATACACAACTTGCAAAAAAGACTCTGTAGAGAAGATTTGTTTTGCCAGCCCTACATAACATAGTAAAACTCTGAGCACAAAAGCAAAATGAAAGCCCATTTCCCAAAATAGCAACTATTTTATTTGATGCTCAATTTGATATTTGTGCATCCTCTATCACAAGTGGAACCTTGTGGAAAATGTTGCAAATACTAGGTAAAAAATCCTGCACATTTATAATCCAACACTGAAATAACACATTACCCCAGGTAGTAAGACATCCATGTTTTCAAAAAAGAGCAAGAACACACAGATTGCTGGTAGGGGAGACAGAATGGTGTTATGGTGCTTGAAGAAAATAGTGAAAGTCAAAAGCAACAAAGGATGATCCAGATGTGGACGTTTATCGACACAAACAGAAGCTGCATTTGAGAAAGTGCCACATGGTGCCACTTTGAGGTTTCAGTCAAGAGAAACACCAAGCCTTTTTTTTCCAACTGAGCCAGCCTTTTGCTCTTCAGAGTACCTTGATAAATAGCTGAATTGACAAGAGGCCAAGGGCATGTTATCAGCAGAAAAGAATGTGCTAAGGAACACATAGTGACAGGGGGAGGCAATAAGCATCACCCAACACCAACGCATACAAGTATGCTTAATTCCTCAAACCTATCTGGTGCCTGATATGCCACACAATGAATATATAGAGCGCAGACACCGAGGATTCAACACTTGCAGGTGTTCTGTTTTTCTGCTTGGCAGGAACAGACAAAATCCCTCGGGCCTTGAATAATGTCACATAATCAGTAAAAGTCTGAGAACAGATGCACAAACTGGATGAGGCTCTCAGTTATTTTGGAAAGGTAATGTTAAGAAGGCAAAATGCAGGTTCACCTTGAGCACCTAGATAAAGTGAAAGCTTTTATGTAGCTGATATATTCTCCTTACTGTACAAAGGCAGCTGTTTGAAGTCAGTCATGGTAAAAAAGGAAAAAAAAGAGGAAAGACTGACTCATGACTCTTTAAAATAAAAACCAACTACACCATTACAATGCTCTTTAAAAAAAAATCTTTCACAGCAAGGTTTCCCCACACATGCATTTAACTGTGGCAGGCAGCCTGCCGGAATTAAGACATCTGCTGCTGAGCGTTCATTAGGTGCGCTGTCCATGGATACTTTTTTCTTCAGTGATCTGATTGGACAGAAGTCACGGTGTTGACAGGCTGTGATCCGATACTCTGAAGTTAACCTGCTCTGGAGCAGGTTAGTTAGAGTGACAGAGCTGTTCCTGCTTCACAGTACAGGCCTCAGCTCTGATCGAAAACGACTGATCTTTTATCCTCCTTGCAACTTAAAATCAACAAACTGCTGCTGAGGGAAAAAAGAAGATTTGTGCCTGCGCTACGTTCATGGACCGGCAAAAATCTCCAAATTTAGCAAGGGGACTCAGACTGATACACAAGGACAAGAAAGGGGAAAAAAGCATTTAATGGGTATTTATCCAGTGCTGTACTTAGATAATATACCTGGAATACAAAGACATCAATCAGAGTACATGAATACATCTGGGCAGCTGTCTTTCTACCACCTATCAATGTACACATAGACACAGCTACATGAACACATATACACAAACACACACACACCTCTCTGGCATGTGATGCATCAGGACTGTTGACAGATAAAATAGATGCAGATGGGCCAACACTTGGCACATTTATATCAGTCTTCCCTTTCCTCCATCCTTCCCTTTCTCTCTCTCTAAAGCAAGCCATCAGTCAACATGGAGCTAACACTCAGCCACATCAGGTGGACTGCCACGATATTTATTGTATGGAGGTGACATGCAACTAGCACCACATGTGCCCTCCCCCTCCAGTCAGTAAAGGAACCAAGCTGCTTTCTGCAGCCCACTTCGTTTAAACAACCACAGCGGACCCTGGTGTGCCAGGAAATTCCCCACCATATCACCCTCTCCCGCAAGAGAAAATGAACAGGTCTGAGAGCTTTTTATGTGAGCCTCTCTCTTGAGTGGTAGGTGAGAAAAAAATGCATAAAAGGACATGAAAATCACAACTGGCAAATGCCTTATCTTTCAGTGCAAAGAACAAAAAAAACAGAGCAGCAATTTCCCATGGCTTTCCTATTCTTGTAGTCATTTTCAGACACTAAGAATACAACTTGAACCTCCAGCACAGTAAAACCCGCGAAGTGAAATCTACCGGGCACCATTTGGTACAGAGTATACCAGTGGGATTTGCCATTGTGTGGTAGAAACACTGAAACAAGATATGTAGGCAATGCCAGGAGATTTCTCTGAATTGAGAATTGGGAAACAACAATAGCAGTAATGACAATAAATATTTATTAGCAACACCAACCCTTTTCAAGGTGTGGCCTTTATCAGGATTTCTCAAAAGCAAATATTAATTCATGAGGCTCATGAGCCTGAATTCAACATTAGGGGCAGCTGAAATTAAAGCCATACAAAAACCGAGGATCATGTTACAATAAGACAAAGATGGCTCGCGCACTCTTCCTAGCATGAAAAAACATTATTATGTATTTGTCCACAAGGCTGAAGTGTGTAGGATCCAAGAATCAGAACCTCAATACGCTTTAAAAATAAAACTCAATAATGAGGCAAGCCGGTGAAAACACAGGAGACGTGTGTCAAAAATAAGCAAAACTGACTAAAACTGACAAGTACTTCAAAAGCAAAGATACTGTGGGCTCTCCCTTCAATACATCGGTGTCATCTCCGTGCAAATATTGAGTGGGAGATCATAGACTGTAAACAGTGTATGAGAATGATGCTGTAGTCTGGTAGAATATTGTACAAAGCAAGCTGACAACACACTGCTAAAACAATGACAGCATCTCCATTTCCAAGCACAAGAGCTATTAAGACAACTCTGTTTCTACTGGCAGACTGTGTTGATGCACAGGTCATAGAAGAATAAAAGTTGAACTATGATCTACAAGTCTGCTGAAATGGGCTGGAGTTCACAACGAAACAGGAAATGCTTTCTTGAATTTGCCAGTCATATGGGCTTCACTTAGTGGATGGGAGATGGGGCCAGTATTTAGAGACTGGTTTGGACTGAATTAGTTGTGATTATACCTGTGGCGCGTTTAAATACTGGTTCCAATACTGTGAAAAGTCAAGTGCACTTCTGTATCACTGATCCTCTATGGGCCATTGGAGCAAGTGAATAATAGTGTAGGCTCAAACTGAGTATGCTACCCAACATGCATTGTGTCCAGAGGGCAGATTCAATACTGTATAAAAGTCCAAAGTGTAAAATTTTGGGGGATCTATTAGCAGAAATGACATCCAATATTTAAAACTATGTCTTCTTTAGTGTATAATCATCTAAAACTAAGCATTGTGGTGTTTTTGTTACCTTAGAATGAGCTGTTATATCTAAACCTGCAGCTCTACACCTGGCAGTGATGACATAAAATGATGATTATTAAGAGTCTGAAATTAATCTCGATCTAATCTTGATTGAAAAGAAGTAGCCAAATGTATTACCTGTTTTAGATTTGTGGCTGTCTGTCCGTCCGTCCGTAGCACAAGTCATGTGCGCCACTTCACTACTGACCCGTGCGTAAAAGCGCAAACAGTCCCTCAGCCCTGCAGGCAGGGAGAGAGCAGCCCTCGTGAGCTGCTCTCTCTGTCCCTCCTTGAGGCAATGAATGAGGAAATAATCGCCCCAGCGTTTAATCGTACCGGTGTTTAATAAGCAAAATGGGGCCAAATCCCCAGCGGCTATTAGGTGCCCGGCGGCTATATGCCACCGGGCGATTATTTGGAAATATACGGTATGTGACAATAATCATTTGTGTATAATAACAGTAGAAGTGTGACTAATATTAACAGCAGCAGCAGCAGCAGCAGCAGGAGGCATCTAGCAGGACCGCAGCAGCTCTTGTAGGCTGAAATCAAGACGATCACATTAACCAGTGCGCAATCATCAGACTTGACAATTATCACAGGAAAACAATCTTTGTTATATCGAGATAATGAAATAATAAGTCGTTATCATGAGATAACAGTGCACAAAAAAAAAAAATACATGGCCGTTCTTGTATTCCGTACTGGACAGTTGTCTATGTAGGCTAATAATACGTCGGTTATGCTCAGGTATTGAATCAAATGTGTTTTAATTCATTTTTGCTTAGTTCACCTTATTGTCTATTTTAGGGTGACCATATTTTGATTTCCAAAAAAGAGGACAATCGCCCCGGCCATGACATAGCCTACTCGCAGTTTACTCAAAGATGCCTTATAATTTTAATATATTTAAAATTTATATGTATGGATAGAACATTCAGTTATATTACAAAATAATATCTCTCAAAGACAGAAATTTAGATAGGCTTCTCAGAGGTTACTCAACTTGCTTTTATTATGCCTGAAATAATAATCTTTTTACAAGTTTCAATTGTACAAAAATAAATATAAATGTAAAATAAATGATAGAAATGATAGAAATAATGTCTCTTCCCTATTAGAAAAATCAACTTGTAAAATAACAGCTATCTTTTCAAGTCTTACTGGACAAATAAATAAATAAATAATGTGAAATAATGTTCTAAATAATACCTCTTCTGTATTAGAAAATCCAACTTTGAGCTCCCCGGCACCTTTAATAGACACAAAATCATATGTGTCACTCACATAGACTGTATAAAATCAAGTCACTCAGCCTCCCATACATCCCGACCGGGTCGGGACGGTAAGTTGGGAATTTTTTCTGCAGTTCATCTGTGAAGCTGCACTTGCGCTTTGGCATCTTGGAAGCTTAGAATGCTGCGCTGCCGGTGTCTGCTGCTTCCTCGTTGTGAGTGTTGGAGATCCGCCGATAAGGCAGCCTCTCGGGGATTACGCACACACACACACACACACACACACACACACACACACACACACACACACACACACACGGAAAACCGGACATTATCATCAATTTATAAACACCCCCCGGACAGGACGTGAAAAGTGGACATGTCCGGGCAAAAGAGGACGTTTGATCAGCCTAGCTATTTGTCTCATCGTGTTTCATGGACACGGCGATGTGAATAGCGCTGTTTCAGCTCATTTCTGCTCACTTTTGAGGATTTCCGGGTCTGTTTTCCTCTGCTGAATGAAACCATGGCGACACGAAATGCGGGTACCTTATTGGTGTAGCGCGATCACGTGACGGCCGTGCCACCACTCGCGTACCAAATCGCATTACGCTCAGGCGGAACAGATCATTGCGCTCAGACGGAACAAGTGCCGAATTACGACCCCGATCACAGGACTCTTATGGGGTTATGAGCTACGAACTCCCGCTGGTTAGCTGAACATGTATCAATCTTTTTTATGAAGTAAAGATCGTGTAGTCCCCAGATGTCGGGGCGGAAATCAGTTTCTGTGAGACTGATTCACCTTACAGTCTATCACAGCCGTCATTTTGACCAGCAGAAAAACAGAACAATCTGCTGCCGTAGACAACTGTATGACAACAACACCCCAGCCTTTTTAATATTTCCTCTAGGATGTTACCACACAGAGTAAAAGGGGGAAATGATGGTGTGAAACAGCAGAGGCTTTGTAAAGTTAACATATCGCGTCGTCATTTCAAACTCAACACTTGTTTCAAATTGAAAGCCCCTTATAACCTCGGCTGAGAGAATCCCTCCATTTTCTAAATAGGCTTTTATTCTGAAACATTTATCAGAACTTCCTGTGGAAGATAAAGTAGCTTGACAGTTTACGTGTGGCGCTTCAAATGTAGGACTGCCATCTGCTGACACTTTTAGGTGACTACAACAACAAAACAACATTTCAGCTGGCACATGAACAGACACAGTGACTCAAATAATAGTAAAAGTAATAAAAATAGAACAAGAATATCCTGATGACATCACACACGCCATGAAAGATGACCGGGGATAATTGCTGAGTACCAGCGTGTAGCGTGTACCAAGCATAATGCAAGTCCTGAGTCTGACCTGTCTGTCAGCGAGTCCTACTCCACCTATTTAGACTCCACCGTAGACAACGGCAGCATTTCTCCGACCACGTAGCGAGCCACAAGCTCCATGGCTTCTTTCAGACTGACAGGTTTAATGTTATCTCCATTATTAGAACCAAACGACAGCCGTTGCTGTTTCAGAGCTGAAGGACCAGCGTTCTAAAAGTAACGGAAGTAACTGATGTCTTGTTTGAAAATGTACTCAAGTATTTGATTACTCAAACAGCAAACTAACGCGTTAGGTTACTCGTTACTGCAAAAAGTAATCAAAGTACTCTAACGTGTTATACCCAGCTCTGTTGAGGGGACAGGTCAAACTGATATGATGCTGATTTACAGGAGAGTTCATGTCAAATGGAGGATATACCATGAACATAAACTACAGATCACCTGTAAAGCATTTTAATAAATTATCTATCAAAACAAAAACAGCTGGAGACTGAGAACAAACTGATATATGGGTCTGATCACTTTTTTAATGAATTGACATCATTCCAGACAGGATGTTAGTGTGTCTGTGACTTCCTGTACGGGCTGAAGGCTGCTGGAAACTGTCGGGAAACTGTCTGACTTCACTGCGGCTTTTTGTCACCGCCCCCTGCTGTGGCCGCCTGCTCTCGTCTACTTTCCAGGCGAGGCGCAGTTCATCTCGAACGAGACGCATACAGCAGCCGACATCTCCCCCACAACAGTGTTCTGCTGACTCTGATTGGCTTACAGTGCTGTCAATCTCGTGTTGGTGGGTATAACATCATTCTATTGGCTCTAACGAATGAGGTGTCAATCACTCAAATCCTCCAAAGCACAGAAGAGTAAATCTGCTCCACATTTAGTTACTGTGTATTGGTCAGTTTGGAGTGGGAAAATGAAAATGAAAAAAACGAAACGGACAGTTGTATATGTACATACTAAACACCATTAGGGATTGACAAAAAACAAAAAATTAAACATATGGTTTTGTACATGACAAAAATCACATGCAAACATGGTGCAATTTTGGAGAGCTCGTCTGAATTTTCTGTACTGAAACCTTGCAGTATTGTTCTGCTTCACTTTATCAGAATCAACCTTTGCAGAGATAATGTTCACAAATCTATCTTCATTTACTCTTCACATATAACACATGTACTGATATTTACACATCTTAACAGATCTCACAAGTGCTCCCTTTACCATGACACCAAAAGTATTCAAATAGACCTTGTGGTTGCAGAGATATTTCATTTCATTATGGGTATGCAATTTTTGAGCAGAGGCCCATAAAATAGGCTCGGATGGACATTGTATACAAAACCAGAGCTGATACACCTACACTTTTCCTGCACTGCACGTTTCTTTTTTTTGGTTTATGACCTGTGAACAAGGGGGCCCCTTTAGCAATAAAGTCAACCGAGTGGCATTTTTTTTGCTGGCATGTGACTTTTTTCTATAATATTTTGTTAAAATTCCATATCACATGTAGCTACATTTTTTTTTACAAAGTAAAACTAACTGAACTAACTAACTAACTAACTATACAGTATTTCCCTGTAGGGTAGGCTCGCTGTTGTTCAACTTTTCCCATTGTGAAGTCATTGGCAGCCTGCAAAGCTATGCTTTCAAAGTAGCTTCCCCAACACTGCAAATTAATATAACTATCAAGTTAATAAAGTTATTACTTTGGCTTTACAAAGATATGGCCGGGGAGTATGGCTGCCATACAAAGTGCAGGACCTTGAGCCCCAGGTTCGCATCCAGGTTCGCATCCAGCCTCCTATCTTAGGTCAACACAACAAAGCACTTTGGTTAAGGTTAGGTAAAGACTGATTTCTGATAAATGTTAATAAGAAAGGTAATGATAAACAATGCTGCTTTGTGATTTGCCATGTTTGTTAATTACCACCACCTCCTTAAACTGTTACTGGGAAATACAATTCTCTTTGCATTACATCCTTGAAAATGTTTTTTGCTATTTTACATTTGTACTAGAAAAACTAGAATTACCACCTTGCTGTTGTACGCCTCCACACATCAGTCAAGATGCACTCATAGTTTGCATCCATGTCTGTGAAACAGAGATGCCTTACACACACACACACACACACACACACACACACACACACACACACACACACACACACACACACGCACAGAAGATCCATACAATCAGCACAGTTTCAAGGTGGGCACCTAAGATTGGTGTCACCAATTTAGTATCTGACTAAATGTCATAATTAATGTGTGAATTCTTGAGTTTGGGTCAAAACATGTTCTGTGAAGTAACAGTGACCTTTGACCACCAAATTCTAATCAGTTCATCTGTGAGTCTGAGTGGATATTTGTGGCAAATCTGAGGAAAGTCTCTCATGGTGTTCTTGAGATATTGCGTTCACAAGAATGGGATGGACAGGCGGGCGGATGGACAGACAACTCAAAAATATAATGCCAGCCAGCGCTGAGACATTAAAAAAAAACACATGGGGGATTGCTTTAAAGTTTGTAAATGGCACACATGTAACACACATCCCTGTGTTTTCAGTGGGTTTACTGTGCAGTATGAGTTTTCTGATAAATTGGTTATGCTCTTTCCTACTGATACTAAAGGACAACGCAACTAATTGAATTTGCAGCTACAAGGCAGAGGTCAAACTGTTTCTCACTGTTCCACTTATGCTAATAAGTCTGGGTCTTTGAAAATCATCTAACATCAAACTGAACAGATCTGACGCACACTCCAGCTTGTGAAGAGCTGCATAACGATGTATCTGATTCAGCATGAGCAGTTACAACACCGACATACACTCATTTGAAAAAGTACTGTGATGTCTTCTGTTGCATTCAAAGCCTTGCACAGTCTCGTTCTGCATGTGTGTTATATTAGACTCTGACACTGTCAACATTTATACAAATGTTGATATAAGTTCAGATTCAGATTCAGTTCATTTATTGGTCTCCTTAGAGAAATTTGACTTGGAGCTAGGGGTCAGCATACACATACAGTCAACATATAGTTACCAACATAAAATACACACATTACAACATAGAGTCACCCAATTACCTCAGTGCATCAAATTAAATACATAATACATACATAATACATCAGACACACTCCTCATTAATCAATTTAATCGACAACGGAATAAACGAGTTACATGAAATTTGGCACACATGCTCATATCCTGTCCTTGTGTTATAAGTAATCTGTCTCAAGTTCTATCAACCTACACCAAATTATTTTTTTGAACACCAAACTTTGTACTTATCCTTAGTAGACTATACATATCATTCACAGATACCCACTAGAAAATGCAGTTAAGGAGGTGGTGGTGAAAAGGAATGCTTATTGGTTGATTGCAATCACTACAGACTGACAGGGACTAAGCAGTGTGTATGTGGTGTCAAAAAAATGTATATTACTAACGAGTCTAAGTGTGAGGATCAAATAAATTGCATTACTGCTGCCAAGAAAGCAATGTTTTTACCCATCAGCTAGATTGTTGGTCTATCTGATGGCAGGAAATGCCAAGAGCCTAAGAACAGATTTCCAATAAAATCTGGTGGACAGATTGGACCGATTGATTGGATTTTGGTAGTCATCTGGACCTGGGATTGCTGCCATTTAGAGAATTACCATTTTCTAGCCATAATTATGAAACTAACAGAAGTAGACTTGATTACAAATCCCCAAAATATGTTTGCAGAGTCCAAAAAGATCAGCTCAAGTTAAAAGATAAGTGTTTGGAATGAAGAGTTTGAGTGCGACAGCAAGTTGGGAGAATTGCTCAGTGCTGGCAGAGCTTTGAGCTTTTCAAGTGCTTTTTAACTTAAACTGCATTTTGTACAGATGTCTCAATAAAACATAACAAAGTCGCCAAAAAAAGAAGAAAGACTGGTGTTGCATAATCACAAAACCACCAAAACTGTGCATTTAAAAAAAGAACGCAGCAGCAACACGTAATCAGTATTACACAGTTGCTTTTGAATGTGTGCATCTTGTTTTAGCACTTGTTTCACTAATGTGATGTGAATTCTTTTCTCCAACAACCTGCGTATTATTTTGGAGCATGTGGTGCAAATAACTAAATGACTAAATGAGCTGAAATGATACTGTAGCACTTGCTCTGTGTTCTGCTGAAGTGAGTAGAGTAGAGAGGAGATATATCCACCTGTCAGGACTTTATCAGTGTCAGCAGTTGACACCACTGACTGAAATACAATGTCAGCCCCCCTTTTTTCTGTGTCATCCCACATCCTTACCTGCTGACAGCTGTACTTGACTTTGACACCTGAGGTAAGCAGCTTACTCACTTGAGTCAAGAGTGAAGGGGGGACTAGAGTCACACTGGAGGTCAGACTTAGCTTGGTATTCTCTAAATGCAGTTTCAATAGCATAAACATACATTGTATTTATTCTATTACATTAATTAGTAGATAACAAATAGTATTTGAGAATTTTGTGGTACTAAAATTGCACCATCATTACAATCAGTTTAAAATAATGAGTCTACAGAGGGGGAAGAGCTGTCATGTGGTTCCATCTGTGTAGAAATTGGATCAAATAGAATATTCTACTTAAGTAAAAGCATTGTTACTTTTAACAAAATGTATCCAAGTCAAAGTAAAAGTGTTTCTTTAAAAATGTACTTTAGTAAAAGTAAAATGGAGGTCAGTCAAAATGCACATCCATCTTCCTATTTTCTTCCGCTAATTCTGGGCTCTCTCCAGCAAGGTTTTCCAAATACTCCTTAGGGATCCCGAGGTGCTCCTTGGCCTCCAGTGTGTTCTGGTTCTACCTTGGGGTCTTCTACCAGGTGGATGTGCCTGGAAAAGCGGGAGGCACCCAGGAGGCATCCTGATCAGATGCCTGAATCACCTCAAATGGCCCCTTTTGACATAGAGGTGCAGGTCTCTACTCCAAGCTCCCTCCAGATGTCAGAAATCCTCACTCTAAGGCTAAGCCCAGCCACTTGGTCTCTACCCAAAGCTCATGACCATAGATAAGGGTCGTAACCAAGATGGACTGGTATTGTATTCCATTTACTCACCATTTACCAGTTCATCCCTGTTAAGTGTGATTAAATGAATTGCATTAAATGTCAGCATACACCCTTGTGGAACACCATCAACAACAAGGGCCTTGAAGTCCAAATCAATAACAAATTCCTTTTATATAGTCGCCATTTTGCACCCTGTGAGTAAAGCTTTTTATCAGCTCTAAACACACACCCACTTTCCTAAGTGTGGCCGCACAAGAATTAAGGACAGGAGACACAACTCGGACAATTAAACAAATATACTATAAATGAAAAGAATTGTAGACACTGTGGCTGCAACAAGCAATAGTAGGCTACATACATTACATTGTTAAAATAAACATCACCAAGGCGTATAGCATGGACATGTAGGCTATAAACAATGTAGCTCCACAGCTGCTACAGCCAATAACACATATTAAAGCAAAGGAGAGACTGCACAGTCTTTACACACACACACACACACACACACACACACACACACACACACACACACACACACACACACACAATGTTATGTTGCTAGGCAACTCAATGGTTGTTGACCTTCTTATCTGCTTGACTATGTTCATTAGCAACTCAATTATCAAGGCATTTTATCTATTTTTCCTGGGCTGTGGGTCAAAAAATTCAAAAGTTTTGCAACAAGTTTTTTTGTTTGTTTTGTTTTTTAAATTGTATCTTCAGTACAGATTTTTATGTTTAAGGTCTATGGTTGTTTAGATTTAAGACCAAAGATGTCTTTCAAAAGTCCAGAGGTACATGAAAGTGACCATGTATCCTTTGAGACTAACCTGCTGTAGGTCCATCTGTCCTCTGTCTATGATTCCCTGTTCAACAGGCCTGACCTTTTTAGTCTGAGAGAAAAGGTGTATACTCCTGAGCAATTACTTTCATTTGTTCAGCCTAACTTGTTTTGAAGTGCAACAGTTCTTGTTTCATATGAGGGGAAAAAAAGGATTACAGCCATGCAGTTGTATGCCTCTGCATGTCAGTCAAGTTGCACTTAGTTTACATGCATGTCCGTGAAAACATGGACACTTCACACACCATCTTCTCCCCAGCAGCACAGACGGTCTATACAATTAACACAGTTTCAAGGTGGGCACCCAAGATTAGTTTCACCACTTCCCTAGCAAATTTCAGCCTCATTGAGAGAGAGTGGGAGTACTTGTAGATAGATACTTTACAAGAATGTTAGAAATTTTAAGGAATAATTCCCCACTTATTAATGCAATAGAACAGAATAGAAGCCGGTGTCAGGTAGGTCTTTTCATAATATAACTCATGCACTGTGCAGCATCAACAGTGCTTTATGTGAAAAGGGAGGACCATAAATTGTTTCAAAATAATGGACCTTGCCAACATGATGGGACCCAGTGGTTTGCGAACTCCGGTTTTTAATCCTCGAGCTTGGCAAATTGGCCATCACCATATTTGATATTTGGAGCCAGAAGTGACCCAAGGTGACTATATCTGGACAAGAGGGTAGAGCTATGGAGGAGCGAGGGGTGGATCAGACAAAGAGCCCAAGGTGACACTTAGCAGGCACCCTGTCATGCCTTGAAATTTAAATTGGTGAGTTAAATTTAAAAAAAATTAGGGGTGCCCTGCCAATAATGTGAAAGGCGAAACACTGCACATCATTCAAATGAAGATCAGTGTGAATCTGTTAAATCAACTTTTAATCCCAGGCCTCGTGAAGAACCTGTTAGCAATGGCACAACCACCTGGAACAAGCGCTCCGCTTGGTTCTTTTAAGTTCATGTCACTGACCCACCACCAGAAAATTGACTCATTAAACAAGACTTTTGGTTCACCAAGCCCTTTCCACCCCATGTGTAAGTAAGGGTGGAGTACAAGCACTTACTTTTTTCCACTTTGAGTAATGAGTGGCAGTGAACAAGCTAAATAAAATGAAGCTCACAAAAACGCATAAAGCGGTGTCAACGATAATAGTGAAAGCAGTGAATGCTGAAACAAACATGAGTCTTGGAAACCAAGGGTAAGCTTTCGTAAAATGAAGAGAAGGGTTACTGAAAATGAATGAGCAGAAAATGGAATGTTGTATGAGAACTCCCAAGTCAAAGAACTGTGGAAAGAAAAAAACTCAATTTGAAAGAGAAGCTTCCATAGAAACAAAACATTAAAAATTGACTTAAAGGGCCAGTGTGTAATATTTGGCATGGTTTATTGTCAATCTGAATCTGAATCTGAATATTCTACCCATTAATATGTTTATATAATTATGCTTTTATATATATATATATATATATATATATATATATATATATATATATATATATATATATATATATATATATATATATAGCAAGGGCCTTGCTTTAGAGAGGTCGCCATCTTGCGCCGCCATGTATGTACAGTAGCCCGAGCGGACAATCCAGCCAGCCAGAGAACGCGTTTCGCGTGTATAAATAAACCAATGAAGACAGCGGAAGAAAGGAAGAAGGAGGAGGAAACAGCAGAGAGTGTTAGTAGTTTGTCGATAGAGAGTAGTGAGTAGTAAGTTTTTTTAGTTATAAAGTTTGTGAATGGACCACACTTACCACGCAACAGGAGAGAATGAACCCGAACCGTCATCTGTGAGGAAAAGAAGACGCAACTTCACTCCTTGTGATGCACTCTCTGCGGCGCTTTTCCTCCTGATGATATATCTCCCCAACGATGGTAGCAGTAGCACCGAATCCCATTCTGTGCATTCAGCCTCTCTCGCTCAGCATCAAACACATGGAGTTCCTCATCTGTATGCTCCGGCTCAAACAGGTATGGCTCTGGGTCTGTGTCCGTTACAAGAAACTCTTCAAAATCGCGTTCAAAGTCGTCCATTGCAGCTACTATAGTCCGGAGATATTGCTAGGCTAAATAATCAGCTGAGCTCTGTTTACAGGCTACGCTGTCAGTCAGTGTGCGGGCTGGAGATTGGTGGAGTACGCTAGAAGAGTCAGAGTTTGGGACGGAGTCTTTTACCCCCTGGAGTGTTACCGGAGTTTCTGGAGTGCTCAAATAAACTGGCCTTTTCCCCGAACGCTCCTCTGGTCTCCTGCTCGTGAGGGATTCATTACAATATCGTAACATGGTTTAGATTTCTAAATAAATATTCACCTCGTCGCTAGATAGACCTACTCCTGAAAAACTCGTGCGCAAGGCTTTTTGTCCCTACGAGGCCACCGTCATTTACCCGACGGTAAGGGTGAGCGAGTGAGCCATGCAATCTAGAATTTGACCACTGATGTCACTGTTTTCAACCCATTTTACACACTGGCCCTTTAAGTTTTCAAAGTGAATGGCTAAAAGCTCACATTCAGGTTAGATACCCGAGCAGATTGCAACATGATACTTTTTACAAACTTCAGAAAAGTAGCTAAAAAGGATGCTCCATTATTGGAGTCAAGCCCCAGGGTGGTGATGTAATCCTGCCACAAGGTTGTGCCTTTTGGCATGGAAAAGCCCACTGTGAGTACAAAACTGAAGTGCATGAGTTAGAATTTCACAATTAATAGAAGCCAATTTCCAAGTTATCTTAGGAGGAGACTCTTGCACACAAATGGGACTAATAAAAAGACACTACAAGGTGGACAGAAAGATGTGTTCATAGGGTTGGGGTGTGTACCTGCCTGGACAGCATCACATTCACATTGATCATGCAGTAGCTCCAGTTATTCGTCCAACCAGAAAGCTGGCTTTAACACTGACAGACAGAATCAAAAGTGAACTGGAAAGGATGGAGAATCTTGATGTAGTTCAGTAATAGACATAACCCACTGACTGGGTTAACAGCATGGTAACTATCCAAAAGCCATACAAAAAATAAGAATCTCCCCCTCCCCCAGAACCTCAACAAAGCCATATAGAAGGAACACCATTCCCTACATACAGTAGAGAAGGTTGTAAAAGAGATGCCAAATGCAAATACAACTAGATGAGAGTAAGTTTAAGTTATGTCCCTTAAAGTACCATTTGGTAGGTACCAAATCAAACTGCTACCCTTTGGTGTCTCATCAGCTTCAGAGGTTTTCCAGAAATGCATTGCTCAAAAACTGAAGGAGTTGGAAGGAGTTGTGAATGGCATGGACAACATTCTGCTGTTGGGGTGCAGACACTGAACAGCACAACAAAAGGCTGAAAAAGCTACTTGAATAAATAAGGAGCATCAGTCCCAAACTGAACACATACGGGTGCATGATTAACAGAATAACAGTCTCTGAATAACAAAGACACACAACACGGGACAGTGCAGAGGGCAGGAAGCCAGACCAATGAAAGGTCAGAGCAATAAAGAACATGCCACAACCACATGACAAAGATGCACCGATGTGGGTCTCAGGCATGGTGCAGTATCTGTCCAGCAATTGAACACGAACCTGTCTGACGTGAGTACACTACTACACTTTTAGATGGGGATGCTGTGGGGCACTGGGAAGCCCAACAGCAACACAGAATTGAATGTTTGAAGAAACTGGTGAGCAATGCCTCAGTGCTCAAGTTTTTATGATGAACAAGGAAGTCACATTGTCAGTGGATGCAAGCTCGAAAGGATAGGGAGCAAGGACAACCTGAGGCATATCGCTCAAGATCCCTTAATGACACAAAAAAAGGCTTAAAAACATATGCAAAAACAGAAAAGAGCTCCTTACTATTGTGTATGAAAAATTCACCCAGTATTTGTATGGAAAACAGGTACAGATGGAGATACTGATGAGATTCTAGGCTTTTGACTTACGTGCAGCTTACAACCAGGAAGACTTGCACATTGGGGATACACACACTAGAGCTTATCTGCAAGAACAGACTGCTACAGACTACTATTAGAGGACAAATTAGAAGTTATCAGCACATCTTCCAATCTCAGTAGAAAAAAAATGAGTCAGTTCAAAATTGCAACAGCAGAGGATGATGAACTGCAATTAGTGATGAAAGTGGTTCAGTCAGGGTGGCCGGTGCAAGTTAGCCAAGGTCTTACTGAACTAAAGAAATATTGGAAATTGAGAGAAGAACTTGGTCGCTCAGAAGGACTTGTTTTTAAGAACTGCAGACTTGTCCCTCAAAGACTGGGAGCAGAAATGCTTATGTTAATGCATGAAGCCCATCTTGGGATTGTCAAATGCAAAGATAGGGCAAGAGATGTATTGTTTTGGCTGGTCATGCCCAAACACACTGAGGACATTGTGTAGGGGTGCCATCTGTAACCGTTTTAAAAACAGCAGTGTTAAAGAACCACCTCTGTACAATAACATTCCAGACAGATCATGGAGCTCTGGGGGAGCCCTTCTATGCGGAGTTTGCATGTTCTCCCCCGTGTCAGCGTGGGTTTTCTCTGGGTAGTCAGGCTTTCTCCCACAGCCAAGACATGAAGGTTAGGTTAAATGTTGACTCTTAATTGGCCATAGGTGTGAATGTGAGCATGAATAGCTGCCTGTCTCTGTCTCAGCCCTGTGATATTCTGATGACCTGTCCAGGGTGTACCCAGCCTCTGGCCCCAAAGTCAGCTGGAATACACTCCAAGTACAGGCCCAGGATTCCCATAATCCAATGGTCAATGCGAACAGTATGATAAAGGTAGAACTCAACCATGAGGGCAGTGCAGCACCCACACAGAATACAGCATGGACACACCAGAATTAACTTGTAATTCATCTTCCCAAAAGTCAGCCATTGCAAGTTTGTAATTTGATGCCTTAATAGTTACAATTTGCAAGATACACATCAAGTAGATTGTGAATACTTTCTACACCATTACTCAGAGACTAACAATAAAAAAGCAAAGCAGCAAACAGCAGTAACATAAACAAATGAGACCTGCTGACCAACATACACTGAAGCATTAGACAACTTAAACCAACTCTTTAGTGAAGAAAATAGCTCTCTGCTCAGTGTGTTTTACCTCAAAAACACTGCAAAAAGCCTGCCCAGCGTCCTGGCTTTACCCAGAACTAATGGATAGTTGCAATCTGACTGGTTTAAAAGCTCAAGAATGGAATCATTTTGGCTATAAAGTTGAAGGGGAAAGGGACATGTACAAGAGCACAAGAGCCACACTGTATGCAGAAAAGGTATATTTAAATGTTGATCACTACAGATACAGTGTGCTATGTTTAAAAGCAGCAAGTACTCACACTGAGGAAAATAAATTGTGTATAGAAAGCACAATTTTAGATGCATCCAGATGCATCCAGATGCATCTTTATGCATCAATGCTTGTGATGGAATGGAACTGTCTCTGCCTAACTGTTGATGGGTTAATGACTGAAAAAACTGCAACTGCTCAGCTGTTAAAGCCCCAGATGCAAAGGAAAGTGCATAAACAAATGAAGAGACAGATTAAATAAAATCTCTACTTTGATCGCAAAGTGAGAGACCTTCCAAAACTACAGGAGGGAGAGACAGTTACATGGCAGCCACCTGTTGTGAAACATAGCCATGTTCAGAGTTGGTCCTTTGTGAACCAAACACCTGAAGGCAGTATAATTCAGAGAAACAGACCTGCTGAAGGGCATAGAAGACAGTTTTCCAGAACCTAACAGAACAGATCAGGAAATCTTCCCAGCACCTACAAGTGAGCCAGCAGACACCACCTTGGTGATGCCAGCACCTGTTCCTTTCCCTGTGAAAGGAATTGTAACTGAAATGACTACAGCAATTCTAGTAAAGACATCATGCTTTGGTAGACAGATGAAACTTCCAAAACATCATTCACTATCAATTAAAGAAAGTGGAGAAATGTAAAGTTGAGTTAAGATTAGTACATTCTAGGTAGAATAGTTGGTTACAGTTAATACTGAGTTATCAGCAACATCAATCAATCAATCAATCAATCAATCAATCAATCACTTACTTGTCACATGGAAGTATACAAAGAACAACTCGTGCACTACAATTTAGTCCTTTTTTTGCATCTTCTTGAATTGTTGGCTACTGCTTCATAATAGTCCATGTTTCCAGATGGTTCTGCTAATTTATGGTTTCTGGTTGCTGCAAGATTTAACTGTCCACTGTCCTCAACAAGACAGCAACATGGTGTCTTTTCCAGAACAGGGGAGCACCACGCTGCAGCTGCCTCTGAACAGCATATAGCAGTGATCCACAGCAGCATCAGGACAACACCTCAGAGTCCTCTGCTCTGTCAGATCAGCAGATATAGAGAAAGAGCCTCCTGGTTGAATAGCACTGTCCAGCAGCAAATGCTAACACTGGCCAAAGCCAACAACATAAAAAAAAACTTGCTAAATGGAGAAATGAGCATAATTTTAGCATAAATTTAGCCAAAATGTGATGGAGCTGACAGAGGTGACTGAAAATGTCTGCGCCTGCATGACAAGATGATAATGTTGAGTGAGCCAATTACAAGCTAATTATTTAAGTTAAGAAGAAGCATTACTAAGCAAAAGCAGAGACATGCCTGGGGCAGCAGTCCATAGGGACTTGCGCCTGTTCAAGTCCCCGTCCGGACCAAAAATATGGAGCGTGGACTGGTAGCTGGAGAGGTGCCAGCTCACCTCCTGGGCACTGCCGAGGTGCCCTTGAGCAAGGCACTGAACCCCCCAACCGCTCAGAGCGCCTGTTATAGGCATCCCACTCTGACATCTCTCCACTTAGTGCATGTATAGGGCCAGTTTGTGCATGTGTGTGTTCGGACCTGTGTGTAATTGACAACATAACGCATAAATTAAAAAAAATGCTTTAACAATTTTTAGGTTATCATTTGTTCAGACTAGGGTATATCTGCAATGGTTATAAGTATATTCTGATGTTCTGCTTGAAAGATGGGAGATGTGATGTAAAGTAACCTGGCCTAACCTATAGGGGCACTGTTAAGTTAGTTACCTGCTGAATGACCTGGAATAATGAGGTAAAATAAGCATTCATGAAAGAGTCAAGTTAAAACCCTCAGTGCTCCCTGCCTGAGTTTATATGCACTCATTGTTTCACAACAGTATATGACAGAGTGAACATTTATTCCCTCTAAAGATGAAGAGCTCTCCATGCTGAGAGAGACTGCTGGAGATTCAGCCCTTTTTTTTGGGTCAAGTGTCTCTGATTAGCCACCATCTACAGTGAGTCACTATACTATTTACGCCCCCCTGGCTCAGTGATTGGATAGTAAAAATATGTGAATCCAAGCATCCCCATTGGCTATTCAGGAGACAGCGTCAAATGTGGGACAAAAGAACAAGGCTCGTTGGTTTGATTTGTACTCTGAAATTTGATTCGTATCTGTAAACGTGGGATTCACACTTACAGTTAAGTTCTGTGTGAACTTTTTCCACCCACAAACAGATTGATGTGCAACTGCAAACCTTCTTTTGTAACTCAATCCTTTGTGCAAATCTTCTTAATGCATTAACACATTGATAATTATGTGTGAAAATCTTTTTCATTTGCTCACAAAATGTCACGCACAGCTACAAATCTCCTTACAGATTCAAAAATTAAAGCTATTTGTTCAGATATTTGACACATTCAAACATTTGAATTCATTTGATCAAAACGATTTTACATATTCACACATTTCAGTGTATTCATACAAAATGTTTTCACACATTCAGATATGGTGATACACAGCTATACTTTTGACTCTACTTTGTTTCTGTAATTATTGAGGATACTGTGTAAAAGCACCGAAGCAAAATAGAATTTTGAAGTTAGCTTCTGGTAAATGAAATATTTTCATTTTAAGAAACAAGTCCACCAGCTCTGTTGATTTTGATCATATGTCCAACAATAATCACATTCTTCCCTGACAGGCAGCTAAGGCTTTTCAAGACTCTTCTTTTCACTGCAACAACAACACAAAACTGGGGTTTTCTGCTCAGTGTGGCCATCACTTTTAATTTAAGGCTCTGTCTTCATCAAGTTGCCATCTGAACAAGGAAGTGAGAAACAGTAGATCAATTGTGTCATGAACTGGAGGTCACCTCAATTGTGCTTAACGGTTTACTATCAGCTCCTGTTTTGCATGCTGTCAACACTTTAAACCTACTTTAAATTCCAAGAGAATCTCATCTGTAGGCTTCTGACCTTGAGTCTTCTACAGCCAGCAATCTAAATGGCATAGCAGGGTATTTGTAGAACCACAACATGGAAGAAGCCAGCTGTGTTTCAGGTAGCTATTACTTGACATGTAGACAGCATCTGTCATCACTAAGAATAATCCATTTTCAAACACATCAGTCCTAAATAGATACCGGTCCAATCCCCTACACACACAGCCCTCTTCTCTCACAGCCTGTTCTCATTCCCAGGGTGACAAATATGGCAGCTTGGTAAGTGGCCGTCCACATTTGATTCCAACGGACAAGGCACTCTGCATTGCTTGTTTAGAACTGGTATTAACACACGTTTCGGGGATCCAAACAAATGTGGACTATTCACACCTGTGCCTACATTTGTCTCCAGCTGACCACTTGTGTTCAGATTTCGTTACTGCTCCACCAATAATGTCCACATTTTTGCTAGCTGCTCTGCAGCATGCTTGCTACTTATGTTAGCAGTTGTGTCAGTACAGTTGGAGATATCGCTGTCAACAGAATTCAGCATGTCTCCTTCCATATGGCAAAACAACGGATGGTCACGTAATACTTCGTCCAACTGGACTTACACTGTGCCCTAACTGTATGCAACACCAGCAAACCTCAGTAACTAAATCAGATTGATTGCATTGTTTTCTGTTGGACTGTCCTAACTGCCCTCGAGTGACATGGCGCAAAGTAGCGTGCCATCTTGAGCTGAACTTTTGTTGGACGCCCCATTTCTATTTCTATTCCGTCACTCACGTTGAAAGTGCTCTAGTGGATGAAGAACAGCTGATTTATCAGATTGAAATGAGGAATTACCCACATGATACCTGCTGTTTCACTACAATAACCTAAAGAAATTGGCATCTGGCTGGAGAGAGCTCGCCAGGGAGATGAACATTTCTGGTAAGAACTGTGTAGGATGTTCAGCCGAGCTAGCTTGTTTTACGAAGTGGTGATGGTGGTACAATATAGTATGGAAGCTACAACAATCATATCTATAAGTTACCTGCAAATAGTATTGCTGTGAGTATGAACAAAAAGAAAGAACATATTCATCTTTTCATTGGTTACTCTGAGACAACAGCTTATAGGTATGTGGTTTGTTTATGCGACGTTCCATATTTAACGGATCCAGTGTGGACAGAGAGCATCCGTAATGCAATAGTCTGACACTCTCATCCAGTTAGGACACGGTGATAGAATGGGTAAGTTATACAGCATTAATGCACTGTCACCAAAAAACCACCATGTTTTTTTTTTATCATGACTGTTGCAATTTATAATGAAACAGAGCTGATTGGGAAATCATAGTTACGGGCACTAATATCATAAGTAGTGGTAGCATTATCCGAACCCGGGCCGCTGCGGCAACAGCCTTGTACATGGGGCGCCTGCTCTACCACTAAGCCACCGACGCCCCAAAATCACCATAAGTTACCGTATTTGTTAAAATGAGCCAAAGGGAGGTGCCTGCTACCGTAATTAGGATTCTGGTATTCTGGTATGCAAATCAGAGTATGAGAATAAAATGGGGGGGTGCGGTCTCTGCTCCTTTTGGTGTGGGGAACGGAGTTCGCCAGGGAGGGATTCTTTCTCCTGTCCTCTTCAACATTTATATGGACGATCTTTCTGCCCAACTTAAGGGATGTAACACTGGATGTATGATTGGTAGCACTGTGGTCAACCATCTTATGTATGCTGACGACCTGGTTATTATTTCTCCAGTAGTGCAGGGTTTCAGCAACTGCTGAATATTTGTTCTGATTATGGTGTTAAATTTGATGTAAAATCTAATGCAAAAAAGAGTGTGGTGTTAATCTGTAGGGCTAAGGGGGACAAGGACCTCAGATTTCCTCTTTTCTATCTCTCAGAGGAAATTTTATCTGTCTGCTATAAAGCAAAGTATCTGGGATGCATAATAACTGATCGCCTGCTGGATTATGATGACATGTATAGACAGCGCCGTGTGCTGTATGCACAGGCTAACATGTTTGCTAGGAGATTTCACTGGTGCTCTGACTCTGTCAAATTCACACTTTTAGATCATTTTGTACATCATTGTATACTACCCCCTTGTGGGTGAAGTTTAGGAAAGCGAGCCATCACAAATTACGGGTTGCGTACAATGACTGTTTTAGGATTCTCATGAACAAGCCCAGGTGGAGTAGTGCCAGTGAACTATTCTGCATGGCCAGAACTCACACATTTGAAGCTCTCCTGAGGAACTTGATGTACAAATTTATATGTTGTTTAAATGGGTCAATGAATTGTGTAATCCAGGTGCTGACTAACCCCAAGCTGAGCTCTGTTAGATATGGTTCCCAGTTTTGGATTTATCGGTATCAGTGCCTTGTGTTTTTTTATGTCCCTGTGTGTTTTTAAATGTAGTACAGTATGTGCTTTTTATGGACCCTGATTCTGCTCAATAAACTTGAATTGAATTGAACTGAATTGAATTAAAATCAAATTGGGCCAACCAGGTATTTGCCACTTCATATTACTCCAAGAGAAGAGGTGTTACAGTGTTGATCAATAAAAAAAAACACCATATAGCAATAACTCAACCATTGTAGATCCTTGAAGGAAGGTACATAATTAAGTTTGTATTGTTTCTATCATTGTTAGCAGCCACCATTTGCCACGACACACAAATCACCAGAATCACTATAGACCCATAAGGTCAGTTTATATGGTGATGATTTATCATTATACATACAAACCCATCAACATCACTTCCTGCACTGTTTAAACTCATGGAAAGATTCTCTTCCATTTCAGACTATTCTGTTATGTGGTCCAAATCCCCCATCCTCCCAATAAATCATTTCCATGCAAAGACAGCACCTCCCAAACTACCGTTCAATATCCAAACTGGTAACAATCGATATCTGGGCACTGATACTGTCCGACAATGTTAACGTCAGTACTCCATTGATGGTTCTTTTGTGGACATTAAAGACATGCACAATAACTTTAAACAGAAACGCCATAAGGAATGACAGGAAACTCCACCGTCCTTCTTGCTCTTCACACACAGAAACATCTCTTATCAACTCCAGTCCAGTAACTGGTCCCAATAGGCTCTCAATTACTTGGACATGCCCCTTTTCAATCCAACATCGGTTTAGGTAAGCCCCACCCACCCCACCAAACCTGACGGCCACACTGGGCAGCCAACAGGGAGACAGAATGTATGTTCAATTCCATTCTATAGAAATTTATTTTCCCGAAGAAAATTCTCGTGCCAGAGAAAACTTCGATAACAGTAACACAAATTACAGGAACAACAATTAACCAACTAGTACAATCAGTGGGCTCCCTGCCTCAGGGTCACACACTGTTTAAAACAATAGAGTATTAAGTATCAGTCAGTATTAAAAACAGTAATAAGACAAGTGCAAGAGTAAATAAAAATGAACTAAAATGGTAGAAAAATGCAGATTGCCAGAGTAATATATGTGTGTGTGTGTGTGTGTGTGTGTGTGTGTGTGTGTGTGTATATACATATACATATATGCAGATATGTAGATGCAGTGCAATGTATAGAATCTAGACCATGTATATGTAGACTTAAGGTTTATGAGAGTCATTTATTTACAGGGGTGTACAGGGTGAGTTGAGGAGTCTGAAAGCCTGAGGAAAGAAGCTGCTCTGTAGTCTGGTGGTACAGCAGTGGATACCTCTGTATCTCATGCCAGATGGTAGCAGGGTGGCGTGTTTCGTTTTTCCAACCAACTTGAGATTAAACCACATGACTAAAGCCTCGATGTCTGCATTCCCATGAAAAATACTACTACTATTACTGCTACTGTGATTACTACTGCTGCTACTATTACTACTACTACTACTACTAATAATAACAATAACAATAAAAATAATAACTTTATTTGTATAACACTTTTCAAAACACAAAAGTGCTTTATGGGACAGATAAAACAGTACACACCATCAAGATAAAAACAGCAATGTCATACATTAAAAAAAAATGAACATAGGCTAAAACCAGATAAAACAGAGTTTATAATAAAAATAAACATATAAAATTAATAAAAGAGCTATAGAAACTAGGAAAACAACTTTACTGTAATTTTTTTTTTTTTTTTTTTTTTTAAAAAGCCTTATTGTAAAAGTATGTTTTGAGGACTGTTTTAAATAAAGACACTGAGATTGCTAACCTAAGTTCCACAGGTAAGGTGTTTCACAGCTGCGGGGCTCTAACGGAAAATGCCCGGCTTTCCTTTAACCTGTAAAACTCCACCAGCTGGCATCCATAACGTTTCTCATTTGGCCATAATGGACAAGAGACATATTTCATATGACATTTTCATTTGACATTATAATCGGCAGCTTGTTTTGGACAAGTTGACATTGCTGGCATCAGTTGCAGGCTCAGATATAGTCTCCAGCTAGCTACATGTAGGCTACAAGACAGCCTTGACCCTGACAATAATTCTTTTCTCATTTGTGGCTTGATGAACAGTAAATTCATCAAATTATGTACTTCATACTGCTATAGCTATTGTAACTGTGATATTTCACAGGACCCGTATAAGTACGGTTTCAATGGGAACACAACTGTTCAGGCTTTTGTTCTGTGTAAGTGGCCATGGTTTCATCTAAAGTGGGATAGACAAAGCTGGGTGAACAGGCTGTTGCTAGTATCGGTATTTTCTTTTAGCATCCTTTGGGCTCTGTGCATGCACCTCACCTTACCTCACCTCACTGATATCACTGATGCTTGGTAGATGGGTACCAGTGATGTTTTGGGAGGTTTTAATTACCTGCTGCAGAGCTTTCTGTGTGTGTGAGAAAGACAAATGATTAGTGCAAAGTAATTTGATGTTTCTATCCATTCCCATCAATAGATTCCTCATGCAGAACTAAGGGAAAAGGTTAGAACAAAGGGAGGTGTCAAACTGCATATATAACAGTACAAACTCAAACTTACATCCTGCACAGAGCTTTCTGCTCCGCTGTGAGCTGCATGAGTTATGTAAACCCTGTGATGATATCGCCTCAGTATTGTTTGGATATAACAGAGTCATCTTATCCAGACAGGCTGGAATGACAGTGTAGAGCAAGCTGAGGATGCCTTTGATCTCTCATTTCACCCAATCAAATCCCGCTTTAAAGCGTGAGCATTATGCCCAACATTTTGGGAAACACTAAGTGCGAACAGTGGAAGAGGGTGTCCAGCCTGCTGACATAGCTGAACTCAATGAAGATTGCCAGCAATTTCTTGATTCCAAAAGGCAGTGCTCCAATCACAGCAACACCAGCCTCCTCACACTTACTGACTCTGGGAAATTGGCTGCGGCACAGAAGCTTTTACAGACTCTGGCAGAGGAGTCTGGACCTGGTGAATGCCTGATAAGGCTGATTTGAATGAGACTGCATTCTCTTTTGTTTTGATTACAGGAATTATAAATATCAACACTGACCCCACTTGTGATGCAGCCCCAAATTAATATATTGCAGCTATCAAAACAATGCGGGCAGTCTGGTCTGAGCATGACTCAATGATGCCCTCAAGTGGCCTGAGCCAGCCAGCTGCAGCCAATACAACAATTCCATCACAATCAGCAGATACTTATATTTTTGTCTTTGTGTTAAGTTCTGAATTAAGTTTGCACAGTTATACACAGATGAGAACATTCATTGTCACCATCTGTCTGCCTTTTTCTAGCTCTGTGCCTGAGGGATGGGCAAGGATGGGATCTGACATGCATGACTGTCGATGACAAGAAGAATCACTGGTTGTTCTTTTAAGTTTTAGAATGGAGCAGCATGACAATTATTTAGCATAGAGGATATCTAGGGGCTGAAAATGCCCTCATTATAAAGTGCCCTGTGACTTCCTGTTTCAATAATAAGACACTGCACATACATTTATTTTGCATTGACCTGATATTCTGCAAATCTCCACACACACCCTTTGTAATTGGACTAGGCAAAGGTGGTAGACAATGTGCCTCCATTGTCTAATAAGTGTCAGATCTATATTGCGTTCCTGCTGTACAACAGTGGCCCCTATTACCCACCAGGCAACTTGCCTGCCGTTGTGTCTTTGACTACATCAAAATAATTGTATGCTTTACTCTGTGGATAATTCACTGTTGCTGCAAAGATGTCATTCTGGGCTCACTCATTGGAACAGTCACACATGGTGACACAAGCGATATCTTGTGTAATACACACACGTGCGCACGCACGCACACGCACACACGCACACACACACACACACACACACACACACATATATATATATATATATATATATATATATATATATCAAAGGCAAAAGTAAAGAAGTAAAGCCCTGTACATACTCCGCAAGAACAGACAAATTTGTTCTTCTTCTCGAGGTGGCAAGAACAAGAACAAAGTTCATTCTGGCCAGGACACTTCATACTTCATGAGAACTCCTGGGAAATCCTCACGGGCCCCTCCCACTGCCGCATATGTCACACGCGCTAAACATAGTGGGAATCTGACAGAACAACAACAATAATGGTGGAGATGGCAGTTTTTTAGTTGATGGAGGAGAAGGAGGAGGAGGAGGAGGAGGAAAACAACATGTTTGAAGCGGTTGTTTCATGGTGTTTGATGTGAGCGTCAAACCAATGCAACGAGGTGTACAGTGCTGGAATTGATTTCCTCACGCTGGGGTCACCACTCTTCTTCATCTGTACATGCTGTTTGACCTTTGCAAATTTGTCACAAAGGTATCCCCATCTTTTGCGACAGACGCTCTCCTCTGTACACAATGTTCGGGCTGCCTCTTTCCACGAATTATTAGCCATTTGTGTGTCTTTATATGCCTTTAAAGATGTGTTGTATAGATGTTCATTCTTCCTCACCACCTCGGCCAGCTGATCCTCAAAACTATCCATTGCTGTTCAACCTTCTGCACCAGATCCTCCTGCGCATTAACCATGCCCACTTCAAATTTCTGACCAATCATACAATAGTTCTGGGACACCACATGAGAAAAAAAATCTGCCCAGATGATGTTTCAAGAACAAGCTGCAAGTAATCCCAAACCTGGGCTGCAATGCAAAAGAGAACAACAAATTTCTCTGTTCTTGTGGAGTATGTAAAGGCCTTAACTCGAATAACCACTCGTTACAACCAAGGTATGCAGAAGACCATCTCTGAAGGAACAACACATCAAACCTTGAAGCAGATGGACTCCAGCAGCAGAAGACCACACCGGGTGCCACTCCTATCAGCTAAGAACAAGAAACTGAGGCTACAGTTGGCACCATAAAAGGTTAGAAAAACATTGCCTGGTCTGATGAGTCTCGATATCTGCTGCGACCAGATCTTAATCCAATAGAGTACCTTTGAGATGTAGTGGAACGGGAAATCTGCATCATCAGCTGACAAATCTGAAGCAACTGTGTGATGCTATCATGTCAATGTGGACCAAAATCTTTGAGTATTGTTTTTAACATCTTGTTGAATCCATGCCACAAAGAATTAAGGCAGTGTAGGAGGCAAAAGGGGGTCCAACCTGTACTAGCAAGGTGTTACTCTGTGACAGAGACTCCTGCACCTGTGACACAGTTTGAACTGTTCCACTCAGTGATCAGGAGAGCCACCCCGATCACAGAGGACCCTTCTCACTCTTTCCTGTTACTGACATCAGGCTGACAGTAGTCCTGTCCTGGCCCGGAAAAACATCTGTAACCCCCTGGGTTATTTTGTTCAATAAAGCCTAGGCTATTTTCTTGTTTTATTTGTGTAGCCATATAATGGGTAATGTGTTTAAATGTCTATTTCCGCTTGAGTGATGCCATTTACTATTGACAGTGAATGCACCGCAAGACGTTCGTTTGCAAGGTGTAGAGGCATACAAGTGTTAAAACTTAACATGATAATTTGCATCTTATACTGCTATTTTTTTTTTTTTGAGTCAGGGCCAGTCAGGGCTCTGGTTCAATAGGCAACATCAAGTTCCTTGGTTTCTGATTGGTTAGGGTTAATAATACCGTCAGAGGTTGGTAAGGGTGTGTGAGAGCGGTTTACTTTGCCCTTCGCTGCTTGGCCGTCCTTCGGGTATAGGACAGAAAACAGCTCCCGATTTTCAGCTCATCTGCACGATGGTGTTGTTTCCACAAACGCTAATAAGAATCATATTGATATTACAAGTCACAGTGAGTTACTGCCACTGTCATTGTGAGTTAAATGCAGTGCGTTAAGTGTGAGCCTGCAGCTAATGTTAAGATAATAGCCACACTAACGTCGAAATAGCATGTGTCGGTGGGTCCATGTCATTGGTTCGACAGCTCATTGGTTCGACATCCCATTAGTCCGACTGTCCGCGGTGCTGAACGGTTCGCGGCGGGCGTATGGTGCGCCGCGACCGGCTTGAGGCGGAGCAGGCTCACGGCTTATGTGTTTGTCACTTTCTTTTTCATTTTAACCCACACCATGATCTTTTCCTGACCCTAACCAAGTGGTTTTTGTGCCTAAACCTAACCAGACCTTAACCACAGGGCATCATGATGATTTCGGAACGGACTTCGGAACAATGAGTTTAATATGGTCGGAACAATGGGATGTCGAACCAATGGGCAGTTCCCATGTCGGCTTTGGTCCGCTTTGGACTTCATTAGCTTTGATTCTAACCGCTACGCTCTCATCAAGCCCACGTCTGTCAGCTTTGGAATTAATTAGCTTTGAGGCTAACAGCCATGCTTTCATTATGTAAGTGCTTGTGGACTTTTGACTTTATTAGCTCTGGTGCTAGCCGTCCGCTAGCACTCCAGCGGATATCAGCCCGACATTGCCGGAGAGGAAACCAGACATGCTGGGTGACCAGGTAAAGCCCAGCTGCACCTCTAGCACCGAGGTAGGAGAAATCTTTTTTTCATATGCTGAGGACTGCTGTGCGGAGCCGCTTCTTCACTGGATTAAGGACTGCCGTTAATTGAGTGAGGAGCCGCTCTACAGAGGATTAAGCACAGAGGTAAACTGGACCTCGGGAGGGTGAGTAGCTGCTTCATGGGTCGCATTTGTCGGCTGTTGTGCCGGATTAACTGGTAGCTGGATTAAGAGTAAGGTAAAGCTGCAGTAGTGGAAGCTGCAGTTTCAGGACCGCAGTTTTAGGACCGTTTAATTTTCATCACAGCGCCACCTACCAAGCAGAGGCTACAATTACCTGAAGTTTATATTTATTATTTTGTTGTACCCAAAAACTACTTCTACTACTTCTTATTAAAAAATTATAATCAGTGTTGGGCAGCAGCGTGTAATTTGATTACTTTTTTTTAGCAACGGAGTAATGTAAAGCGCTAATTTCAAAAATAGGAGAAATTAATTGGTAATAGTAATTAGAGTATAGTTACAAGCCCAGGTTGCTGGTCCTCTCTGCTCCTCTCACCCACACTCGCTCCGCTGTCCTGCTGGAGTTTGTTCTGTGTTTATCATTATTATTATTATTATTATTATTATTATTTTTATTATTAATTTTATTAATTTTATTTATGTATTTATTTTTTTGAGGAAATGGAGTAACTAGTAATGTAACTAATTACTTTTGTAATAAAGTAAACAGAACAGTAATGTGATTGCTTTTAAAAGGAGTAAAAAGTGATTTAATTAATTTTAACTAGTAACTTGCCCAACACTGGTTATAATTTAGTTTAATATGTTATAATAATATATAATAATAATTAAAACCTCAGTGTGTAAAAATGGTGCGTAACAGTGACATCAGCGGTCAAATTCTAGATTGCAGCACTCACTCGCTCACCCCTCCCGTCGGGTAAGTGACGGTGGCCTCGTAGGACAAAAAGCCTTGCGCAGACAACAGAGAGTATCTCGCAACGAGGTGAATATTTATTTAGGAATCTAAACCGTGTTACGATATGTTATAGCTTACCAGTGAGATATAGGTTATCTGTGAGATATATGTAAGGATTATTTTATTTCTAATTGTTTTGGTAACACGAGCAAACATTAGCACAGTAATGCTAAACTAACACGTTTTATGTGATAGTCACGGCACAGTGCGGCAAATATAGGTTGGTATGATTATAATATATATATTTCCAGAGTGTTCTTCCACAGGACACAGGGAGAGGAGGAAAAGGAAGAGGAAGAGGGAGAGGAGGAAGACCAGAGAGAGGAAGGGGGCGAGGGGGTAGAGGCGGTGCAGGAACGGCCAGGCAAGGAGGTAACATTAGTGTCTCAGCTACCCAGAGGGAAGAGGAGGAGGAGAGGGTGGCAGCCTTCGCAGCAGCGTGAGAGGAATCAGTAGATAAGGATTGTAGGCTAGGCTAAATATTTAGCTGTAGCTCTGGGATAACGTTAGCCAAGGCTAGGATAATGTTAGCATGTAAACGTAGCCGTCACTCGAACTTAGACGAAAGGGAAAAGTAGTTGCAAACATGAAGCCAAAATGATTTTAAAATATCAGATTGAATTACCTGTCTAGCAGAAAGCAGGAAACCTCCGCATCCCTTGTGAAATCCTTCTCCTTAAGGAGTTCTTTCCACCTGGAATAAGCAACGCCGATATTCACTCGGGTTTTGTCCCATTCTTGTTTATCTGATCTTTTTCTTTTATTTGGTGGCGTGGTTTCCCTCTTACGGGGCAAAACATATGTGTGCTCCTCCATTTAAAGTGTGACAGAATCATAAAAGCACAAAGCAGGTTCACGCAGAAGCGCCTCGGATTGCGCTTCACTGTAACCATCTCCAGTGACAGCAAGTTCTAGGTAAACGCGAAAGGCGAAGTGCGTATATCCGTTTTGGCCACTGTATTCAAATGTGGCGACGCAAGAAGGCAGCCTCCAGCATATCGCGCCCTGCCTGTGTATATATAGAGAGAAATCATTCTAAGCCTATGAGAAAGCTTCCATTTGTATGTGAATTGCATTACACTTCAGTAAATATATATTTATGAAAGCAATAGTTGATATTTGCTAATAAACAACCACATAAATTACACAGTGTAACTTTAAGTACACCTGGAAATAGTAACAATTGCATGTACAATTCAGATCTCCATCAAAAGTTAACAGACCTCTGTTACTGTATGATTGATAAATAAAGCTGAGTTGACTGACTCACCAGATATTAAAAATTACAAAAACATAAAACACAAAGATTACTGTGAGGGCAAATTAAAAATATTAAACTGAACATTTATAAATATATAAAAATGTACAAAAAAACAATAAGAAATAAAAAGTGAGAGACAAAACATTTTTTTCCATTTTTAATAGAAATTCCATCCCTTGATCTTTCTTCTCTTTATAAGTTTCTGCGCGAAGTCTTCCATTTCACTAAATTGGTAACAGACAACACAATGATTGCCAGTTATATCCTTTTGTTTGCTTTCATGCTTCCTAATTATGTGCCTTTTTTTTAAAAAAAAAAATTGTTCATAATGACAACATACAGGACTTTTTTCTGTTGCACTGATGTCATGCAAACTCTTTGCATGTGTCCATCTGGGATGGCTAGCATGGTCCCTTCCACAGGGGTGGCAGAGGATGGTGATGGAGCTGCCACAGGGGTGGAAGGCCAGGGTGATGGAGCTGCCACCAGGGTGGCAAAGGATGGTGATGGAGCTGCCACCAGGGTGGAAGGCCAGGGTGATGGAGCTGCCACAGTGGTGGCAAAGGATGGTGATGGAGCTGCCACCAGGGTGGAAGGCCAGGGTGATGGAGCTGCCACCAGGGTGGCAAAGGATGGTGATGGAGCTGCCGCAACAGGGCAGGCAGGCCAGGGTGTGGAGGTGCCACGGTGGTGGAAGACCAAGGTGATGGAGCTGCCACCGGGGTGGCAGGCCAGGGTGATGGAGCTGCCACAGTGGTGGCAGGCCGGGATGATGGAGCTGCCACAGTGGTGGAAGATGAGGGTGATGGAGCTGCCACAGGGGTGGCAAAGGATGGTGATGGAGCTGCCACAGGGGTAGCAAAGGACGGTGATGGAGCTGCCACAGGGGTGGCCGGCCAGGGTGATGGAGCTGCCACATGGGAGGCCGGCCAGGGTGATGGAGCTGCCACAGGGGTGGCAGGCCAGGGTGATGGAGCTGCCACAGGGCTGGCTGGCCAGGGTGATGGAGCTGCCACAGGGGTGGCAAGCAATGGAACAGCCAACTGTCTCTTTCAGCATATTGCCAGGTGTTCTGCTTTTCTGCTTTTCTCACCAGTATTGACTGGCAGTTAACGCAGTGTTAATGCAATTAGGGCCGACAGCCTTAACCACATCTGTGGATGGTGTACCCTAAAACATAATTTTATTTTAGTATCATTATTTAAAAGAGAAAATTATGAATTCCCACAGTCTGAATTAAGTTCGTTATTCAACAGAAATTAGAGAGGGACTTATTTAAATTTATTGCTTAAATTAATTCTATTATCACATTCTGACTGCTTGTAATGAGGGCTGCTCCTGCAACTATTATCGTCTACTATCAACTAACAGCTAACCCACAGCATACTATGGGTTATATGAACCTCTTTTTTCAAATACATAGTTAAGTTTTTGGTCCCCAATGTGGCTATCTGAGGCAGGTAATTAGCTCTTATCTGTACTGGCAGAACAATATCAATATTGTGCTTACCATTGACAACTGCACGAGTGAAGTGGCTGTCCAGATGTGACTCTACTTTGCTCAACTTTGTGGGTTGAAAAACTGTTGAGCTGCAGAATGGACAATGACATTTTGATACTTTTTCTTTATTGCATTTTTGAAAATGTAACATAGATCTCCCAAAAGAGGAGACAAATAAACACAAACCCTAGAAAAAGAACATGTTGGATTGTCATGTCTCTACAATTTGTTCCTATATTATCAGTGTGGTAGACCTTATCCTGTTGTTGGTGTGTAGATAGTCCATTTTTCTCTGCATTGATCTTCTTGAGTCCTTATCTTATGAGTCAGCTGTTCCATAACACATATTTCATTCATATTTTTCAACCAGTCATCTTGTGTTGGTGGATCTGACTTATACCACTTTCTCGTGATTGCTTTTTTACAAGCTGTTAACAAGATTTTCAGTCAATACTTGTCCTCTTTTAACACAACATTCCCTGTCATATTGCCAAAATACAGTAACATACATGATTTAGATATATCATAGCCCAGAATTCTGACAATAACAAGGTGAACATCTTCCCAAAATTTTGTAATATTAGGGCAAAGCCAGAAAACATGAGAAGAGAGATCTACATTTATAGCCCCACATTTTCTCCAACATGGCTGTAATACAGATGAGTACTTGTTCCTAATTTTGGGTGTGATAAAGAATCTTATTAAATTCTTCCAACAATATAATCTCCAAAAATGTGATGATGTAGTTGACTGTTGTGTTTTCCAAATCTGCGACCATTTATCATCAGAAATATTTACACCCAGTTCCCTTTCCCATTTCAGTTTTACATATGAGGTTGTATTCCCTTTTCTCTCCATTAGTCGACTATCTATTGTAGTAGATTGATTTACGTGTAGATTCCAATTATGGTTCTGATTATTCCATTTTTCTGGCAGCGATCGCCCGCTTTATATTGAAATATGCACCCTAAAAACAGAGCCGACATAGTTAGTCAAATCTCAAATTCATTCATTCATTCATTCATCTTCTAACCGCTTCATCCTCTTGAGGGTCGCGGGGGGGCTGGAGCCTATCCCAGCTGACATCGGGCGAGAGGCAGGGTACACCCTGGACAGGTTGCCAGACTATCACAGGGCTGACACATAGAGACAAACAACCATTCACGCTCACATTCACACCTATGGACAATTTAGAGTTATCAATTAACCTAGTCCCCAATCTGCATGTCTTTGGACTGTGGGAGGAAGCCGGAGTGCCCGGAGAGAACCCACGCTGACATGGGGAGAACATGCAAACTCCGCACGGAAGGGCTCCCACGCCCAGGATCGAACCGGCAACCCTCTTGCTGTGAGGCGAGAGTGCTAACCACCACACCACCGTGCCGCCCCCAAATCCCAAATTAACCCTTTAAATCTATTTCACAGACAATGAAGCCCAGGCCTGGAATTGGACAAAATACATTTGGATCTTCTGTCCTGGACTAATCTTAGGTTGTATGTGTCCCTTAAATCACCAATATTCCATACCAAGACGATGCCAAGATGCAAAAAATTTGGCGGTACCTGTTTTTTCTGGGGTACCACAAGTTAGGGATGTCCCGATCCGATATTCGGATCGGTATCGGCTGCCGATATTAGCAAAAAACGTGCATCAGCATCGGATCGCACTGCATGGAAAAATGCTAATCCAAGAACTCCAATCCCGTTTTTCACAGACTCCGATCCAGTTTTTCTGGCCAGCCCAGCGCTCCACAATTCAAAGTCAAAGTCAGCTTTATTGTCAGTTCTACAATATGTACAGGACATACAGAGGAAAAGAAGAGAGAAGAGAAGAGAGAGAAAAAACTTTTTCTCTTCAGACCCTCGGTGCAGACAGTACACTTGACATAACATTAGTAGTGCAGTACACTTGACATAACATTAGTAGTGCAAATTGAAGCTTATGGACTGGATAAAGTGTATGTGTGCATGTATAGATCAGAGTTCAGTGTTGATAGGGGGAGGGGGTTCGTCATCCAGCGATTGAGTAGGCAGGGGGCAGAGAGGGGAGGGGGAGCAGAGCAGGGAGAGAGTTAAGCATCCTGACAGCTTGGTGAAAAGCTGTCTTTCAGTCTGCTGGTCCTGGCCCGCAGTTTCCTCCCTGATGGCAGCAGGCTGAAGAGGCTGTGTGACGGGTGGGTGGGGTCACCAGCGATGCAGAGGGCTTTGCGGGTGAGGCGGGTACAGTATGTGTCCTGAAGGGAAGGGAGAGGGACACCAACGATCTTCTCAGCTGCTCTCACGATGCGCTGGAGGGTCTTACAGCAGGACGCGGGGCAGGCGCTGTACCACACCGCTGTACAGCCCCATTGATGGTCAGAGGGCCATGCTGGGTGTGCACTCTCCTGAAGTCCACAACAATCTCCTTCGGTTTCTCGACATTCAGAGAGAGATTGTTGTGTCCACACCACAAGGCCAAACGGTTCACTTCACTTCTGTAATTTGTCTCATCTTTGTTACTGATGAGACCCACCACAGTCGTGTCATCCGCAAACTTGACGACGAGGTTTGAGCTGTGCGACAGTGTGCAGTCATGGGTCAGCAGAGTGAAGAGGAGGGGGCTCAGCACACATCCTTGGGGGAACCCCGCGTTCATTATGATGGTGCTGGATGTGTTGCTGCCGACCCGTACCGCCTGTGGTCTCCCGGTCAGGAAGTCCAGCAGCCAGTTGCATAGCAAGGTGTTCAGCCCCAGCCGGTCCAGTTTGGGAATGAGCTGTTGGGGGATGATGGTATTGAACGCTGAACTGAAATCAATGAACAGCATTCTGACGTATGTGTTTTTTGAGTCCACATGTGTGAGGGCTGTGTGGAGGGTAGTGGAGATGGCATCATCGGTCGAGTGGTTGAACCGATATCCAAACTGGAAGGGGTCTGGGGGGGGGACAGACTTGATGTGTTTCATGACCAGTCGTTCAATGCACTTCATGAGGATGGTTGTAAGTGCGACTGGGCGGTAGTCATTGAAACAGGAGGGTGATGACTTCTTCGGGACAGGGATGATGGTGGTGGTTTTGAGGCATGTGGGGACAACAGCCTGGCTCAGGGAGATGTTAAAGATGTCTGTGAAGACATCTGTGAATTCCCCTGCACAGTCCCACAGCACACGGCCAGGTATGTTGTCTGGACCCAAAGCTTTGCGAGCGTTGATCTTACTAAGTGCTCTTCTCACCCTGTCCGGGGTCAGTGTCATCACCTGGTCGCCAGGAGGGGGTGGGGTCTTCTGTGCAGGCGTTCTGTTGTGTGCCTCGAAGCGAGCAAAGTCATTCAGATCATTCAGCAGTGAGGTGGTACCGTCGCAGGACTGCGATGGGGGTTTGTAGTCCATGATGGTCTGTATCCCCCTCCACAGGCTCTGTACGTCTCTGCTGTCACTGAAACGATGGGCTATCTTTTTGGAGTACTGACTTTTAGCCTCTCTGATGCCACGGGACAGGTTGGCCCTAGCTGTCCTCAGGCCCACTTCGTCTCCAGCTTTGAAGGCGGCGTTTCAAGCCTTCAGGAGCCTGTGGACCTCCCCTGTCAGCCATGGCTTCTGATTGGCCCGAATAGTGATGGTCTTGAGATCTGTTACATCATCAATGCACTTGGTGATGTAGGCAGTGACAGTGTCAGTGTACTCCTGGATGTCTGTGTTGTTGTTGTAGGTGGCAGCTTGTTTAAACACATTCCAGTCCATGGTGTTAAAACAGTCCTTGAGTGCCTCTGAGGACCCTTCTGGCCACACTTGTACCTGCTTGCGAACTGGTTTGGTGACTTTAACCAGTGGACTGTATGCTGGCACTAGCATAACAGTGATGTGATCAGAGGCACCGATGTGGGGGAGGGGGAGGGCCTTGTAAGCTCCTCTCTGGGTGGTGTAAACTTGGTCAAGTGAGTTGTTACCACGTGTTGGAAAGTCTATGTGTTGGTATATTTTGGGAAACACACTCTTTGGGTCTGCATGGTTGAAATCCCCAACCAAGATGAGAAAAGCATCTGGGTGGGCTGTCCGCTGCTCACTGATGTGTTGATACAGTTCATTCAGTGCCTCTCCCATGTTGCTGTTGTTGGAGCTTGGAGGGATATAAACAGCAGTGAGGAGTATTGCTGTGAGTTCCCTCGGGAGGTAGTAAGGACGGCACTTAATAACCATAAACTCCACTAACAGTGAGCAGTGTTTGCAGACCACAACAGCGTCTCGACACCAGGCATCATTGATGTAAACACAGAGTCCCCCGCCGCGGGTCTTACCTCCTTCAATGAGAGCTCTGTCCGCTCGGTAGCATGTTAGCCCCTCGAGCTGAATGGTGTTGTCTGGGATGTTGTTATTGAGCCATGTTTCCGTAACACAAAAACACAGCAGTCTCTCATAGTCCTCTGAGTTGTCTGTAGCAGTCGTATGCAGTCTAGTTTATTGTCCAAAGAGCGTAGGTTAGCCAGAGCGATGGTGGGGATGGCCGGCTTGTGTGCGTTAGCTGCTATCCTAGCTCGGATACCTCCGTGCTTACCCCTCTTCTGCTTCCTCTCACGCCACTTGTGGCACCTCCACTGTGGGCGAGATGCAGGGGTGGGGGTCAGTGGTGGTGCTAGCCTCCGGAGCAGACCGCAGTCACGTAGCTCTTCTTAACACGCGGAGTTTAACTCCAGAAATGTGGTTCTGCTGACTTCGAGCAGAAAATCAAGACAGTATGTGCGCTTCGGAACAGGTAGACATGACGAAGACATACAAAAACATAACGACTTACAAGACAAAAAGAGAGAGAAGCTGCTGCATCTGCACGCGCCGCCATGTTGGATTAAAATTAACATTCAAGCAGTCCATTCCAGTGATCCACTCCAGCACTTGCTATCAATCCACCAGGCCAGCATGCAGACGGCAGACACACATGGAGGGTAGGAAGAGTAGCGGACAATTTAGTTTACTGACTATTTGTTTTCTGCTCTGGTTTTGTGAGAGTGATATTTTTATTTGGTTTACACTCTTACTGTTTAAGTAAAGAGCACTGATGGCATTGTTTTGGGCACAATTAATGAAACTGGAGCCATGGATGGACTATTGCTTGTTTAAACAGTTGTACAATATTGTGTGTGGTTTTTTGTCCCCTCTGTTGGTCCCAGGAAACAGCAGCACCAGGCTGGCACTGACACTACTAAAATAACTGAAAAGGAAAGGCTGCATTGTTTGTTAAATGTCAACAATGTCTTGTGGTGTTAATCTATTTTATATTTATTAGGGGGCCAATGCACAAGTGTGTGGAGTCTTGCTGCTATTTTAATTTCAATGTTAGACATTTTAAAGATTTCTTGTGTTGATTATTTATTGATCTATTTATTAAGGGGCCAAAGCAGCCAAAGCAAACCAGCTATATTTTTTATTTAATGTTAATGTTCAAGTTTAAAGTTTGTTTATTTAACCCTGTTAACAATAAATGGGTCAGTTTCTCATACCAACTATTGTGGATCATTCTAACTAACCTGATTAAGTAGTTGTTCTTGTTAGAGTAATATCGCTTGATCAAACCTTTTCTAACATGACTGAATATGTATAATACCTGTTTGGATTGGATCGGTATCGGCCAAAACTCAAGGCTGTAATATCGAATCGGAAGTGAAAAAGTTGGATCGGGACATCCCTACCGCAAGTACCAGATACAATTTTGCCCTCAGCAGGCCGTGTTGATTCCTGTCTGAACTGATGGGCGCAGTATACATGCGTCAGTTTGTGCCAAGAGCGAGTGCCAAAGAAGAACACCCGTTCTCCATCGCCTTTGCTAGAAACAATGGCTTCTACAAGTGCTGCTGGAGCCACAACACCTCAGCTTGTCAAAAAGTCAGGTAGTAGGAGTTGTGTGTAGAGACATTTTGCATTTGAGGCAGATGAAAGCGGAGTAATTATAAATTCGCAAAAACCAGTGTGCAAACGGTGCCTCCAAAGTTTCTAGACCAAAGAAGGAAACACTTCAAACCTGGCTAAACACTTAAAAGACAGACATCCTGACTTGTTTAAAGAATTCAAGGTGAGCGAGTTTCAATTTACCATCACTTGTGTTATGTTATACTTATCCTGAAATACATTATTTGGGTTTGAGAGCCAGCTTACTACATTTATAGGGGCAGCTACTTGTACTCGCTAGCACAGTATTGTTTGCTTTAAACTGGAAAGCTACATGCCACTGCGGTTGTTGTTTTTTGTAATGCTTAACAGTTGTTTGCCGGTTTTTTGTTTTTTTTTTAACCTTTCTTTTCACATTACATCTTGGCAGTTGGTACTGCAATTTAAATTCTTTGACATCTGAGAAATTGTTGAAGCACAGTGGGCTTAAATACTTCAAAGTTTGAAACAGTTTAGTGAATTTAGAAATAACGTTACATGAGTTCTGCTTTTTGATTTTTAACGGTATCGAATGAGTATTGAGAATCGTATTGAATGGTATTGGTATCAACTACTGAAATTCTGGTATCGTGACAAGCCTAGTTCTTGCATGAAACTGCTCAAACCAAAACGGGAAATTGCACCATAGGGGGTATTTTCCTGAGATCCTAGGGGTAATTGTTCCTCGATGTCGTTGCCTTTGACCCTGATGACACACTGAACACTTGGATGTTGATGATGTCTGTGTTTTCCTTGATGTCAGTGAATGTGTTATACACTTAGAGACTGAGAAGCCTGTCATTCATTTTTGTTGCCATGACAATGGGTTGTTTGGCAGTGGGTGGGAGGGACATTTCTTTAACCTTGTAAAGCACTTTGTGCTACATTTATGTATGAACAGTGCTTTATAAATAAAGATTGATTGATTGATTGATTGATTGATTGATTGAAAAACACGTTAACATGTAATGTTGTAGCATCTGTGTGAGCTATCATGCTAACAAGCTAACGCAGTTGCAGCAAACTATCATAAAAGTATCATGCTCAGTAGGGCTGCACGATTCTGGAAAAAATGAGAATCACGATTTTTTGGCTTATAATTGAGATCACGATTCTCTCACGATTTTTTTCAACATAAAGATATATTGTGCTTATTTCCTGATACAAAAGGAAAAGTAACAAAAATTAGAAATAAATAATAAAAAAATATCATTAAATAACAAAGCCTATGATTGTGCCTGATACAAGAGACACAAGGCACATAAACTCTGGTCAGCAGAGAGGGAACACTCCTGTTTTAGCTTTAGTCACTTGTCTTCTCTTACAGCTTTTGAACAATTTTAACAATAATATCAATATTGAACATTTTTCTGAGGTAGGTATTCCAGGCCTGGAATTAAGTCAAAATTAAATGTTTCAACACCATGCATTTGACAGGAGTATTCACCTAACACAGCCTACATATCTTTAATTATACAATTATTTATATGTCTCTATGTATATTTTTACACAATCTGGAAATCCATCGGTAAAAAAAAACAACAACTTTTTTTTTCTTCCTTTACCTCTGGAGGCACAGCCCGGAGTTTTTCGACTAACTGAAGTGCCCTTCACTTCTGGCGGTGCCCCCAGGGAATCGCTGTGTTGTTTACTTACTTTGGGTAGAAAACCAGCAGAGTTTAGCTATATATCACATTTTTCACGTCACTATATCACCGTGTAGACTAATCTGATGTTTAAGTCTATAACCACAATGACTGAACAAACATTACTATTTCTGTGTGCATGTTTTGTAAATAATAACAATAATAACATCGTAGATTAGCTGGGCTAACCGTTAGCTGTTAACGTTAGCCGTTAGATGTGTCTGTAATAACCATAGACTGTATAAAAATAAGGTAATAACTCAATAAACGGTCCATGAATAAAATATTTTTTCCAGCGGATATCTTAGTTACAACATGATTGAGCTAGCAAAGCAGTTTTGTGTTGCTATGTGTGCAATCACCTGCTGAATTTCAACAAACAGCAGTGCCCGGTTCTTAAGATAATTGAGTCACATACAGACAGTCAGAAATTCCTGCCTTTACATATATATAGATGAGGATCATGCAAAATGACCATGTCAATTGTCATGTTCTGTCATTTTGATTTTTGTTTAATCTTTATTTATACAGGTAAATCTCATAATATACTATAAGTATGACAGTATGTCAGCTGACCACTATGTCACTTGACATAGAGTAAGATGTCAATTTGACATTGAAAGTGATATAATAACCATTTATGAGTGGATATGTAGGCCTATATTTATGTTGGGTGTCATGTAATGTGTATGTAGGTGTTATGAATGCTTATGTATACTCTCTTCAAATGAAGTTTTGTTGGTTTGTGGTTGTTTTCATGAGATAGTGATTTGTTGGAAATCTGTGAAGTGAAGAGGTACATTTAGGGAAGAGTTACCTGGGGTCTCCAGTGCTGCTCAGAAGCTTATCTGAGCTGGAATTCTGGTCTCCCAAGGAGGTAAGTTCATCGCCCACTCAGTAGGACCAGGATGTAGTTGGATGTGCATATGGCTGTATGGTACTCAAGTTACAATAATGTAATAAGGTATTACATTATTGGTAAAAATGTTATTACAATATCAGTCGAGATATTTTATTACATTAATGGTGAAGTTATTACATTATTGGGTTTTATTACATTTTCGATCAAGTTACGTGCACATTTTATTACAATTTCAGGCGTTATTACATTTTCAGGAAATTATTACATTATAGGGTGCTACATGGACTAACCAGGATATAAACATGTTGAACGCTTTAACGCTCTATCGATCGCATTCATTCGTGTATTCAGTCAGTCATTCTTTTATTCATTCTGCCATGTGACGGTGCCTTTTGAAACACCACGACAGGATTGGTTTGCTTGATTGGTTTGGTTTGAACGTAAAAAAATCAATATTTTAACTAGAAACACATTAATGGTGACGTCACATAGTCAGGAATAAAGATTTATTTACAGTTTGTACAGTAAGGGGACTAATAATAATGATAATAATAATAATAATAATATATAGGCTATTTTAATATGATATATTTTAATGCTAAAGCAGTAATCAGTTCTGATATAAATGGTCCAAGAGGCCATACATATATATATATGTATATATATATATATATATATATATATATATGTGTGTGTGTGTGTGTGTGTGTTACCTTCCCTCCAAAACTGGCATATTAAATTGATATTAAAACACTTCAAAACTTACACCTCAGGAGTTCTTACCTGTCGGGATCCTTCGGGAAACGGCGGAAGGCCAGGTGCGGGGTGTCCCACTGTTTTCTTTTACTTTTTTTCTCCTCTCTCCTTGACATCTTGCATGTTGTCTGGGCGCAACAGTCCAAGCTCAACAGTCCAAAATGGCGGCAGCGCTACCGCAGTGCCCCTAGTGGCTGTTGGCAAAAATTCAACGGAGCTTCGCCTCTTGGTATCCATGCTCTTTGCCTTCAGTTGGAGGTCTCCATATCCACCGCACCACTCTCCAGGACAAAATCCAAAGCTTCTCGCAGTGTGTATTTTTTCTCCATGAATGCAATGATGAGTCAGCTGAGCTACATGCATTTATAACTTTTGCTCTGACGCCAGGTGCATAAACACTAGTGTTGTGTCGGTCATGAACGTGTCGTTCAAAAGAACGGATCTTTCAAGTGAACGTACTGAACTGAATCACTTCCTGAACCGATTCGTTCCTTTCTCAGTTCAGTTGAGCTCTCAGCAGCGAGCATACAGGCCGGGACTGGAACTGCCGATTCAGTCCGTGTGAATGATGAATCACTTGTGAGGCAGAGACAGCCAGGCTACAGGGAGGGAGGGACCGCCTACCCGCCTGAAGAATCACTCGGTGAATGACGCTCTCCCTGAGTGATTCACATCATTTCCTCTCAGGGATACACTTTCATGGGGACCGTTTTCTCCAAGCTAACTGATAATGCCAGCAGTCAAGCCACATAAACATATACACACACCTCTCTGTTGTTTTAACAGATTTAGTTTCCAGATCAACAAACTTAAAACATTAGGCTGGCAGCAGTGAGAAGAGTGAGACTCACCAGTCAGTGCAGAGCAGCAGCTGCTGAGAGTGGGGGTGTGCTGTGTTCAAGTGTAATAGGCACTTCATTGATCCCAGAGAGAAATAATTTTTTTTTAATTTTGCTAATTTGCCACAGCAAGCAACAGCTCATGTACAGTATAACACAGCATGTAACAAGTAGTGTAAAACCCACAATTTGAGAAAACACGTGGCTGAGACTGTCAGATCCTCTCATTACGAGGTAACTATGCAAAAGTGTGCATGTTAAGTGACTCAGTGATCCACAGTACGTTCAGTGAACGGATCACTGAGTACTGTGGTACGTTCACTGAACGGACTACACAGTAAGTAAACGGGAGTTCGTTCATTTCTATTATGCACTTTAGTTTAGTTACCTTGGAGTGAAATAACTTTTACTTTGCCAAATTCCCACAGCAACAACACATGGACAGTACAACACATCATGTAACAAGTACTGTATAAAACAAGTAGCAATAGAACGAAATATAAGTGATATTAATGGCTGAAAAAAAATTGTGGTAGAGTAAATATACAAATGTCAACAAAATTATGAATAGAATTAAAAGATGAGAATCGCAGCAATAAATATGAATGACAGCTTATACATGTCAGATTATGGCAACACATATATGAATGGAAGAACACAATATCACAGGCTCCTCCCGCCAAGCACTGAACGCTTCGGTGAACGAATCTTTTGAACAGATCTTTTTAGTGAACTGATTCTAGTGATTGAATAACATCTAAAGAACGGCTGTGCCCAACACTAAAAAACACACTGATGCTCTCAACCAAATAAAGTCAGTTTTATTTTTGTTTAGTCCGTAGTGGCACCTTTGAAGCACAGTCAACGGATTGCATGATCGTAGGTGTGTATTGCACTGTGTAAGTGTGTAAGTTTACTTCAAGACTTCAATAAGTTATCTGTCTCTGAAGAACAGCGCAAATGTAAAAAAGACACTCTTTAAAAGATGCATGCACAGACAGCCACACACACGCATACACACACACGCGCACCTCTAAAATATCACAAAACCTCACATACCTACTGAAATCTTTACAAAAATGCACTGCACATATGAGTGTGTAATAAATTATTTTTTGCTGAGTTTGAAAGGATGCGTGTGCACATGTCTGTGTGTGTGTGTGTGTGTGTGTGTGTGTGTGTGTGAGTGTGTGGATGAGTAAAAGTGGATGCATATGTGTGTGTGTGTGTGTGTGAGAGAGAGAGAGAGAGAGAGTGAGAGAACAGTAATGTAACCTTACAGCAACCTGCAGCTCATAATTTGCAATTTTTAGCTCCAGAATTACACACATGCACATGCACATGCACACACATACACAGAAACACAATATTTTTTTTTAGTAGCTACACAGCTACAACCCCCAGACATCCATATCAACATTAACATAGCATTTATTTTAAAAAAAAAAATTCTGCAGCAATGGCTTGTAAACCTCAATAATGGAAAAATTAGAATAAAAATACATGCAATTTTCCTGCTTATTATTTGGTGTGTGTTTGCTCTGCTGGGGAAGCAGGAGAAAATTAATGATTCAGCTGGATTTTAGTAAAAACTTCAATTTTGATCCCCTAACTCTGGGATGCATGACTAATATCATCAAATTCATCTTTCTAAGTTGCCATGAGGATGTGATGAAGAAATATGGTATTTATGGTTTTACTTTGAGCTATATTTTCACACGGGATTTGATATTGTGTATTTTGAGTCCATGTACACACACACACACACACACACACACACACAAACTAATACTGCAATATTTTGATACAGACCACACTGTCACATCCTTATGAGCACAGCAAGACCACTTTTTGATCTACTCTGCATCTGCCCTCCCTGTTAGGGGCCTATAGTGCCTCAAGTGGCAAAACCAGGAATTGCATTGAAAAAACAGCAGGGCCCCAAAATGGAAAATGGCTTCATCTGGTATTGGAATCAAAAAATCTTGTTGTAATGGGTTTCAATGGGGAAGTTTTTCGTCCGAGAGGGCAAGGTGTCGTAAAAGCTTGTCATTTGTGTATTTTAGGCCTGATTTAGGAGCGGCTTTAAAAATATCACCTAAAATAAGTTTTCTGACCAAATGTCATGCTATATGCACGAACGCAGCCAAAATTATCAAAAAATGAAAACTGAAAAATGGCTGAAAAGGAAGTTTTTCATCCGAGGGGGACTGGAGGGTTAAAGGTATTCCTTGTAAGTTTAAAAGTATTCATAAAGAGATTAAAAGTATTCACGACATGTTAAAAGGTACACCATAAGTGAGAAACACACAGTTTGAGTCTTCATTCTTTAATAAAGTAGACAGCACTCAATACACATAGGAAGCATACAAAACAGCAGTTTTACTCTATTGAGTATAGGTAAACAAATCTGGGGCACTGTTCATAAGGCCAGTAGACCAGAACAGTGTTACACATCCACAAGAAATCCTTTCCATTCCCTCTGCAATAACCACCCTGAACAATCTAAAACAGACACTGTACTTTAACCTGCTATTTTCAGTTGCTGTTTGAACAGTCCTCTTAACAGTCCCTTTTTTTATGTGTTTTGAATGTGAATCCTGTGTACTCTTTAGCCTTGTCAAAGGAGAATTTCTGTCACTGCTGAGACAGACAATGAAGTTAATCTATTTATCGTTACATCGCCAAGGCTGGCTGGTTCATGCAGGAAAGTCAGTAGGTCTCTAATTTGTGTCCATCTGCACCTCTCCTCAGATGGCGTTTGGTCACTCTGGAGACCGCAACTAACAGTGGATGCCACATGTTTACTATCTATTGGTTGCTTGCTGTATCATCTGTTTGATTAAGAGTTAAACAAAATTTAGAAGCACTTTGACCAGAACCAACTCTAAGTCAATTAATAGCTGTGCTGAAATGTAGAAATGTCAACATCCTTTTCCCCTCAAAACTCATACCTCATTCTAATGAATGTAATGATAAACAATTAGTAATTTTGAATAAAACATAATTTAATGCTTGTAAATACTGTGATGCTAGTGACAACTACACTAACGCAAATGTAGAGTTTAATCCATCTAGTAAATAAACGTCAGCTGGCTGACATAATTAACTATGACCCTAATGAGAGTACAGTATTTTGTTTATTCTATGTCTACCTTTTGTTAAAGAAACTTTAGTCCCTCCAGCTCTGGAAGTGCATGTACTAAAAACAGAAGCACTAAAAGATGAGTGGCTCTCTGCTGTCCTTAAGTGGAAAGTTCAGCTTGATTTTCTGATGTATTATTATATTGGAGGATTGTCTGTCAGAAACATACAACTTTAGAAACATGGACAAGTGTAATCATGGGTTATTTGGGATAATGATATAGGGAACACCAGTGATTATACAAACTTCATTTATTTAGAATTACATAGAATACACTTTGTTAATTCACAGAAAGATACATCTCATTTCATTTGCTCATGAAGTAAATAACAACAGAAGGAAGTAAAAGAAAAAGTGAGTACAACAATGTTTTATATCTTACCTCTTAATAAATTCATGAACAAAATATTTCTCACAATGAAATCCGTAGTTGCCACTGAAAATGTCTTTCTGCCGCTCAATGGACATACATACATTTACTCTCACTACTCCTATTTCTCACAAATGTGCAATATAACCAAATCATGTTGACAAATACTTTATAGTCATACTTGCTCATGCTTTGTGTTCTCGCACCATAAATACAACAGCCACTTTCACTTGCATGCTCACCTTTGACTACTAGCCATTACTGACTCCTAAAAAAAAATCTGACCAAAGTGAGGGAAAGAAAGAACATCTGTGGCAGCTACAGATGTACACACTGACAAATCCAAATCATTGACATTTCTAGCCAGAACAATTTGCCCTGTAATTCTAAAAGAGGTTTTTTTTGTCCTCAGACTGCAGAAACCCTTGATTGATGTCCACAGTCTTTGTGGGTACAGTACTCTTGAAAATCTACTGTAGAGCGTGTCCCGACCCCCCCCCCCATTGTTATCACATTGATTCAGTCCATAGGAGGCCTAGTAATGACTAAATGGTGCAGTCTCCTTCAACTCATGGTACCCCTGGTGGTTAGGCTCTGTGAAGAGACAGAGAGGGCAGTTAGGGCTAGGAAGTACCACAAATCTATCTCTTCTACATTAGCCAGTACTTTTAAAAGACTCTTTTAGAAATATAGGCAGTTCAGTCTGGCTTCAGAAAGAAAGAGCAAGAGCAATTTACAGACAGTAAAAGTTAAAAAATACTACTAATACTACTAAACAATGTTTTCTTGAATTTATTTGAATTCGCCTACAGTTGAAAATGTTTCTCAAACTGCTTCCTCAGGTTCACAGGGATATGACCTTATTCTGAATTCTGTCAATGTCTGTTCAATGGGAACTGCTTATGCTACCTTATATTACAAGCACTTTATATTTATTTTTGGAGCCTGTATGTGTAGTCTGGAGGTCACTTAATAATTTTCTGTACATCCCAAATAATGTAGACGAAAATAGCAACTAGCAGAATGCGTTTGAGTGTATAGATAAGTGTTACGGTACCGAGACTCATATTCTCCTCCACCAGAGGCCTCTTCTCGCTGCAGTTTACCACTCTTCCCTGTGCCGCTCCCAGAATAGTCATGATATCCACTAAGTTGAGTTTCCCCTCCTCCTTGGCCTCCTCCACCTCCTCTGCCAGCTCCATCGCAGCCTCTTCTCGCTCTTCTATCTCCTCTTGGGTCAGCATTGTGCTCAGACCCTGTCCCGCGGTGCTGTTGCCCACCTGTGGTGGCGCAAGTGAGCACAGCGCTCTCACTTTCCCATAAGACATCAGATGAGCTACGTTGGCACGCAAGAAGAGCAGGAGGACGTTTAGGTCATTCAGTGGGCAGCCTAGTCTACGGCGGTTGATGAGGTCAAGGGCTGGGAGGACCTCGTAGACGGAGATGAATGTGGTGTCCCAAACAAAGAGCCGAATCAAACTGAAGAGGACGATAGGAGCCAACAGGACATAGATGGCACCATTGGCCACGCTTATCACCTGAAAAACCAACTGGCCAATCATTTTACACTGAACCAATTCAGGGACCCAGTTCTGATCACGCAGCATACCCGTGCGGACAAAGCAGCTGAACTCGTCCTGCAGGAAGGCAGAGAGGTGGAAGTAGGCCAGGTAGAGACAAGCAGCTGCCATGAAGGTCAGGAGGAGGAAGCCCCGCAAGAAAAGCATGCTAACAAGGAAATAGGAGTTTTGTTTGCACTGCATGTATCTCTCCAGTAGAGGGTACTCAAAGTATCGCTTCTTCTTGGCCCTGCAATTGGTCAAGGAGAAGAAAATTAGCACCATGCTCTCCTTTATGTTCATACAGCTACACACATTTCCAGCTGGGAGGGTCCCAACCAAAACACAGTCTTATACTTTTGGTGTCTAGGAGCTGCCCACAACACCACCCACAACAGTCCTCCACTAAAACAGTTTAGTCCCTATGTCTAAGTCTATGTCTAAGGTAGTTGCTGAGGATGAGGAAAACATTACCAGTAGATCATCTTTATTTGCTGCTGCAATGACCCAATTTTTCTACAGGAATCATTAAAATGTCATTAATGAAGGCATATTCTAGTTTCAACACTCATAAGGTTACTGAAAACATGGACATAAAGAATTATGATAATTTATGCTACAAGCCAACAGCTGGTATCTTACCTTTGCAGTTCTGCCTGAAATGTGAGGGGATTCTTAGTGTTCTGGCGCATATCTAGAATGCTCTGGGCCAGTCGGATCGAGCGGTTGTACGACTTGTCCAGTTCATCAATTATGAAAAGCAGGTCCGAGCCCAGAGAAGGCATGACGAGCTGGCGCCAGATCAGAGCCGGCAGGTACATCAACACTGCCATGGCCAGTAGAGAGTAAGGGAACATCTGCATAGACAACAAGAGAAAAGGATGACAGAGAGGATAGACAGATGGAGTGGAAGGAAATAGTTGAAACAAGCAGATGAGTCACATAAACAATGGCTTCACCATCTAGTATTACAAATAGTCCTGAATTAGAACTAATTTCCTGGGCTTTAAATGTCAACTGTGCTGCAAATGGTACTTTGGATATGGTTTTAGCAACAAAACAGGTACTGCTTTGTTATAAAGTGGTACACTGACATTTTCAACTGAAGTTTTGGAAGTTACAGTGAGGGGGAAAAAAGGGTTTCAGCAGTTTAACTTTGCCAGTCAAAATAACAAGTCAAGTAAGGTTGCTCAGAATCTCTCAACTTACTTTGTGTACCCAGAGCGAGCGCTCCTCGAAGTTCCCATCGCTGTCAAACTCATGATGCATGAGAGAGTCCCAGCAGTATGTGTCTACATAGCTGGCCTGCTTGATGGTGAAATTGCTGGGAGGGAAACAGCTGATCTGAGGCCCTGCAGAATAAACCAATGTTGATTTGTAACATTATCTGTTGAAATGGGGAATAATCCCCCCACACACACAAACACACACACACAAACACACACACACACAAACACACACACACACACACACACACACACACACACACACAGTACTGGAGGTCCACTACCAGACACGTACGCGTGCACTTCTGCGTGCCCTTTTCTTTTCAGTGGTACAGCATTTCACTGGAGAAATCATATGTTTCCAAATGGCAACCTGGCATTTAAAACCCTGGCTGACTCTATTCCAAACTTGGCCTCCTCCACCTTATATTTAGTCCACCTTGATATAACCACATGTAGTCCAACCACTTGAATCCATGCTCTGCACCCATCTGTCATTTCCCATGGGTGCTCCACCCTTAAACAGAGAGCTTGGAAGGGAACACACCAAGCAAGGGTGTGCCCCCCTAATTCAGAGCCTTAGAAGAGAAACATGGAGCTTCTATTTTTTACAACACCGCATCTGCCCAACACTCTGTAAGTAGAAACATACTGCCACTAATTTACTGTCAGGATGTGATTTCTCCTGCCAGTCCACCTCGTTATAGGCAACCATTACATGATCCAGTTATACTACAGGCATATGTGAGTGTGTAATTAATCAGCCACATTTTAACATATTGATAGTGACACCTAAAATATAAATTTGGCAATTGGTTATGATGGAATAATTCATTTTAAAAGTGGCCTGGGTATTTACAGAAAGTAAAGGTTATAACTCGTATTTTGAGAACAATGCTGAAATAAATGTATATCGTCTCTGTTGGTTAGTGCTCCATGTTGATTGTAACATTGTCTTTCACATACTGAGGGTGAAAGCAGTATGGTACAGCTGCATTTGCCACAACCTTCTTCAAATGTCACTTGTTCATATTGAACAATATATGGAAATTAGCCAAAATGTTTCTAAGAAATGAACATGTTGCATTTGATTTGAGATGAAAATAATATTTATTGGTCACTATAAACATTTTTTCAAAACAATGCAATCTAAATTCATGTGAGGTTTTGGGACCATTTGTAAGGACATGTATTGAAACCCTATTCTGAATTAAAAGTGGACTTTATCAGAGGCCAACATGGTGAGGCTAATGGTGAGGACATATGGTCTAAGTTGTGAGCCAACACAGTCTCACTCCTACCTGGTCATATTTTAAAGTTTGGTCATGGACTTTCCACTTAAACATATGACATGCAAGGTACCCTGGGTGCATTGGTCATTGACATCCTGGGACACGATTCAGTCTAAGCGCTGATATTCTATGACTTTGGAGAGAGACCTGGATGATTGAGCAGTATCACCATCCATTAGTGGCAGCCACATAGTTACAAGCTTTTTTTTTAGGCCTCTACCCTCAAAGCTGCCACTTCACAAACCCCCGAAGGCATCATGGTGGAGCAATTAGTATCATTTGCTTCCAATTGACCCTTGGCTAAGCCCTGCCCCTTTTATGATAGTTGTCGTTAACATGGATCCCACACTGTCACTAACTGCACTCCCTGAGGGCATGTTATCAAATCAGATCAGAAAAAAAGTGATTTCAGAGAAAAGCAGATCAAGAATGTACAATATGTTTCTTAATGATATATCCAAGCAAGAACAGGTTAAAAAGACAACAACAGAAGCTAAAGCCTAAAAGTGAGCCAGAAGATATATAAAGCTGTGTGACAACGCAGTGTGTGCAGATGAACGGTATTTGGCTTCACCCCTGCTGGAGCTGTAGTGCGAACCTTTGCCAGCAAACCTCCTCCAGCAGACGGGTGGGGCACTTAAGAGGAAGCCAAACAGCGTTCATCGGCACACACTGCAATGCCAAGCAGCTGGTTGAATATCGGCAGAGTTTCCCTGTTTCCCATCACTGGTTCCTGTAAAGAAGGGTAGGCTTTTATTCACTTCACTTTAAAAAGCAAAAGTGTGTATACATTCAGTTGGCTATACCTTCAGTAGCTAACTAGCCAGCTAACCCTACTCTTTTCAGGGTTTGCTTTTAGTTTCGGAAAGGGGAAGAAACATATATCTACTCTGAAATGAGTGCACGAGTGTCTGGTGGAGCACAGCTGTGTTGTTGTTGGACCCTTGTCGGAGCTGGCCGATGCTACACTATAATTGGCCAGTCTGTATTTGAGGGGCGGGACTTAGCAAAGGGTAAATTGTGCAGACACGTCAATACTAAACAGATCAGCGAAAACTCATTTTTAATGTAATTAATACCAGTTTGTAGACTACCAACTAAGCCAAAAGAACATAGTGTTACTAAATGTTTTTATGCTTTGGGGGGCTTCTGAAGAGTTTAATCATATACTTTTCTAAGCACTATACTGATGGGAGCTACATCAGTACTTCAGGTTCAGGTTTAAGTTATGGTGAGTGCTGCAGTTATAATACTAAGTGACACCACTTTATGTTCTCATGCAGTTTACTGTGGGAATTTCTTCTTCACTTTGTGAGTTTATGTGTGGGTGCACGCGTTCAAAAGTCACCCTAAATAAAAAACGACAGCACATGCCTGCTCATGAAATTTGTAAAATATTCTTCTCCTCAGCTCCCCACCCCTGTGAGTCATTTGGCAAAGCAAAGGAACTTAAATTTCTGCCACTGCTCCTATCTCCTGCTCCCACTCCCCAATTAACATTGGCAGATCATCCCCACATTTGTGCTTTGTACAGGAATTCTTGGCTGAGAGTCCAGGTGCAAGTAAACCAGACTCCAGACAGCAGCGCAATCAAGCACTGTTGTGAAACTGACAACCCAGCAGATAGGCAGCCAAGATCCATCAGTTGAGCCGCGTACCCCGCCACCACAACATGTTCTACCCCCCAACCCCCACCCCCTTCTAGTTAATCAACATATCCTCTCATTTGACTCAAATAGGGGGGAGCTGCCATAGAAGAACTTCGCCTTGTAATTACAGCGTGCCAGCGTTAGTGAACACTGCTCTCAATCATCCCCCATGGCAATTAGCATCAGGAGCATCACACTGATTGCAGACCAGCTCTGGAGAGACAACGTTTAGTTCAAAGTCAAGGGAGTCAGCCTCCTCTGCAAGAGACTTGTGCTACAGACTTGCCACGTATAGTTTGGATTGTCAGCTGTGCCTTTTTTGTGTTCTTTGAATGATCATGGACAGACAAGTTGTTTCATGTGAAAAAACACCCCTATTTTTCACAACGTTTTTTTTTCTCTGGTCTAAAACACTCCAGGCAGTTAAAGAAACAGCAGAACAGTCAATAAACTGATAAGAGTTGGAAACAGTTTTTATTTTGTGTTGCTGAGGAGGTCTTAATGGAGTGAGCAGTAAATGGCTACCTTTTATGATAGGTGTTGTTTAAGTGTTTTCTCCTCCTTTCTTTCCAGCACCCTAATTTTGTTAAAGAAAGTGCCATGTGATTACAGCTCTCATTGTTACAGCTCTTAATATTTAGTTTCCTGAAGTAGGCATTGTAAGAGATGAGATATCTGCGTGCAAAAATAAAAGCCTGCTGGGAGAGAGCACAGATGTGCTCACTTGTCATAGGTCAGGACTTTTGATGCAGAAATAATAACAAATTTGGGTCACTTCCTCAAGCCATGAAAAAATACATTTCTGTCTCAACCTTTATGTTAATTTTGAGTTAAATAAAATGGGCTACAGGAATGATAACTTTACATTAGTATGTATGACATTCCTCCTTATTGCAAGTTCAACCAAATGCAGCTAAGCGAGTAAATAATAAGTAGTTCAAGGACACAGTTACTTAATGGAGGACACTACATGACGGTGTAATTAAAACACAGGAAATGTCCTATCATAGTTTTAAAAAAGGACAGAGAGTTGCTCACCCAGGGAGATCTCGCGGGCGAAGGCCATACACACCAGCATCAGCGGAAGGCCGACAGACACAAACTTGATGACCTTGTCCAGAGGAAGCTCCAGCTCTAGGTGGCTGATCCGGTTTATCCCGGAGCTTCCCTGCAGCAGGGCATCAGATAGCATGGCCTTGGCCGCCGCCTGGGCGATGGACATTTTGAACTCCTACCCGGTGATAAGAAAAAGGTTTATTTTTTTGACACTGTCAAGTAGCAAACTAAGATATCATGTGCTCTCAGTTCTGTAGGTACATCAGACTCATGACCTTTGTCACATGCCATTGCTTGACTTTCTCTACCTTGTCCTCTCTGTCATTCCACAACAAAGAAATACCTTTAAATCTACAATAATGAAAGACAACTCCTAAAGGAGTGGATTGCTTTACCGATTTGGGGGAAATTTAATTAGTAAAGCAATTAACAGTATTTCAGGGAAATGTCCTTAACATATGATGAAAGGTAAAGTTAACTTACCTGAAGTCTTCCAGCTTTCTTTGGTGATACTATTAGAAAATATGTGTAGCGCCAAAGAGTTCCTCTAAAGGCCTGCACTTGTTGGAAGGCTTCTTAAGTATTCAGGGAGGGCCTCAGTAAATGAGAGGTTGGATCTGGGCTGGACCAGGCCGAGCCGGGTCTGGCTCTAATTACAGAGAGGACATCTGGGAGCATGTAGGCGCCCAGATGGCACTGACTGCAGCAGACCTCCAGTACTCAATGCTGGGCAATGCAGTTGTGTGTGTGTGTGTTTCTCCAGTCTGTCCACACTGTGAAGCATGGTGGCTGTGTCCCACTTCAAACAAGTGAACCATCGCCAGTGGCTTTTTCAGCCTCTGTCATTCTGAGACTATTTTTACTGCACTTCACCCTCTGAGTGACTGCTGGATCAGAAACTGTACCATACAACAGGGATGCTTATGTTTCTGTTTGGTGCAGTAGCTTACATGTGTGAGAGAGAAAAACTAACATTGTGTGAAAAATGTATTTGATTGAACAGATCTGACAGGACATCTATGGGTAGACAGAATTCCATTGTGGTGTTTTTGAACTGGAATACATGTAAAACACAAATGAAACAAACAAACATTTGGCTGCTGCAGTGGATTTGTACTATATTTATCTGTTTTATATTTTAAGATCAGATTTGTAGAGTGCGGTTGAGTGTTACAAATAGTGTGTTGGATTACATTTACAATTAGAATCGTTTTCATCAGAAAAAGAGCAACAATGGTCATTTGTTGAAATGCCATTACATTCTCACTCTGACCGTTGACATGTCGAGTTACGATGTGCAAGATAACCTGCGTATGTTGGTTGTTGATGTTCTGGAACACCGTGTCGACTTCAGCCTGTTACATGCATTATCTGTTTTCAAAATTCACTTCTGTTTTCACAGGAAGTGTATAGTTTGCATAAAGTCTCCAAAATAAAAAAACACACTATGCCAGTACAACGCCTTCAACAACAAACATGTAGTTACAGTTAGCCAACACACACATGACTTTGGGTTCAGGCAAAAAAAAGCACAAGGTTGGGTTTCGGAACAAGATCAGGGTTTGGCTTTATAATCTTCCGGTAGGCGAACACTGGCCTCCCAGGTGAAAGCTGGTGGTTGTTTGACCCATCCCCCACCCCTCTCACCTGCCCTTCTCAGACTTCTGCCTCTTTAACTTACATTGTTGTCCCACTGTGTTTCCCCCTGACAACACAGGGCGCTGTTACACAATAATGGTGACTGGCCGCATATCTTGCCGACATGAGAGGACGGCTTTTTTTCTTCATCAGTGTCTGACGCTAGAAGTCACTGCCCAAGCAGCGGTATTATACGACTTCAGAGTGAGACCAGGTTGGAAATGCTTGCAGGTCATTGAAAGTTCTTGAATTCATCTATTTCTGTATGAAATTGCATGAAAATACGATTTCGCCGTGTGAACTTTCAAAATTTTCTTGGATTTTTTAAAGCAGATGATCAATACTACCATCAGATTGACGAAATTGACCTTGATCTGCGCCGTAAAACAAATATTGAGCGTCTATGGACATATGTGGGGCTTAGGCCTATAGATATGAATATGTGTGCATATACATATTAACTCTTTCAAGGTTAAAAAAAAAGTGCCGCCTTGTCCACGTTACGTATGGTCATGACCACGCACGCACAAGCAGATATTACGTGACAAGGTAAAATCTCAGTCCGGCCCTCTGACCAAAGTTGGCAACCCTGTGAGAGTGCTAACAATCTCCTAATCCAACTCTTGGAAACAAACTGAAAAAGGAGCATCATTAATTGAACAATTAATTAAGGTTGTTGCAACCTATGCAGACGTGCAATTGTGCTAACCATAACCCATAAAAACATGATCCTTAATTTCGTTCTGTTGTAGCGCATTTGTACTTTTCACTAAATACTATATAATGGCTGTGACCACTGTTCTGCACCCTTCCCATCCTATGCTTTGCCAGTGAACTTCAACATTTACAGCATGTATCTCTTCCATAGTGTCAGCTGAGTGCATGTTTAGAGCTCTGCCCTCCTGTGGCTACACACACACCTGCAGCCTCTTCGCTGCTGCAGCTTATTTGTCTCCTTTCTTTTGTTCCATTCTTACACAGTTTATCAGGCCTGATTCGTGTGACTTGGTTTTTACTCTGTAACAGATGTGACCTGAAATGTAGCAAAGTACAATACATTAGATAAGTAAGTAACATTAAAATTACTTGGAAATTAAAAAAACATTCATCCCTGGAAATATGATTTTTCAGTTAGTCCAGTTTAAAGTGATCCGTCAGAGTTTGAAGGCTTGTCTGACACCCAAGGGATGCACAGTAGTTTATAATACTATGAAAAAAGATTCTGAAGTTTACAGTTACAGTATTACCAGATAAACAATCAAGCCACATATCAATTAATCTACCAGAAATACATTTGATTGGCCACCACAGGTTTTGCCCATAGGCTGTAAAAATAATGGACATGACTACTGTGACTTCACCCATTTGTTTGTGGATTCCTGCTTTGAAGCCTCAAGTTCAGAATTTTAGCTGTTGCAAGCTTAGTATTTTGGAGCAAGAAGTGATCATATCTGGGTGAGAGGCTGACACTGTGGAGGAGACGGGTGAATCTGACTGAAGAGCTAAGGACACTATCAGCAGACAACCTGTCAATCAAAACAGCCCATCCTTGATTATGTGTAACTTTAAGCCTTAATAAAATGTAAATGGGTGAGTTATATAAAAATTCATCCCTGTACAGTTCTCATGAATGACAAAATTAGCTATAAAAATTGTTGTTTGTACCAGGCAGTAAACATGTTTATTTCTGCTGTTAAGTTGGGCATTTTAACATGAGGGTCTATTGATTGGCCTCTGGAGCCAGCCTCAAGTGGACATTTGAGGAACTGCAGTTTTTGGCTTTATTTTTCAACCCCAAAGGTTGCCTCTTGGTTTTGCCATATGTTGTTTTGCGTTGTGGCGTGTTGAGCGAGGTTCAGCTTCTTAGTCTAAATATACAGTATCCTACTTTTTTCTTAGCTGGAGCCAACGCAGTGGTCCTATTCAAATGACTGAAGGTTCAACCCAGTCTTATTTTGAAGTCATCGAATACCTGCACTTGGTCACTGACTTCCACTGTCAGACACTGACGAAAAAAGATGGCATTTCATGTATGCATGATTTGTGGCTGGTTGCTGTGATTGTATAATTGCACTCGGCGGGGTCAGGGGTAAATATGGCGGGTCAACAACAAAAGTTAAGGGGGCAAAAGTGTGAGTAGGGCTGGTGGGAGGGGGCCCGTCTTCACTGCCCGTAAAACTGTAAAGCAAAACCCTGGTATTTTTTTCCTAAACAAACGCATGTGCTTTTGTTGGCCAAATATAACCACATGCGTTTGTTGTTGAAGGAAAAAAATGTCAATGGCCGGTGTTGTACCGATGTAGTACGTTTATTTTGAAAGAGACTGTAAGAAAACTGCACATTTCCTCTTAAAACAGAAGTGTATTTTAAAAAAGACAATGCATGTAGCAGGCTGAAGCTGACATGGCGTCCGAGGACATCAACAACAAACGCACCCAGGGTACCATGCATGTCATATATCACCGTGGAAAATCCATAATCAAATGCTGATGTGTGATGAGGTTGGAGTGAGAATGTTATAGGTTGTGTTTTTGTTGCCTGTCTGAACATGATGTGATAAACTGTAAACATACACATATAACCCATCTTTTACATGATATTTTCACATGTTCATATGAAAATATATTTTAGCTGGCCATTCTTGCATTATTTAGTATTGTATTCTTTGAAACTTGAACCCTGCTGGCAGTGAAAAGAACCTTACTGTACAGCAACAACCTGAACAAGAATGTGTTGACCCGACTCTGTATTAATAAAAACAAATTCTCCAGTAAATGATTTATGACTAGTTCTGCTGCTGTAACTCATGCCACCTCATGATAAATTAAAACCCCTACCTTAGCTGTTGTATGGGATAGATTCATATATTTACATTTTATCCTGTTTGTGTTCTTACGGCTCAGATGGGGTCCCCGGCTACTCTGCTCCTCTGACCTGCTGTACAGAAAGTCCCGTGAGGAATAATTATAGAAGAAATGTTGTGATGCCCATACTCTCAGTTTTTTATTAGATCACTTTTAGAAATATAATGGTTTCCTCCCACATATGAGAACGTCTGAGCATTTCTTCATTTTCTTCGTCAGTTACTGATGACCTCATCACACGTTGCCCACCCCCTGATATATTACATTGTAGCCCAAGATGGCCACTGCAATTTAAATTCCTCCTACTGGTAAATGTGGCTGAAGGAGGAGAAACGTAGCAGAGGTAGACCAAGACAGATATTTAATAAGCGTTGCTGCAATTAAAGCATGACCCGTTGTAGCGGTGGGGGCAGAAAACAATGCAAGGATGCAATTATACACACATGTACAAGCTGTGTGAAAAGAATACAATGTGGTTTGTGCAGGAAGCATCCACAGGAGTGATTACCATTTGCTCAAGGGGAGCAGAATCCACATCTCAGAAATTAAAACCCTGTGGTGGAGTGCTCTGTTGGGTTCTTTTATGGTAGGTGGGAGAGTGTTGAAGTGGGCGTCTTCCAGCAAGTTAAATCACAGGCTAGAGTAATAACCAATGGGTGGGACAACACATGACAGGAAAATGGGAGAAGTTAAACCAATATTTAGACTACTAACTCTGCAATCTGGAAATAGGTTACATTGAAGCAGAGCTGGAGAGGGTTGGGAAGTGTCACGCACACTTATGCCTTGCTCTATTGTGATCCTGGCTCAGATGAGTGCAGCAGGGAACAGTGCTCATGTTAATTATGTAGTGTTTTGTTCTTTTAGTTTAGTGCTTTTCATCTCTATATATCCCCATATATCACACTGCTTACCTCTCGTTCAGGAATTTATGGCCCATGGCAGCATGTTCTCATCCCGAAGTTGTTAAATACTGTCGCTTTGTCAGTGATTTCATTTTTTTAGTTTTTTTTTGCTTTGTCAGTTTTCTGTCTTTTCTTTTTGGAACCCATTTTCTTCGGGAAAGACATAACAGTGTATGTTAGTACACCAGCAGCGTAAACAGTCACTCCCTTAGCTTTAGCTGTGTTTAGAGATTATTACTACTGCAGGGGCGGACTAAACCATTTTGTGCCTTTAAGGGATGCAAGGTGGGTTAGACAGCTTCATCTATTTTTTCTTTACAAAGTCCAATCAATTATTCAGCCAATTTTAGTTAAGTTATGGCACTAAATACTTAGAAATGTAAAGAAAGTGCCAAAAAACAAACAAATAAAACAACTTTTCATTCCTTTTTGACGGCCCACCTCCCACTGGGGCCCCAGACAATAAGTCCCACTTCCTGTGTACAATGCCCCCCTGATATGCCCCATCAGTTTGTAATGTGGTCGTATGGGACCTTTTGCAGTGTTATGATACGCTGCTGGCTGGCTGGACAGCACCTGCTGCAGCAGTATGATACACAGACGGGTGCCGTTAGTTCACAACGTGGTTGTATGGCACCTGTTGCGGCGGTATTAGGGTTGAAACTGTATGAGATTTTTATGGTACGTCTCAGAAAATATTGTGGCTTTACGGTATCACAGTATTACAGAAATATTATTATTTTTATTATTACCAGTTAGAATGATCCTTAAAGGAAGGAAAAGGAAGGTTTTTTCATGGTGGAACAAATGTTTTATTACTATAACTGAAACCTGAAATCATTTTGTTAATGGAAGTATTTGTAAAGAGTCTCCCTTTTGAAAGTAACAAAAATAAAAATGAGATTCTCCTAGTTTTTTAAATTTTTATATCGTAGATAAGCAAACGTACATGGTGACAACTGTCAGTTTTCTTTTCACAGTACACCTTAAACCGGTATATCCCTGAAACTCTAAGCAGTATGATGTACTGCTGGACGGTGTCAGGTTGAAATGCTGCCACTAACAATGTAATATATGGAACTGGAAATTCCTTATGGGACAGGTGGGAAGGGTGATGGAAAGGTCCAACAAACCCTGGGCTTTATTCAGGAGCCCACTGTTAGCTTCTCATATGAATGTTGAGCCAAACCATGACGATGTCTTCTAAACCTAACCATGTGCTTTTGTTGACGTCCTGGTGTTGGTTGCGGCGTCCAACAGCAGTCGCAGGAGGACACCTGACGTGTAACACGTAGACAAGAAAGGCCACTGACAAAGCTGCGATATGTGACGACTTGAGATGAGAACATGTTGGCTCTGGATGGGTTTGTGCAGCCTAAACATTCATATCACAAAGTCAAAACCAGTACCTTTACATGTTTAATTATTAAAATTGGTCTATTGAAACACAATAGATTATGACAACCAAGTGTACAAATGAAATAGAAATATTCCCTATTGTCTGTCACTTGCTCTGGAAGATCCATTTAAAAAAAGCAATCGAGAAAAGAATATTAATGAGCAACATACTTCACAATGAACAATCAGAACATTCAATATAACATGGTTTTTCTTTTTCTAGACATCTTCACATTAGAAACGAGCGACTCCGCTTCTGTGTTTTAGTACAAAACAGAGAGCTGAAATTGTTTCACAGTTTCTTCAAAATCCTTCACATAAAATTGAAAGAGCTGTTACTACTGAGTTTTTTTCTTCTCTTTCTAATGTTCCTCAAAATTGTCTTCGTCCTTGAAAAGTTTGTCAGTAAAAGACACTGGCTCTGTCGGTTGGGGATTCCAAAGTCATTGTGTGATTTCCCTCCATGCTGCGATGTGGGTGACAGTTTGTAGTGACTGGCAGTGCTTGCCATGCTCTTTTGTGACAGAATCACCCAAGGTCACAAAAACACACAAGCAATTTTCTAAGACTTGATGGTTGAAGTCAAACGTGTACGGCCACCAGCGAAAACAACAGCCTCATTCAGAACATTTGCAAAACCTATGAACAGTATATGCAGAAGCAACTGTCATTGTCATGTTGTTCCTTGAGCTACCCTTCGAGGCCACACCAAAGGAAAAAAAAAAAAGAATAAATATGCAAACCTTCAACACCAGAAAGCAAACATATGAAAAATCTGATATACATACTATATGTGCAGTCAGTATACACTGGTTTACTACCTTTTTTTTTCTTTCTTTTTTTTGCTCATGGGAGAAGAAATAAAAAAGAACTAAGGTTGTTTAAAACATCATGCTCTAAAAGGTTTGCTGCAGCAATGAGTCAAGTGTTTCTCTCATGAGGAAGAAACACGCCGGATGAGAGTGTTGTTCAACCTGAGAACCTATGAGTCATTCAAAAGGCGTGAATGATGTCCCAGCAGTGGAAGCCAACACATACAGTCATTTTTGCAGATATTTGGATGGCATTACACCTGTTTTACTTCGCCTTTCCTTTGGCTCCTCACTTCTATTTTAGGAAGCAAAAGGAAAAATGAACTGCAAAGTTAATGTGTAGACTGTCAGTTGTAAATTGAGAGTACTTTCAGTCACATGAAATGAACACTTTAAAAAAAGCTGCAGACTAGGGCTGCACCTGACTTAGAATTATGTCAGCTGAATCAAATTTGGTTGTTTAACACAAATATTTGACTTCTCGTTCCTCTTATTCCATATAGATTCTGAGAGTTTGAACGTGGTTTGGTGGGATGTAAAAGGTTACAGTGATGTTCATGTAATATCCACCTTATTCCTAGCTCCCATGATACCTTGTGTGAATTATGGGTGCGACTTCTAGCACTGAACCAGAACTGGCATTTCCTAATAGTAACAGTAGGCTAATCCTCTTACCTAGAGCAATAAGGTAATTGGGAAATATGTGTAACATACATCTGTTACACCTCAGATGGTACAACGTGATCATACCTGTGCCATCTCTGATGCCATTTCAAAGCATTGGTTGTTTAATCACCGCCTTTTTAACCAACTGCGTTAGCAATTAGCTTACCTTTCTATGTTAACTTGTTAAATCTAACGTATCCCGAGCTAGCTTACGATAAACGTCTACTCCTTCTAAAAGATGATTTATGATTTCTTCTTGCACATTCGAACATTAAACATAATTCAGTACTAATTTTAGGTCCATGTAAAGTGAATAAATGTAATGCCTTAGGCCCTGATCACACAGAAAACGTCTTCGCGTTGCAAAACGCGAAGTGTAACACCCTGCATTTTTTATTTTTTTATTTTTTATTTTTTTTACTGAATGCCACTAGCAAAAAAAACGCTTGCTGCACCTTTTCATTGTTGCCAGGCAACCACCCCACCACTTTCTTACCCTAACCTCCCTGTGTAATCAATCTGTTGTTTTGGCTAGCTAAAACTACCTACTTATTTTCACAGTTATTAGTAGCTGGTTACTAAAATGGACAGGCAGAGGGTACTTGCTCTAGCTCTGGTTGAGGGTGAGAGGCTGTCAGCAAATAGTTTGTTGGGCACAGGGAAACGGAGATCTGTGTGGGTACATAAGACCCTAAAAAAGAGGGTGGATCACAGGTACCACCAGTTTCTCCTCCATTGTTCACCAACTGTAAACTTGTTGTTGTGACTACCACAGAAGGCCCGCCTCTTAAATCATCCGATTGGACAATGGGAAAAAAAAGCAGAGATGACATGGGGTACTTATCTGCTCAGTTTTTTTTTTTTTCCCTCAACTCGAGGAGGTTAGAGAGCTTAGGCAAAAATAAGCGCCTAGAGCATGGAAACATGAGATGCCTAGCAACACAAAAACAGTACAGAATAAGCTTCATTCTTATTAAAAACAATGACAAAAAGCCGCCTCAAATTGCTAAAATGCTTTCTGTGTGATCTGGGCATTAACAACACAGTTGAAGAATCTCAGTTGACTGAGGGGTCTCCACCTTTTAGGGGGCAGCCCTACTGCAGATCTTTTTGTAAAGCCTTTTTTGGTTTAAAAAACGTCTAATAGCTGTCTACATGAAGACCTGACGTCTAGACTAAATCACGGCTGAATTTGGGCTGTCAGTGAAATTTTGGTAGACGTCTAACCATAGCCAAAGTGTAGACTTCATCAATTATACGGCAATGTAGAGACCATGCCCAAAAAATGGAGATAAACATATTTTAATTACTGTTGACTCTCCATACGTGATTGAAAATCATACCGCACGCCATCTGCAATGGCGAAAATTACATTTAATCAATTTCAAAATTAAATTGGCTAGATTTGGGTTACATGTAGCTAGACTAAATCGGAGCTAAATATAGCCAGTACGTTTAAATCACGACTATTGCTTGCTGGGTCATTTCATTGTGCCGAAATATTTAGATTACATTCAATCAAGTAGCTATTTTTCACACAGAGTCAAAAAATCTCACTGTGCAAAGATTTTTTTTATGCAAGTGCAACTAATCAACACTTCTTGTTCTCTAGTTTTCTTTTTCAGTTTGCTCTAAGCTGCATTTAACACTGCGTTAAAATGTTCTTGCTCTCTGAGAGCATCAAACTGAAAGTGTTACTGTAAAGTGGTGAAAATGTCTCAATTTAAAACTGCCAGTAATCTTTATAACCTTTTAGTTCCTGTGCCATTTCGGTCCATAAATAACAGGAGCTATAGAGTCAAAATGTGCTACTATCCAAATATTTCAAGCGCTCACTGCATGAGAACATACAATAGTAAAATGAAACAACACAGATTCATCATTAAACTCATATTTGTCCTGTATAATCATGATCATGATGGTCATTGTGTCTGATTAGACACCATGGTGGCTCTGCACAAGAGTCTCTGGTGAATTTGGAGAAAACCTAATATGCCCTCACATGCTCTCAAGAGTCACTTAGCATTAGAGTTGTCCTAGTTGAGTTTGAATGAGGCTGTATGGAGGGGACAACCGAGGTTAAAGTTCATAGTCTTTCCCTCTGGTCGACTACTCCAGTTCCTCTCTGTGCTCCATGCGCAGATCTCTCCTTCCTCCTCCTCCGCTAGACATTTGCCTCCCTCTGTCATTTTCCTCCTCTCCGTCCTCCTCCTCTTCTTCCTCCTCCATCCCTTCCTCCTCTTCCTCCTCCTCTTCCTCTTCATCCTCTTCTTCAGTGCCGTCCATGGAGTCGTCAGCTCCCAGCATGGCTTGCTGCATGGCCAGGGTGGCTGAGTCTGAGGACAGCGACTGGAGGCTGTCCATACTCAGCGGGTCTGAGGGGAGGCAGGGAAACAGAGAGGGGGACGAGTTATTGAGCCAGAGACAGACCAAATCCATTCATCTGTGCACCCTTCTCTAGTATTTATCTAAATTTGCTTTTAAGCAGCTAAAGAATGATGGCCAAAGGTAGCAGGCCCATTATTATTTAAATATTCCAACACCAGAATCAGACGATCATTACTTTAAAGGTCTAGTGTGTAGGATTTAGGGGGATATATTGACAGAAATGGAATATAATAAGTAAAATTTATAATAATAATCATTGTGTTCCAGTTACCTTAGAATGAACTGTTTATATGTACATGGGGACCAGGTCCTCGAATGAGGAGATCTCCATGTTGCACTAGCATGTTTCTACAGTAGCCCAGAAGGGACAAACCAAACACTGGCTCTAAATAGTGCCATTTGCTTTCTCACATAGGCCACCATAGTTAGAAGCTCCTCTGTGACATGCAACATCGGAAAAACCAGGGTCCCTTTTCGTTTGGAGAGGCCTTGGTGGATAATTCAGCTCCCAATCAAAACATCCTGAATGAATAGATCTTAAGTTATCAGAGAATAAAAGTGACTACACATTAGCAGGTGCTCAGGTAACAGTCTGTCTCTAAAACACCAAACAGGGTTGGAGAAACACTAATCTGTAATGTGAAACTGCTTTAGTCTGTGTTTTTACCAGCACACATTAGCAGGTTCTGGATGAGCGGCCTGTCTGTGAAACACCGATTTGCCACATGAAACTGCTTTGTTAAGTGCTTTTACCAGCTTTAAGGCCCGTATTCACAAAGATTCTCAGAGTCCTCTCAGAGAGCTCCTAACTTAGCCTAAAAATTCCTAGCAAGGAATCTTAGCTTAAGAGTGATTCAGGAAGTTTCTGAGAGCAACTCTGAGCGAGGAGGGGACAGAAACGTTTATCTTAGTGAGGAGGTGTGGTTGACCCCGTTGCTAGGTATGACGCAGTCTTCTAAAAGCTGTGATTGGTTGTTACAAAAAGAAAAAAAAAAAGAACAACAAATGCGCTCCTAGTAATGAATGGACAGTGAAATGAACCGATCATACAACTTAGACTGTATTAAGAAATGTGTAATCGTGAAAATAATTTTATGTCATGATGATGAAACTCAAAATTAAATTAATTGTTACACAGCTTCAAAATGTTTGAACATACCTCATTCACATGCCGATTATTATACTGATTTGCTTATAGTTATGTTTACTCGCCATGCTGGTAATTTTACTACTTAATCTATTTGATATTAATGGTGGACGCAGACTCAGCTGTCAGCAATTAGTGATTGCTGGCCTCCTTGTAAAAAGCGGTTTGATTTGGCAGAATGACCAAAACAACGAATGAAATGGAGAAAAAAAGAACGAGAAAGCCGAACTGGACAGAAGAGCAGTGCCTGCTGTTGGCGCAGCTCGTGGAGGAGAACAAAGGAGTTTTAAGAGGGAAATTCGGTCCTGGTATCACGGCACAAGGGAAGAGGCAGACTTGGGAACGCATTGCCAGACAAATCAATGCGTCGTTCCCTCTCCTTTTACGCACAAGCGATGAGTGTGAGAAGCGCCGGTACATGCTGCAATCCAAAGCGGGCGTTATTGCGTTACTATGCTGGGAGGGAAAAGTAAGCTCATCCCTGATGAGGTCAACCACAAACATTATCCCTGCACTATCAAGCCGGTAGCGTCTTATTAAATCACTGTCGTTCAATATACGGAGAATATCTCTCCTTCCTCTCTGTCTTTCTGCCATCTTCTCTGTTTAAGACACTCTTAGGCTTCTTAAAAGTCCTCCTCCCTCCTCTTAACAGTTTTTCACCTTAGGAGCTCTCTTAAGGCCTAAGATGCTTTATGAATAACTGTTATCTTACAAGGGAAGATTCTAAGAAAAATCTTAGAATTTGAGGAATTCTAAGATTTTTCTTAGAATGACGTCACTAAGAGCCACTTTTAGTCTTAGGATTCTTTGTGAATACGGGCCCAGAAGTTTCAGCTGGTTGCAATCTGCAGTCCTCACCACTAGACGCCACCAAATCCCCCTAAATCTTACACACTGTTCCGTAAGGAAACAGACCCAGACTCACAGTTTACAGCTACTCCTTTGGAATTCAGGATCTGCCCTCAGGGATCATGTGGTCCATGGATGCTGTCAGATTTGTGTGTGTGTGTGTGTGTGTGTGTGTGTGTGTGTGTGTGTGTGTGTGTGTGTGTGTGTTTGAAGCAAACTTCAAACACAGTTTCCTCTGGGTAATTAAATACTTTTCAGATTGCATGCAACCATATACTTACCCATTCAGTCATATACCCAGATATGACTGAATGGGACAATTTTGATGACTTCAATGCCAGTGACAGTAATGATGGAGATGCATTTGATTTAAAATGGTATTTATATATTAATAATATTTTATATCAGAATGTGTAAAGTTATGTATTTGGCAGAACCTACTCTCAATAAACAATTTAACTATAAATTTTTACAGAGTATTATTGCCTAGAAACAGAGCTTCATTTTCAAAAGTTCCCCCCTCTGCCTGAATGAAAACTACACTGAAGAATATCCTCATATTAGTACTACTACTCCTATTACTGTTCAGTTTAAAGGATGACAGTGAAGTTCTCCACACTGGTCTGTTGTTACTTACCACAGCTGCAGTACAGAGATAGCAGATAACAAATTACACACAATGACTAAAATCTATAACCCAAAATGGGACTCAACATGAAAAACTAGACAGTTCTCCCTTGGATGACTGAAAACTATTTCTTTATCTAACTGCTCACAAGAGAGTTGGACCCCTGCCGTGTTCAAACACATTCAGATCTAATTTAAGATTCCTGTATGAAAAAAAGCAGACCCCCCCCCCCCCCGCAAATAAATTCAATACTCTTTGTTCTTGACTCTGGCCTTCACATCCTCCCACATAAATACAAGGAAAGAGTCAATAGTGACATCTAGTGGGGACATTTTAAACACACAAGTTTTAAAACATGGGCTGTGTTTGTCTATTTTATTTCTTGGGAAATGTTAGCGTTGGCATACTGTCTGAGTTGTTTCCTGATCTGTGTGTCTGCAGAACTCCTGCCACAATGGAGTCAGGCCAGAAGCGCTGTGTCGGGCGGTGCTGGGACTTCATCTTCTTCGCTTTAGGAGCAGGGTCTGGGTTACTGGCGTCCAACATGGGCTGGAGGATACGCCGACGAGCATTGATAAACCTGTGAGGATGAGAAAAGGACAGGGGTTGAGGGGTTGGGAATGATGGAAGGGATATATTTTTCTTTTTTCAAATCAAGAGACGTTCCATTTTAGAAGTGAAATCAACACAGTTGACAGGTTATCAAAAATCATTATATAACTTTGTGTATAAACTTTTCTGGAATAGGACACCAGGGGAAATTAGGGAAGAATGAGTGCATAACAATTTCTAACTTTAAGACTGAACACACAGTGAGGTCCAGATGAGCGTGAGTTTCGAACAAACTCAATCCAAAATTATTCATCAAACCTTTTCAGCTACACTGCTTACATCAGGGTGGTGTGTGAGGTTGTTTCTGGTTTCTGTATAGTTTACAGATCAGTCATGTGACTCATATATCACAAAAAATGCCAATTATATAAACAACATTGTTGTCATATATTTTTAAAATATGTTTTCTAAAACATTACTACAACCCTGATTCCAAAAAAGTTAGGATGCTGTGTAAAACACAAATAAAAACAGTAGGCAATGATCTTTGATATTCTTTGTAACCTTTATTCAATGGAATTTGGTACAAAGACAAGATATTTCATGTTTAAATGGATACACTTTATTGTTTTTTTGTAAATTTATGCTCATTCTGAATTTGATGCCTGCAACACGCTCCAAAAAAGACAGAGAAAATTGTGGAATGTTTTAAAAAACACCTGTCTGGAACATTTCCCAGGTAAATAGGGTAATTGGTAACAGGTACTAGTATCATGAGTGGGTTTGAAAGGGGCGTCCTCGAAAACCTCAGCTGAGGTTAACCACTTTGTGAAAAACTGTGGTCAAACAGTCCAGTTTAAGAAAAACATTTCTCAGTGCTAAATTGCAAATAATTTGTAGATTTGAGCATTTACATACATAATGTCATCAAAAAATACATAGAATCCTCGGAGGAAAGGAAAATTCAAAATAAGAGGTCTTCTTTGTCTAACCCATTTCTCCTAGACTTAACTGAGCGCAGTATAACATTTGACCATTTTCTCATACTTCTTAAATTTAGCTCCTGAGAAATAGTCTTCCTCTTGTCTCAGCCTGATCATAATTTAAGATCTGAAAATGCTGTTTTTCCTCTCTCATGGCAGTGATCTTTATTTGTCTGAAAAAAATGCAGCTCTTGGGAAAAAAGTAAGATCCAAGAGAAAACTTGATTGGCTTACAAATGAGTCTGAACATTGTTGAACATTTTCACAAATTTGTCTCAGTGATCAAACTCAAGTCCCAACACGATGTATTTGATCCATTCTCAGAGATGAGAAACCTCTGACCACAGCAAAAGAACTTCTGCTGATTTATTCTTTTGTTCCCTTATTTCTCCTAAGAAGGAGGTTAGGAGAAACAGATCAGAAATTAATAATCTCCAAATGATAAGACAAAGAAAAGACTATTGTGAGCTGCAAAAATGTTTCTCTGGATTTTAATCTCTGCACATAAGGGGCAAGACTGAATATCAATATTGAATGCCAGTGACCTTTGACCCCTCAGGCTGCACTGCATTAAAAAACAACCTGATTGTATAAAGGATATTACTACATGGGCTCAGGAACACTTTGGAAAACCATTGTCAGTAAACACAGTTCATTGCTGCATCTACAAATGCAAGTTAAGACTCTACCATGCAAAATGAAAGCCATATATCGACAACATCCAGAAACACCGCCAATCTCTCTGGGCCTGAGCTCATCTGAGATGGGCTGACACAAAGTGGAAAAGTGTACTGTGGTCTGAGAAGTCCAGGCTAAAGAGGAAAAGGACCATCCAGATTGTGAGCAGCTCAACGTTCAAAGCCAACATCTGTGATAGTATGGGGGTGTGTTAGTGCCCATGGCATCATGGGTAAGTGGCAAGCGCAAAATAAAACAATGGAGACCCGGACTGTTGAGCAACTTAAGTCTTACATCACGTTTCAACGATTACTGTCCTTGGTTCCCAAACGCTTACTGAGTGTTGTTAAAAGAAGAGGTGATTTCACACAGTCAATATGTTTACATGACATTAGAAAAAAACAATTTATCATCTAGTCTGACTAAAACCAGACTTTTGAAATACATGTAAACATTTTAGTCCAACTGAAATTGTACTAAATCAGTTTCTCAAAGTCGGACAAACACACCCAGATAATGCAACTGGGAGTCGAATTACTCCTGCATACAGTCAATTGCACCCAAACTGGCCTAGGCACTCAGCACATGCTCCACAGTTTCCGCCCCGGGCTTTGACCCAGAAGTCAAATAGCATTTAATGCACAACAGAAGAAGAAGAAACCTGTAACAACATGGCGAAATCTACATCCAGAACTGTTCAATTTTGGATGGACAAAATGTACAGAGCTATAAAGTTGTCCACCATGTTACCAGTTTGCCACTAGCTAACCATAGCTAACTTGTCTGTTGATTGTTTGACGTAATTGCTTAACCACAAAACAAGCTGAAAGGGGGCATATAACCACCTATTGTCGTAGAATCAGAGATACTTAATAAATCGATTCCCCTCCTGTGATTGTAGACTGGGACAAGGAGAGTAGTCCAATCAAATGGCCTAGTTGAGCTACAACCATAGCTCCACTTAACTGTGCATTTTAATGTACCGAGCGGTAAATATGCCCCTGTCCCAACTATTTTGGAATGTTTTGCAGGCATCAAATTCAGAATGAGTGCATATTTATAAAAAATAATAAAGTTTATCAGTTTAAACATTAAATATCTTGTCTTTGTGCTGTATTTCATTGAATATATGGTGAAAAATGCAAATAATTGTGTTCTGTTTTTATTAACAGCAACTTCTTTGGAATGGGGTTCTACATTTATTCCTAGTGAATAAGAAATTTTGCACTTTCAATCTTATTTTTAAAAGTATACTCTAATCTCTTCCATTTCCAAAAGAAAAAGAAAAGAAAGGCAATATATAAAAGAGGAGGGAAAGTGTATGAAAGAAGGCAGTTAGTTTTGTCTTCAGTGTACTTGATATATAAAACCAGGAGATGGCGCCACCTTGCCAGTAATGTGCTGAGGAGTGATGGTATATTCAAGTTCAAGTAAAACATCTTCTCCACACATTGTTCATATACCATCATAAAAAGCAGCGTATTTCTGTCTGCATGTGCACATGAGAGCTCTAGAGCAGCAGGAAGACTGCCGTTCTTCTTATAGGAGAAGCATCTTACCAGTTGTTCACTTGCAAAAGGGTTAGATTTGTTTGTGCTGCAATCTGCCTTTTCTCGTCTTCTGTCGGGTACGGGTGCTGTAAGCAAGAAGAAACAACATCTCAGTTTTCAAGCAGTTTTTAATTAATAGCATTTGTGTGTCACTCTCTAATTGATCCTGACTTCTCATGTGAAAGCACACATTTTTTACTTTCTGACCGTTCAGTAAATATCCTTCTTCAACTTGTTTACGCTTTACATATCATCAGTTCCTTTTCTGTGTCTATGTAGAGTTGCCACCTAAACACTTGCCATGAAAAGGCCAACATGTATGAACATTTCAGATGAAAACACACACACACACACACACACACTCTGCCTCACCATGAGATGCTGAAAGAGCCAGGAGCGCATGATGTTAGTGGCATGTTTGGGCAGGACCCCCCTCTTATTCTTGGACTTCTTGTCTTCGCTGTCCAACAGGGATGACAGGTCCACGTTTACCTTTGGGATAAACACCGGGAAGAGAAGAGAAGAGAAAGGAAGAAAGGAAAAGAGATGGAAAGAAAGAGCGGATGGTAGGGCTTAGTTATTGTTGCCACGGAAACAAAGGGAGACTACCAATTACCTATCTTTTTTTCAGTGGCAAGGGCAGAAACACCTCCTCAAGTGTCACCATGGAAACTGAATTTGAGTAATGATACTTAAAATATAAAAAACGGCACTCTCGACTGTGCGGAAACACAAGAGGGTCAGTGGTCTATTTGGTGTTTTGACGTGACGTTTAAGGAGCAGAGGGTCAGGCAAGCCTTGGGTCAAAAGTTTGGATTTGACAGTTTGGTGCTGAATTAGGGGAGGGCTGCTACAAAGTGTGACTGTGTTTGGCTTGGTGTTTCATTATGTTGACGTAAGCCTGTCTATGTTCAGTGAGAAATCATTATTCAGATGTTATTGTTCGGAGTGTGAGTGGTGAAGGACGAGATGCTCTCAGAGTATTGACAGTGTTTGACAGACTGCCGTGTACATATGGATGTTTGTGAGTCCATGTGTTTGGTCTGGCTGAGCCGTTTCTGTGAGGACTGACTTTGTAGTCCAATATTCTTGAGAGGACATTTAGTTTTGTGATAGTCATCGAGGGTTTCTGATTAAAGTTCACATTAAGTTAAGGTTAGTAATTGCTTTAGATGTTTGAGCCAAGAGTATGTACTAGGTATGAGTTGGGCTGCAGGGCATAACTGCAACAGAGAAATCTATAGAAATGTAGAAAGTCACCATGGTAATATTTTTCTTATTATCAACAAATCCCATAAAACACAAATTAACAATTAATGCATCTACTAACAAATACTGTGTGTATCAAAGCCTAATATATCTTCTTCCTCTGTGCCACAGAGCCCCACTATTGACCAAAAACTATTTAAAATCTATCAGTAGGCCACACTGTTGCACTTCATGTTCCTTCATTACCATGAAGGTTTTCGACAGGGGCTCAGTGACCCCCTTGGGCTCCTCAGAGTTACTGCAGGGGGGGCTGCCAAATTATTGTTTAATATATATATATATATGTATATATATATATATTATAATTCCCCAAATTATAATACATTTAAAAATAATACACATCAACATGAATACAACATATTTTTTTTTTAGAAAACACAAACTGGCCTATTTATAGAAAAAATGAAATAAATAAATAAATAAATTAAATGTAATTTACAGTACACAACATTCATCACAGGCTAACTGTTAAACATAAATTCTTGTGCAATCATGGGAGCTAGCTTATGCTAAATCACTGTGCGGCTCCTACTTATGTCGGCAAGGTGAACTAGTTAGCTTACTGAATGAGGCTGACTGTGAACCCATGAATCCCTGTGCAATCATGTGAGCTAGCTAACGGTAAATGACGGTGTGGCATCTTGTTTTTTTTTTTGTTGTTGTTGTTTGTTTGTTTTTTCCACATATGGGCCAATTAGCTGTATAATTGCTACAATGGATTGTTTGTACTGTAATTTTTTCAAGCAAGAGACTCTGACAACACTGTCCACAAAAGTGCAGAGGCTGAGGCTAACACACCTAGCCATGCTACAACTGCTGTTGACCTAAGCCTAGTTCACATTACACGATTTTCACCATGATTTTGACGTCGCATAGGATCTTGAGAGCCACCTTGGGTCGGGGGTGAGTCGGCAGATAGTCTGCCACAACGAGTCCTCGTGTGAACAAGCCTACGAGCAAGTCACCCCCTCGTCTGTGACTGGGACTGGATATCTGGCATGCTAGAAAACTGGAGAAGTGTGACACGACTGATGAAGAGCATCAGCCAGTGAGAGGCGGGATACGTCCCACATCAGCACGCGGGAGGACGGAAGAAATGTGAGGAGGACAAGCAAGCCGGCAAGCAACAACAACAATGGCGGTGTCCACAGGATTACGGGGAAAGCGTTGTGTTTGGACCCGGCCCTGGAGGCAGATCTGAACCAACACTGGGAAGAATATCCATGCCTTTACGATGTGTCATCTTCAAGTTTGGTGACGTCACCGCGTTATCTGGGGCTCTGTTGGTGAAGGCTTGGTGGAGAAATCTTGTGGTGTGCACACACAGGTCGTAACGCAGTTGATGAGACTCCCACTGACAGAAACACACGTCGCCAGGTATGAACACTCAAAAGATTACAATAGTCTCTGCGACACAAAATCAGGGTGAAAATCATGTAAGGTGAACTAAGTTTCATCCTCTTTCAGCTAAGGGGTCCTTGGCCTGAAAAACATTGAAGAACTCTGCACTAGAGCAGCCCATGTGTATTTATCCACCAAATACAGTTCCCAGAACATTGACTAGTTGCTTCTGTTTGAATGATGTTTGACAAAAACTATAGTGGCCAGTTGTTTCAGGAAATTACTGAGCCTTTTTTAAAATTAAACTATACATTTGTGAGCCATTAAAGATGTATGTCTTCAGTAGGAACCAATGGGATCGGGGCTCAGTGCTGGAAACAGAGTTAAGTATTGAGAGATGGGGTAATTCATTGTTGGTTTTTTGGTCTCTTTGTGGGATTTGTTGACAATAACAAAAATATATAATGTCCATAGACTGATCTTTGAATGCCTGTTAATGTATTGCCTTTGTAATTTCAGCAAAATAGCCCATATTTCTTATGTGTGTAGTAAAATCTATCTACACATGTATGTGGGGACTCACCACCCATCTGGAAACAAAATGCTGGTGCTCACATGGTAAACCCTTAAAGTTTTAGATTCATTTTAGGATGTTGGTGTATGGGTCCTAGTTAGACATGCATTGGTTATGGTTAAAGGTAGCTCCAGAGTCCTCCTGAGTGGAAAAAAAGTGTATGTGTTCATGTCACTGTAGAGATAAATGTGTGCTCTGAGGCAGATAATATGAAACACAATGAGTCCTCAATAGCGACTGTTACCAAACCCTCTTTGACACTATCTGCAAAAAGCTATCATTCATACTCTAAATAAAGATGTACACACATTGAATCACATCACACACTATCTTCTACTGCCCGCATATTCATAAACGTGATGTATAATATGAAATAAACCTTTTTAATCCGTCACTATAATTGTGCCAAGCAGCACCAGCGACTTTGAGGTTTTTTTTATGATTTCCTTGAATGAGGTGCCCATTTGTGAAGGCTGCAACACTTCAGAGAGGAGCATACTGCATGAAAATTTCATATGCATAAGCATGTAGAACAAAATGCATGAATAAATAAAAAACACAGGTCTGTGAAAGAAAGAAATTGATTAATTTTATGCAGAGTGTAGTAGAGAAAAGAATAGTTGCTGTCTTGAAGATAAATAACAGACAAACCTATATGCACTCACAGCCATGCAGAACCCACCCTTAACCCACACAAGGCCCATAAATACACATTCACACACACTAACATCCCCCCTCATACTCCCCGCACGAAACAAGAGTCATTACAGTTGCAGCTGGGTGTCACGTGGATAACCCTCCTCTTATACCCCCTCAGCCCTGGGAGTGCGTGGGTTGCGGGGGAAAGCAAGGTTGAATTAATTGGCGGCACCGAGCTCGAGAGTGTGATTACTCGGGGCTTGTCGGCAAAGTAGCAACGGGGCTGTGTTCAATTCCCAGCCCACATGTAGCACTCTGCCTCAGCTGGGTCACGGCTATTCACCGAGGCCTCCTCTGACTGTCAAGCACAGAATTACCTGCCTGAAACTGAGCCACTCTTCAGGCCACTGCTGCTGCACATGGATCACATTGTGAAGTCCCCTGCTCCCAGTTTTTATTTATATCTATAGGCAAGTGTTGAGACTATCGAGGCCAGACAAAGACTGGCCTCACCAGTGAGACATTAAATCTGTCTGGCCTGGTGCTTTACTGAGTCATGCATATGTTTGGAATGTCTATAAAAAAGGGCAGTGAATATAAAATCAAATCCTAAAATTCTGACTACATTTCAATCTGTTATTCTGAATTCTAATTACCCACCCACTCAGATTGTGGTTTTGTGGTTCAAAAACTAGTAGGTTCATTTTTTGCCTGGTATCGCACATAGACTCCACCTCTGAAGAGCAGCATTAAATGTAAAAGAAATATGGGTTTCAACTGTTTTTCTTTCTTCTGTTGTATATTTTAAAAGTGCATTGTCAATCGGTTGTGCTCTTGTGTATAAAAATGTAATCTTTACACCACAGACCCTGCTAAAGAGCATGTACACATGCAAACATGTTAATTGGGTCATTTCATATGCACAACTGACACTTGCTATGAATGAGTTGTACTTTATGTTTGTAGTAAACTTAAGTGAATGAATGCTTATGCTAATGATACTAACTACCACGGGCGTTTCTAGAATTTGAGGACAGCGGTGCTTTTTTTTCTCTTTTCTTTTGTTTCTTTTTATGAACAAGCTCTATTTTGATGTTTTTTATGCACTCTGGCATCTTATTTACCAATAAAAACTTTTTTTAAATTTTTTTTATTTTCCAGATTATTATGAATTGCTATGTTAATAATATTAGTAGGTAGTAATTAATATTGAGTAGAAACAGAATACTTTACAACTACTTTCTTTAAAATTGTATTGACTGCATTTGAAAAAAAAAAAAAGTTAAATGTTATGTATTTATGTTTGAAGTTAACTTGAGTTTATCATTTGTAAGTATGAATGGAATGACAGATAATTAGACCTGGGGCACCTTTGTTAGTATTAGGCCTGTTCTTGGGTTAAAAAACACTTACAAAGCCTGTATATTTAGATTTGAGGCTATTTATAAAACACTCAGGGCTGAAGCCTCGGACGCCCAGGCTTAACGATGCCACTGCGCCAACTACATTAAAGGTATACCATGCCCAAAAACAATGTATAGACTCAAAAGTCATCTCTAAATCGGAAAGTGTGTGGTGGTATATTTATCTGCAGCGACTCCTCCCCCTGCCTGGATTTTCTTATTTTAGTGCACAGGTGAAATTGAGACTTAATAAAAAAGGTAGCAATCAGGGGCCAGACCGTAAGCATTGTGCATCCAAGGGGAAGCTAGGAAAATTGCAGACAATGACAAAAAAAAAAAAAAAAAAAAAACACACAACGCAAAAATAGTGAGACAAAATGCCAATCTGGGGTTGGCTTTCATTTTCACTTTTGCTGGTGATATGGTTTAAAAACAGTAACTGACAGTTCCTGTGTAGTATACCTTAAATGCAGTGCTACAGTGCTACTGCCACTGACAGACCCTTTACGTGGAAATTGACTTCTTGTGGTTTTTTTATGTTCATATAGATATATTCAATTATCCAGGTCAGATTCCTTGTGCACCTGTTGTACAAAGCAAAACAAAGACATTTGTCTTGTGAGCACACCTAACAAGGGCTGTGATGGTGTCTACTTTGAGAGGAGGGCTTCTACTCTCAGTACTCCTAGACCTTCTCCTTCTTAACAGATAAGCGTCTGTGACAGTAGATGACACAAAAAGAAAGTCAAGTCATTGATGCCAACGGTTCTCTCCTAGATTAACTTTTAACTTAACAATTACACTTTTGAAAAGCACTAGAATTATCTTTCTGATGGTTTATTGCTTTCCAGAGACACACAAAGGCAACAAACACTGTATCATGCCTACAGAATGTTCAATGAAGTTGCCTTTGTTGTTTTGTTTTATGATATTTATAAAAGAGAATGCCCTATTCCAAAGCTTTTTAAGATGTTATGGTTCAACTCTATATTCAGCAGTGATGACATGCTATGAGTGGAACTCAGCTAAATTAGTATGAGTAAACAAGTGTCAACTCAACTCTGACTCATCATTCAGAGATTAAACATGATGAGTGAATAATTTTTTAAAGAAAGTGTGCTGTATTAACACATGAGGCTACACAGTGTTTTTCTTGCAGAAGAAAAGTAAAAGCACAACTTAAGGGAAACCAGTGCAGCTCTTAGTTGTCAGTGCTTTTGGCCTTCAACCATGCTGCTCAGCTAACTGAGGTGAATCATTAACTGTGAACAGCTTTACTTAACTGCTGACAACAGCCTTTATCCCGAATATTCTAGATGATGTTTTGTCCCTTGCCATTACTAATGTTTAAATCAATACTCTTAAAGTAAAATTGTTACAGCCTCTTTTTTTGAATCATGTAGCTTTCACCTAAATGTGTAATTGATTACTAAGACTGGGCATGAGGCTCATTCATCTCTGCAACAACCAACCATTCAAAGACAAAGGATACAGTGTATGTCCCAAATATCCTGAAATAACTGCAGAAGCCTTTGAGGTGGAAAAAAGGAAATATTAAAACCACAAATGTGTCCTTGTGTCATAAAAAATCCAATTCCAGGTATCCACCTGGGTTATACTGTTCTAAAGCCTTTCATGGAAAGGAGATAAAACATTTGTGGTCATCATATTTCCTGTCCATAATAATTTCACAATACTTTACTCTCTCTTCTCAATGTGTGCGGCACCTTACAAGGACCAATTTTGTCAAAAGGTTGAGTGAAAATGTTGTGTACTGACTCTGAGTGTTATTTCCTGCACCTGAGTAAATCACATCATGACAAGTATTTAATCTACAGTATACAGTGTAAATGAAGTTGAGTGCATGTCCTTACGTGACTTTCCTTCACAGCAGAACCTGACAGGATCATCTAAGTGCCCTAAACATCATGGGAATAAACTATTTCCATTTTGTCTGTCAGCGGGGGAGCTGTGTTCAGACAGAGACAATGAAAAGGCACCCAGGGGGGATTCTGCGAGGTGTAAAGAGGCCCCTTTTAATAATAACAAATTGAGAGCTGGTGGTGAGGGCACAGGGAGGGAAGTGAAGGTGTCAGCCAAAGCGTCGTCGGTCAGACGGCTTTACCTGTGAGTTTTGGATCTGGATGGTTCCCGGCGGCAGCGCCTGCGTTAACACTTGCCCTTGCGATGTCACCATGGCAACTGGCTGGTACAGGGTCCCACCTGAGGGGATAATTTGCCGTCATGAGTATCAAGTGGCTTCAGCAGCTACTGGCAGCCACATCTCCCACTACCACCAGAGCCTTATTAACTTCTTGTCAGCCCCGCAAACAAAAACAAGGCAAACAAGAGACAAAATGATTAAATTCAAGGTGCGTTAATGTCCTTTAACCCAGGAAAAAAATAGAAGAAGGGAGTGTGTTTTGCTTCTGGCGTAATTAGTCTTGATCAAGACACTCTTATCACAGTCTGTTTGAGCTCTTCTGTGTGTAGTGATCAAAGGCAGATATTGATTTATTTTGGGTTAAAAGGGATTTCCAGAGGGCAGGATTAACATTTCACTGTACAGGCTTGACATTATAAGAAACTATCTGCAAAGCGCCCTGTGAACGATAGTATCATGGCTCTCTGATACACAGAAACAAAACTCGCACAATGGTGTATACTCTTTATGCTTGTGACATGGTTGAAATCAAAAACAAGCTAACCATACAGATTATTCTGAATAATACCCTCACATGTATTTGCCAGTATGGATTATTAAATACTCAGGTGGCGTAGTGGTAAACTATTTCTGATGCTCCATGCCTTGAATGTCAGCTTGTCATTTCAAATTTAATTTCATCACAAGTCTTCTGAAGAATATTTATTCTGATAATAATAATAATAATAATAATAATAATAATAACAATAATATTAATAATAATAATGATAATAATAATAATAACATTTATTTATTTTGTAAATCACTTTCCTAAATGTGGTTACAAAGAGCCTTATATTAAGAAAAATAAAAAGATAGAAAAAAATTGTAAAATTTGACAAAATAACAAGGCGGAAAAAAGAATACGAATAAAAACAAATAACCCAAATGATAGAAAATATTGTATTGAATAAATTAGAATCAGAAAGAAGGTATTTGAGCCAGGCAGTAGCACTTTGGATAAGCTGGAGCAAGCAATTATTGTCTTCTGGCTAAGACCTGAATAAAGGGATATGCAGTAGTCTGAACTAAAATGAAGGAAAGCATAGAATACTGTCTCAAAATCTCTGAAGCCCAGTTCAGACCAAAGATTAGAGACAAGACGAAACCATTTTAGAACGTTGCACAGAAAAGTTGCAGCAGTGTGAACTAGCTAGTGTTACTTCAGCTGTGTCACCAAGTCTAACATACAGCTGTGTGTCTTCAGCGTAGAGTCTCAGCAAAATGTGCCCAAGTGGCAGCATAATAGAAGAGGCCCCTCCACTGAAAACTATTACTAGTACAGTAAGAAACCAGTTAAGACCCAGAGGAGCAACTCAATATTGTATATCAGTGAATTAAAACTTCAGCAAAGTAAGCTATATGCACACAACTAACTGGTAGTTACCATTTAACATCTAGTACCAAATGTAACTGCATATCACTGTATAATGTCTGTCAGGAAGTGCAACAGGCTTTGAAGACAATTTCCATAGTGGCCAAACAGAGGAATAACAACATCTGAGTCTGTAACATGATGCCATTGGGCCCAAAAAGACTTCTTTCCACATCTGTAGATCAGTGGATTATTTTTTCTGTGCATCACTGCCCCCACAAAATGACTTGTTTCACTATCAAGATTTGATCCATTTGGTCTGATAACATTTGGGAAAACTAGAAGAGCTGCATGATTAAATCACTTCATCCCCATTCAAGTTAACAGAGGGCTAAACCAGAAGTTAGCTACTCTTCTGGCCAAAGTCTCTTGTGCGCTTGCTCTAAGGCCCAGTGAATGTGGAGGCAACGCCAATTATTGGGGTTATTTTGGCTTCATGCACCGCTGAGCAACTTTCATAAGAATGAACAAAGTCCTGCCCCTAATGCTGTATATAGTTCTCTTTATACATCCATGGTCTTCACTCTGAAACTTAAAGTATCAAACATAATTTCATAAAAGATAAACATAATCTTCCTATTCTGTCTTTTTCCCCTGAAAATGACAGCATGAATCTCTATTATTTCCAATACGTTTTGGATATCATGATGTCACTGTATTTCCAACATGCATTCAAACAGTACTACAGTTCAGTGCTGAAAAATGCAACTATAAAATGAAAAAAATTAATGAAATGGGATTTTAGACATAATCTATTTCCATTTACTGATAATAATGGAGCTATGCAAAAATAGGTGTAAAGTGTGACCTTGGAAACTTGAAAATTTATAATATGGCTGTGGAAAGTATTTGGAAGCTCCACCATCTGCTTGTCTGACCAGAACGACCTGATCCAATCCAAGTCCCATAGATATTATTAGGGGATTTTACTATAAGGAGTAAGTCAAAGAAATTCAATAGTTTGAAAAATCCCTACCTACTTTTAAATGTGGTATTGCACTACTAAAATGAAAATAAGAAATGAATATTGCATGTGTATGTGTCATGGTCCCACTGTTAATGTGTGATCACTTGCTTACCCGATACCACTTGAGAGTTGATGGTAGTCATGGCGACATTGCCCTGTTGCAGACCCCCGGCGGGCACCACAATCCCTGAAGGGTTAACAGAGCTGGAGACAGAGGTCATGGATGGAGAGGAGGTCTGAATTAGTTCCTGGGGGATCACAGAGAGACACTAGTGAGCAAATGTGAAGAGATAGCTCTACTATTTGTGACTGAAAGATTCTCAATAGCAAAATGTGCCTGGCGATAAATGACAAAGTTTATCTTGGGAAGTGCTACTCAGAGAAAGATACCATAAAGGAACTGTGAGATCCACAGAGTCCGAGACTGACCTGCTGCATGTTGAGACTGGTGTGTGATGGAGAATAGGGTCCTCCGAGGTCATTACGGAGGAGGTTGTCACTGTGCATCTTGGTTTTGAGGCAGGTGATGTAGCGGTTGCAGAAATCTTTACAGAGCTCATTGACTTTCTCTAGTTCTAATAGGTGGATTCGCAACACCTGAATGGCCTTTACCATCTGAAGGAAACAGAGACAAACCATAAACAGGTCACCTTCACTGTCATGTTCCACATCATACTACAAAATTAAATCACTTTAATCCTCTTTTTTTTTTTTTTTTTTAAACACTCTTGATTTATTTTTCTGCACAGTTTAGGGGATTTCTAGGAGGAAGCATTTGTTAAAATTTACCAAACAGCCTTAAGTGAGCCTTGTTTTTTCCCCAAACATCCAAAAATAGCTTTAATGTAAGTTTTAAGGTGTTAAAAAGGAAACAAGTCCACCTGTTTACAGCTTACAGCTGCTAACGGCTCTGTGGGGCTCTGGGAAGCATAGTGCGGCGTTAAGCTAAATGCTACCTAAATGCTCACAGTCACAATCTTAATATATTGATATTCAAGTAGCAAATGATGTTTACAATGTTAACCATCTCAGTTAGTGCTATTACACATAGAAACATGCGATTATTAAAACGTGTGATTATTAGCACTAAACACAAAGAACAGCTTAGGCTGATGGGAATTAGTTTTTTTTGCAGGTATTTGGCAAGTGGTAATCCCTGCTGCTGAAAACTGAAGCCAACATGGTAGAACCAAAAACTGCAGTTCTTTGAATGGCCATCTGAGTTTGGCTCCAGGATCCCCATGTTAAAATGCCCAACTTCACACCAGAAATATGCTTGAGGTAACTTTTATACAACTCAGCCCTTCACATTTTATTAAGACTTAAAGGTATGCATAATTAAGGGAAGGTCGCTTACAGTAACAGGCTATCTGACAATAATGTCCTTGGCCCCTCAATCGGACCTACTCCTCGCTCTAGCCCAAATATGGTGGCTTCTGGCTCCAAACAAAACAAGATGGCGCAGGCCTAATTGCTGAACTCCAGGCTTCAAAACAAGAGTCCACAAACCAATGGGTGTCGTCACAATAGTTACGTCCATTATTTTTACAGTCTATGGTATTCCATCATAAACCAAAGTATTGGGCCAAGTGAATATTTGACCTCCTGGCCTTGTTGGATAAAAAGTCAGGGGGCAGACTGATTGGGATTCAGCTTCTGGGAACCATGAATATCTCTACCAAATTTTATGTCAATCCACCTAATAGCTGTCAAGGCATTTCACCCAAGTTAGTGGTGCTAGAGAAAAAAGTAAGTGGGAATCATCTTTTGGACACCACAAATGTCTGTACCAAATTTAATGGAATAGAAATTGAGATATTTCAGTCTGGACTAAAGTGATGGATGGACTGCCCAACTGATATTACTATCCTTGTCCATCTCTATCCAAAAGAACAAACAAACATTAAAACCATTCTAAAACCATTCTCTTCTGCGTCCCAAATGGTCACTTCTTTCAAACCCGACACCTCCAAATTTGTATTGAAGGTCGTTTGGTTTAAAATAGTAAGATTCAAGATTTAAAAACGAGAAAGCTCCGTTCAGAGCCACAGAAGACATTATACAACTGTGGATGTCATGTGCACAATTGGTGGATTGGTCCTTTAGGATACAAATTCAGGGGATCCTTTTATGGTATTTGGTTAACCCTTAACTCAATGTGGGAAACCCAAATGCAACCACATGGGCCCAGATGACTGGATAAAAGGTTGTTCGAAATATACAGATGCATAGATAATCACCTACAACCGCCCTCACCGTACTTAAACACACATTTGGAAACACAATTTGTGCCTGCAACTGAAATTTAGAATTTCCTTTGGTGGAAGTGTTCTCTTGGCTTGCCTTAGCACAAACCTAAGGAAACATTGAAAATCGATCAAATGTTTTCTTAAAATATATGCATTTTCTGATCATTCTAAAATTTGTTTTTGACAACATGATACTATTACAAATATATTTTAGAAAAACAGTAGTCCAATGTTCCCAAAGACTAAAAATAGTATGTTAAGAAAATGGCTGTATCTCAAACACTTCAACGAGCACAATCAAGTATTTGGTATCTATGAACTCAAAACAAGTTGAATATCAAATGTATGTACACAGTATACAAAAATATTTAAAATGGAAAACATTGAAAATACAAAGGGTGGCACGGTGGTGTGGTGGTTAGCACTCTCGCCTCACAGCAAGAGGGTTGCCGGTTCGATCCCGGGCGTGGGAGCCCTTCTGTGCGGAGTTTGCATGTTCTCCCCGTGTCAGCGTGGGTTCTCTCCGGGCACTCCGGCTTCCTCCCACAGTCCAAAGACATGCAGATTGGGGACTAGGTTAATTGGAAACTCTAAATTGTCCGTAGGTGTGAATGTGAGCGTGAATGGTTGTTTGTCTCTATGTGTCAGCCCTGCGATAGTCTGGTGACCTGTCCAGGGTGTACCCTGCCTCTCGCCCGATGTAGCTGGGATAGGCTCCAGCCCCCCCGCGACCCTCAAGAGGATGAAGCGGATAGAAGATGAATTAATGAATGAAAATACAAAATGTTAACAATTTACATTTTTCAAAAAACCTGAATTTGATTTGATGGATAGCAGTGTGATTTTTCATGTGGTCTAAAAATTATTAGATATTTACCCAAAGTATGTCAAGACAGTACATGTAAAACAAGTGAGGTAAGATGTTTACAGTCAGTTTTTCAAGGGTGAGATGAGACAGGAGGAAGTAACATGCAGTGATTTATTTTATTGATGAGCAGGGAGTGAGTGACATCCACTTTTAATATTTATTCCAGAGATGCTTATAGGTAACAAGTATACAGGCAGACTGTAATCCTTTCATCCTTCATTCTGGTGTGCTCTCTCTGCCTTATGACTTTCCACGCAGGCCCATGGAAGGATGGAGAGGTGTGCTCTCTCCACCTTAGGCTTTTTACATAGGCACGCAGAGGGGCGGAGAGGTGTGCTCTCTGCGCCTTATGCTTTCCATGTAGGTGCGTGGAAGAGGCTATTTGCGTAGGCCTGAGGAAAAGCAGAGGGGCCCCAGAACAAAGCCATACACCAATTATAACACTGCAAATGGAGATTAAGGGCTTTAGTTCGCAGACCGGGCGAGGCGGAGGCGCAGCGCACCTGCGCTTCACCAACTGGGTGTGGCCAGGTGGATTTTGTAAGTTTGGCACACCGTGCGCCCTGGCGCAGCTACTCCTCTATCCCACCTCCGTCCCTCCTACCTGCAGCGTCAGACGGCCAAACTTCTCCCAGGAGGAAACTGATGTTTTGGTCCGGGAGGTCCAAGCTCGCAGTGTCTGAATATACGGAACTGCGAGCAGACCTCCACGGGCTGATGATGCAAAGGTAGCCTGGGAGGAGGTCACCACAATTGTAAATCAATGTTGCATTTCTCTCGTGCGCGCGCTCTCTCTTTCTCTCTCGCAGTCTCACTCTGTTTCTTTTCTTCTGACTTTTCTAAGATGACAGATGCTGAATATATACTCCCTGTCTGATGCTGTGGCTGTTTGTGGTTGGCTGAGAGGGATGTGAACTCATTAGTTTGCAGCTGTGTTAATCAAATCAGGTTGGGTTTCCATTACGCGTGCCAAACGTGCCAAACGGTGCCAATCCCCTTTGATCTGACATCAGATGTGACGGGACAGTTGATATAGAGATACATTTATGTGCTGATTGCAGATAGTTGCATTGAATAGTGGTGTTGTGGCTATTTATTGCATTGTAATGTGCCTGATATTCTGGAAACCTGCCTGTGAGGTTTTGGTGACGTGTGCGCACTGTCCGCCAGTCAGCCAAACTTCGGCTTACACCGGCTGCGCTCCCCCTGCACTGACAGTAGACCTGGTTTCAGTTGGCCAGCTTTTAGCGCACCTCCGGGGAAGCCTTTTGGCACGAAACTGTCACTGCGCCAAGTTGGATCTGTCGACACCTCCCCCTGCTGCCACACCACCACACCCATCTCAGCGCACCTCGGCCTGCCAAACTACCAAACTGAGCGCGCCTCGGGTTGCGCTGCTCTAAACTAGCTCTGCGCGGGGTTCGCCACCCTGCAACACCCTGCGCTGCGCCTTGAAACTAGAGCCCTAAGTTTTCTTTGACTTAAGTGTTCTTGACTGAACTACAGTTTTTAGTTTTTCTGCCTTAATGTCCCACAATATTTGCTGCAGTGACATTATTGCCCTTACCACATTACTCTCAGCAGAAAAACGCTCGCTGCTACAATATGCCAAAACCACCATGGAAATAGCAATGTGGTAAATACAGGCCTACCTGGCTTTAAATACAAATCCTTTGCCCCTTGTGCCTTACTTTGGGCCCAGACTATGCTCCATTTAACTAGCAAAAGTGGACTTGAATACACCCTAATTGCACTTGCACCCTGCACTTTAGAACATTCACTATTGACCAATTAAATAGGACCCTGTAGCTATTTACTAAGCCATATTGCATGTCACTTTATTATTGTAAGGTCATAAATCAATGTCAGTGTCATATAAATCACATTTGAATGCGAGATAACACAGGAAAGTAAAACAAGACTAAAAGAAAATCAAAACAAACAAAAATCCTGGTAAGCAATTATTAGACACCCTGGTTGTTGTTGCTTTTAGGTTATAAACCTATACAAGACTTAAAAACAAGAGGGATTAAAATACTAATGTATGGTATTTTCCTCATAGCAATGCTCCTGGCAAGCAAACAAAGATTTTACGACAGCATTCAGGCCATAATGGCATATTAAGAATCTCCACTAAACATGGCCTACAGGAACTCTTCAGGCTGATGAGGAAGATTTCAGTGCAGGTTTACAACCTGACGTCCCTGAAGCTGTTGACAAAAATCTCCCCAAACCAAAATGGAACTATTGCTCTGACCAGACAATATGAAATATTTTAAATGAATGCAATAGTGAGGGTCAGAGAGAAACTTCTATCATAATAGATACTGATGGACAAATGTCTCATATTCAGCAGACCATTTCATTGGAGTTGTGTTGCTAGGAAACAGCAATAGATTTATTTCCTCAAAGCTATTCATAATGGCTAAGAACTTATTTAAAAAGTAGTGTGAAACTATGAAAAGATTAGAATCTAAGGGTTTTGTTTGTAGTGATGGCATGATTTTAAGCAGGAATCCTTCATTCAATGTACAGAATCCATATAATTCTGTACTTTCTTTTATTCAATAGTTATCTGACCATCAATAGCCTGGCTTTTCACCACTCTGTGCAGCACACTGTAGTGCACTCCCTCAAAGTCACCACTCAAGGTCAACAGAATGGACAGAAAAGTGCTTGGCCAAGGAAGAGATAAATCAGCTAATTAAACTGCGCTCACTTAATCAAGGGACCAGTAACTCTTTGCCCATCGCAGCCAGTCAGGCCCAGTGTAACATTACTGTCCTGTGGAAGAGTTAGTGCCCTCTGGGAGGGATGCCCGTACCCAGTGCCTCATAAAACACACAGATGCAGAGTTAATTGACTGTTGAGCACTTGTCGGCCTGCCGTCCCAAGTACTGTAATGGCAAGAGTGCACTTTTTTTTCCCTTGTCTCTGTCTTTGTCTCTGTCTGGCTTCAACTCCTCCCCCCCTTTTTCTCAGTGAACATGATCAGCATCCTCCCTCCCTTAATTTGTAATTACTGCTAGCTGTTGTGTGAGGGGAAGTGCAGGGGGAGGATGGGAAATATTACATGAAAAAGGAGGGAATGATTAGGAGTAGTAATGATGGGATGCACCGCAAACAGACAAACATGCCTTTCTACACCTTTATTACTATTTTTTCCCTCTTATTCTTCATTTAGGTTGAGCAGGTTTCCAAATTTCAGTTGGGACGAGAGTCAGTACATTCAAGTCTGAGCATGGTTCTCTGCCAGCAAACAATGGACTGCACCCTCTGGGTTTGGAGAGAGTTATGGCTCCAAGTGAGGGAGCTCAAGAATCTTAGGGTCTTGTTTACGAGTGAGGGTAATATGGAGCGTGAGATGAGTAGGTGGTTTGGTGCAGTAACTGCATTTATGAAGAAGTTGCACTGGACCGTCATAGTGAGGCAAAGCTTTCGATTTTTCATTTGCATCTACGTCCCAACCCACACCTATGGTCATGAGCTTTGAGTAGTGACTAAAAGAACGAAATATTGCAAGCATCTGAAATAGGTTTCCTCTATAGGATGGCTTCGAGATAAGATGAGCAGCTAGACGTCCATAGGGAGCTTGTAGAGCCGCTGTCATTTGCGTAAAAAGGGGCCAATTGAGGTGGTTTGGGCATCTGATCAGGATGCCACCTGGGTGTCGCGAGGTTTTCCAAGCATGTCCAACTGGTAGGAGACCCTGGGCAGACCCAGAACATGCTGGAGGGATTATATATCTCATCTGACCTGGGAATGCCAGGGGATCCCTCAAGAGGGGCTGGAAAGTGTCGCTGGGGAGAGGGATGTCTGGAGTACTTTGCACAGTCTGCTGCCCCTGCAACCCCCGGATAAGCGCAAGAAAATGGATGGATAGATGGGTGGATGGATGGATGCATGGATGGATGGATGGATGGATGGATGGATGGATGGGTGGATGGATGCATGGATGGATGGGTGGATGGGTGGATGGATGGTTCCCAAAACTAACTAAATATTTAATTTTAAAAAAAGCAGCATAACGCAGTGACTTCCTGAAATCAAAGTGGCTGACGCCCATGTTGTGTTCATGATCGTCATGTATGTCAAAGCAGCTGGCTTACCAAGTTGTCCAGTTCTGGGTCTTCACTGAAGAAGGGTTTATGTTCTCTCTCCTGCTGGTGCACAAAGTTTTCAATGTCCACATCAAAGCTGGCTGACGTGATGCATTCAGATCCCTGTGTGGCCTGCTCACATTTTTCAAACAACAACGCCAGCAGGGGAAACAACGGATGTCTGAGGATAAAGACAGAGAGGCACAGTGTGTGTCAGTTTGTACAGATGTTGTTTGATCTTAATTAATGTCTATACAATTGACTGTACTGTATATTTCAAGTAAATAGTGCATCAAGCCATAACTGGAGCTTGGAAAATCTTCATTTCACTACATTTCTTAAGTTCCACGACAAGGTGATTAACACATTTGTAGGAGTTCTGGGCATTTTGTGTGTTGCAATAAATTCAACTGGTGCAGCCACTACCTTGTTGCCTCTACCTTTATACAGAAACTCTCATAGGAAGGTTGTATTCACCCAAAGAGTGAGAGAGAGGCGATGACTATTCGTTCTGCACCCTGTGTCGGCAGTACAAGTTTATGTTGCTTTTGCTGTCTAATATGTAGGGCTAATATAATAGATAATATTTGGTCACTATCTGATATGAAAATTACAGTGCCGTTTTTTGAGGTCATTGTGGGTAAAAACTAGATTTACCGCCTTGTGGTTGTATGTCTTCACACAGCATTCAAGTTGCACTTATAGTTTACATCCATGTCTGTGAAAACATGGATGCTTCACACAAATCTTCCACCTGGCAGCACAGAAGATCTGTACAATTAGCACAGTTTCAAGGTAGACACACAAGATGAGTGTCACCTATTCAGTATCTGGCTAAATGTCTCTTCTTCTGCTCCTGAGAAATGATGTTGAATGATGGACAGAAAAGTGTTTTCGACGAACAATATGATGTCACAGTGAAGAATGACCTTTGACCTTTTGGATATAAAATGACATCATGTTACCACTTCAGTTTCAGTTTTGGCTCAAAACATGTTTTGTGAGGTCACATTGACCTTGACCTTTGACCTTCGACCACAAACTTCTGATAAGTTCATTGTTGAGTCTACGTGGACATATGTGCCAAATCTGAAGACATTCCCTCAAGGCACTCTTGAGATATCAGAACAACAACAATAATAATAATAATTAAGCAATATCACACGAGAGGGAGTGATGTTATACTCGTATATCGTCACGGCTGTGATTCGGTCATAGGCACGAGGCCGATGATGATGGTGACTGCATGGTGCACTGTGGCTTCACAGGCACAGCCGACTCTGCCTTCTGATCTGACAGTATGTTGCTTTTCTCCAAGTCACTGAGCTCCGCTGATGAAACACTGACAAACCTGGATGTGTGCTCAGATGGTTTCAGCTTCTCCTCTCCCTCGTCTTCCTCTGCTGTCCATTCATAGTTCAATTCAAAACTTATTTTAGGAAATAAATCCATATTTTTGGCTGTTTGACAGTGGATGAATTAATTAGCCTACAACGCAACTGCTGACCTAACTGACACTAACCGTCAGTTTTGATTTGATTGTTGACTGCAATCAGCTGTGAGGCGGAGTGATACATACACAGTGAAATAACCGTGATGTTGTACTCCAGTATCGTCACGGTTTTACTGTCTCTCAACCAATCAGATTGCAGGGCCGGAACCAACTGTTGTATAATAATACATTAGATTTATAAAGCGCTTTTGTGGATACTCAAAGACGCTTTACAACAACAAAAAAGAAAGAAAAACCAGTAATCCATAGGAAGGGAAACAAGTGAGAAGTGAAGAAAAAAGTTTGAAGAACACAGTTTTGAATGGGACGTACAGATGGAAAAACATAATACCTCTGGCCACGGCTACTGCCGGCACAGAGGCAAAAGAAAATAACATAGAGCAAGGGGAGGAGGGTAAAATGCCAAAGGAAAAAAAAACAAAAACAAACAAACAAAAAAAAAAAAAAAAAAAAAAAAACGCAGAATTTTCTAGATTATAGTCATAAATTTATGAGAGAAATCTTGGATGTAATATTTTGACAAGGACAACCAGGAAGGACATCCAGCTTACGGCGATGTGTGCCAACAGCCAAGTGACTGAGGGGGCTGTTAAAAATTGAGAGTGGGCAACTATTTTTCACAACATAAAAATCATTGATTTAACCATGCAATAGCCTCAGATAGGCTAAATAACAACAGCATAAGGCTACTGTTTCAAAATCAAATAATTTATTAATCAGAACACTCATATAACAACGAAACACCAGTAGAGCACTAAATACTTTTTGAACTTATGACCAATTACCTGTCAAAATCATCAAAGAGTGTCAGAGAGAAACAGCTGTTTGTGGCTTGCATCACTCTTGGCCTTTCTCTCATTCTCTCCATACACACAACAAACAGCTCTGTCCATGGTCCTGAAACAATACTGGCTAAAAATCATTGTACTTAAACAGGCCAAACGCACACAAAATATTTACAATTATGTCCTACTTTAGCATGGTCTGATTTCACTTAAGAAATGAAATTTGATAGCAACATGTAGATTTTTAAATGTAGCGCTTTAAATGGTTGTTTTGTCAACCATGAACCAATGCAACACTCATGGCTCAGCTATCAAAATGAAAGCTTTTATTCTTCTGTATGTGCTATTGAATCTTGTATTATTCATAGTACTGAATGGAGAATGTCTACAGGTAAACAGGTAGGTCACATGCAAAGCAGGATCACAGTTACAATCACCCTGCTAAACACAGCCTGAAACAGCAGTGACAGAGTGACAGATCACTGGCCCTCTGTGAAGAGGCGTCATGGATCAAGTCGTCGGTGTCCACAACATCAAGTTTATATTGTGCGACCATGAGTGACAGCATGTTGATGCATCTCTGTCATTTCTTTTCAATACTTGACATTTGACTCTAAGTACCCTTTACAGTCTTATTTGCCATGTTAGGAAATGCTTGTTTTCAGTTGCTCTGTCCATCAGATCTGAGAGATCTGTGTCAGTTCTGTCAGTTACAACACTGTCTGATGCTCCAGTGTCTGGTATCATCATTATCTAGTGTCATCTCAAGATTTTTTGTTTTTAAGCTAACACTTGCCAGCATGTTACGAGTGTGATTTTCCCTTTGACGCTTGACATTAGCATTTCTTTATTTCAACTTACAAAGTAATTTAATTGGCTTTGTTAAAAAGTATTATGATTATTTAACATTCTTATTTAAATGTAAGCCTACTGTCATACAAACAGATTCCTTTTACACCTGGATCTTCAACACAAGCTCTCTGACCATTAACAAACATTAATATGAATCCAACATATTTTTAGCACAAATAAACCAGCTTATTTGAAACAAAAAAAACAAACATTTGGTTTACACACCATTGAAAACTGGCTAACTGTTACCTATAAATCCTTGTACAATGACAGAAGCTAACTTATGCTAAATCACCTATTCACAATGGCGAAGTGAACTAGTTAGCTTGATTTTTTGAAAATACACAATAACATGAATAAAAGATATTGGCGAAGATAAACGGGCCTTTTCATAAAACCTATTTAGTTTGCAAACACAAAATGAATGAGGCTGTTACCCATGAATCCTAAAGCTAGCTAATGCTAAATCACTACGCGATGTGCCAATTAACTGTATTATTACCAGTATGTCAAGTGCACAGGCATTCTTGTGAGCCATAATGAATTGTTTTGTAACTTCTTCAAGCAAGAGACTCTGACACACTGACGCACTTAGCCATGTTACAACTGCTGCAGGCTTAGCAGCTACAGGCAAGCACAAATAGGAGAGGGCCCAAAAATATTTAGAGACTTATGTCCAGTGCAACTCAATTTTGTACAATATATGTAGTTTAAGGTCCCTGCTCCGTCTCTCTCTCTCTCTGGCCTGAAAAATGTCCTGCAGGTACAAGGTTAATTTTTTACGCTACAACACAGGGCTGTATAACAAAAGGTCATAGTCATGCCTAACCAACATCCATAAATCTCTTTCTCTTGTGCATAGAGACAATCTGCCAAGCGCCAACCTCCGGGGCTGAAAAATGAAGCCAACACAAAGTGTCGAAAACTGCAGTTCCTCTCATGGCCACATGAGGCTGCTTCAGGAGCCAGTCAATCCCAAAAGACAGCCATGTGAAAATGCCCAACTTAACAGCAGAAATAAACATGTTTAAAGCCTGGTATGAAAAACGGTTTTGGTCTCTATAGCTAATTTCCCTGTTCATGACAACTGTATGGGGGTAAATTTTTATGTAACTCACCTGTTTACATTATATTAAGCATATTTAAAGGCTGCTTTGAGTGATAGGCCATCTGCTGATAGTGTCCTAGGGTTCTCAATCAGATCCAGCCCTTGCTCTTTTGCAGCTCCAAAATGGCGGACTTGAGGCTTCGAAACAGAACTCCACAAACCAATGGGTGATGTCACAGTAGCTACATCTATCACTGTATGGGGTTTGCCCATGACTTATGGTGCCGCACTATTACACACAATAATAGACAAAAGGCATTGCCATAGCACAAAGAATGTGTATCTTAACGTATGACATTAACAGTGTAGAAATGAATGTATTCTCTATAGGGGTAAATTTTACCCACTGGTGCTTAAGGGTTAAAATGGCCCTAAAAAATCTGGCTTTATCGTCACAATACAACAATTAGGGATGCTACCTAACAAACTCTTTCATGAAATCAAAGTTACATACAATCAAATAAACAGCTGCAGGTAAATTTTACCTGTTGGGTGTTCTAGTGTTAAAAACTGTCCTTACGACTAAGGACCCCCTTGACTACAGGGCTTTGAGTGTATGTCCATGTTGCTCATGCAGTACTTTGTCTATGGCCTTTTAATCTGCATATGCAAAGACACATTAATGGACTTTCAATAGAGTGACTAAACAGGAGAATCCACGAGAAGAATTCAAGACATTATACGACTCCACTCCAAAACCCCTCTCCCTCCCTCGCTGTACTGTTAATAGCGTGGCAGCTCCATGACATGACATTCCCTAAAGGACATGTGGAACATATGGCAAGGTTCAGCTAGAGATCAAAAAAGGATCTTTAAGTGGATAGGATATGGTCCAGTGACAGCGCTAGGCTTCACAGTGTCACCTACATTGTTACCATCTGCCTTTTATAGGGAATGTCACTCACACAAGATCCCCTAGATACACTGTGCAATGGTCCATACTGCGCTGCTGTACAGTCATAGTACATGTCAAATTATTTAGCATTTTCACTTGGAAGAAAGCTGCTGCCCTAATGACCAGAGTGACAAAACACAACTTCAACAGGAGACTGACTCAGAATAGATGAATATTTTTGCCCCAAAGACTTAAATGGTGACTTCTCTGCCCCCCCATGTTCTTATTTCATCCTCTTTTCCTGCACTCTGCCTCTCCATACACATACACTCTCATACACTGTCCTTTGTGTTACCTTTGACTTAGAGGAAACCCAGGAGAACTTTTCAAAATATGTCCCTGTCAAATTAATTATGATAAGGACTCTTGGCAGTAGGTTATATAACCCCTGTAAGCTACTTACTAGTGGCATATTTTATTATTTCCATCTATTACATCCAGTGGATGTATAGGGTATACAGACAGGTTAAAGGAATGAAGCCAAGTTTACTAGTGATGTTTCTACCATTTTAATGCAAAAAACAGTGACGAAAGAACTAATTATTCCTGTAGATAAGAAAATTATGATTTGAAATTCAAGACACTGTCATTCAACACTATTCCGAGCTTCATGGTGTATCCAGGACTGCTTCTTCATTTTATGTAATGCATCACACATTTTCTGCTCAGATTCTGGACTGCATGAAAGCTCCTGTGTGTAGCATTTAAATGTAATTGTAGCATCTTTAAAATGTATCTGATTGCCACAATTTTCTGTGAGTACAAAAAAATCTAAATTATGGTGAACATTTGGTGAGGTTTAAATGTTGCTTTCGGCCCATTACAGTACTGGTCAGATCTATGAGGAGGGGCCAAACTGACCCAGTGTACAGGTCAGTTTGATACTGGTAAACTTTATCCAGTACCATGGGTTGTGTTGATTAACTTTACATAACTGTTACTGGGTCAAAACAATCCCTTGTTCTGGGTGACTGTATAGCCAGGCAAGACTTGGTTAACCAAGTATTGTGTCTCTGCTATACTAATCATTATAATAATAATAATAACACATTTATTTTGTAAAGCACCTTTCACAATAATAAAATTTAAAAAGTGCTTCACAGAAGAAAGTAAAACCATGCTATCAATGAAAACAAAAGCCACAAAATAAAAGGAAAATACCATAAAACATAGCCTAAATACAGGCTAATGAGGATCCCAAAAGGATAACACTAAAGACATGTTATTGTGGGACAAAGGACATTTTGAATAAGTTGTTTTTAAAGGTTTCTATGGAGACTGCAGACTGTATACCTAATGAAAGAGAGTTCCATAGTGTTGGAGCCACTACTTCAAAGGCACAGTCACCTTTTGTTTTCTGTCTTGAAAACTCCACGCTGGTTCAATATACCCAGCATGGGTACATTGTGGGTACAGTGACTTGTATGTGCACTGTGGGTGTTTTTTTTAAAATCTCCATAGAGTGAAATTCGGGTTACTGGAGTTTAAGTTATTACAGACTAACTATTCTTTTTTTTCTTTATTTTTTAAGAGGAATTATAATAATAAGAGTGCTTTCATGCTTTGGATCATATCAAATGAACTCTGCCTGTTTATTTTAGTTTAGGCTAGTGTGAAAGCTGTCAATCAAACTCTGGTCCAGACTAAATGACCAGACTGAGGCCCCGATCAAACAGAAAGCATTTTAGCAGGTTGCAAAATGCAAGGCACGCTGTACTTTTTTTTTCAGCAACGCAAAAACAGCGAGCCAAAAAAAATATATATATATATATTTTTTTTTTACAAAAACCTGTCTCCAGCAGCTTAAACTCTCTCTGTTTAATCAGGCCCTGAGACCACAAAAAAAAAAGTCTCAGTCCATTTTCAAGCTGACTCTAATCCACCCTGTCTCCTAGAAATTAGGTTCACATTGGCTACAACTAATTTATAACAGCAAATATTGTATATAAAAATGTTGATACGGGACATATCAGCAAAATGTGTGCTGACGACAAATTTCATTTGTTTTCTGCCAAAACAGGCAATCTTGCTATACAGTGTCTACTCATAGTGACTGCAGCATTCTTAATTTTATTATTGTGCTATCTACTGACATTTAACTGAAATCACAATCTTTCCCTAACCTTAATCAAAGTCCTTTTGTTGCCTTATCCTGACCACAGACAGAAGTCTGAATGCAACCCTTTACTTTGTATGTCCACCATCCACCCCAAACCCTCCTGTGAATCCAGCATGGCAAATAAATGTAATGTTTCATTGACTCAAAGACACATCTCTGAACATAATCTAGGCAGTGATTACACTGTCACCAAAACACAATTATAAATGCACTTTAGTAAAATACAAACTCTATTTCTAGGAGACAGGGTGGCTCTAGTGCAGTTTGTTTGAAAGTAAAGCAGACTAACTACAGGACTCTGTGTTGGTGGGTCTTGACTTTAGAATGGTTAATGCTGAACTATTAAGTCTATTTACTGAATGTCAGCTATCAAAGAAGTGATCTAAGTCAGTGGCTCTAAATTTTTATTCAAACGATTATTCATAAGCACATACAGCAAGGAGCAGCAGTGACCCACTGCTCGACAACACCACACCGTGAGGACAAAAACAGAGGGCTCAGCAGGGACGGAGCATCTGCCGCAGCCAGTGAACACCTTGTCTGTGGTACTTTTGACTTGACCAGCAGACTTCACTACAAGCTGACTGGCTGTAGAAATAGGTGACCAGCCTTATGTTCTAAAACCAGCCACCAGCGAGTTGACCAGCTCAGTTGCAGGTGACACCATCAGCCGGCTTGAGTTGAGCTCAGACTGGCCAGTTCACACCTCTGCAACGTTCTAAAACAGTTTTTATCTTGTCCCAAATCATCAGTCTGAACTAGGCTTAAGACTTGTTTTATGCACTCAACAGATATATTTCTCTCACATTTTGGTTGCAGATTTGTTAAAATGAGCACTTCTCATTTTCCAAGACAGTCCATCCACTTGACAGGTGTGTCATATCAAGATGCCTCATAACCAACTTATGCAGTTCTGAGGATGGCTGGATGTACTGCCAAATTTACAGAAAAGACATTGGAGGTGTTTTATGGTCATGAAATGAACATTCAGTTAACAAGCAACAGCTCTGGTGGACATTCCTGCAGTCAGCATGCCAATGGAAAGCTCCCTCTAAACTTGTGTGTCTGTGGAATTGTGTTGTGTGATCAAACAGTGAATTTTTAGTCTTTTATTGTGACCGTCCCAAGGCACACTATTGTAGTAACGATGGAGAGTTTAACACATTTGCAACTAAAACTTGTAGGAAATATATCTATTGAGTGCATCAAAAAAATCTTCAATCTTTCACTTAAACATGTGAAAAATAGGAGCAAAAACTAAAGTGTCGTGTTTAAATTTTTGTTCAGTATATTTGTGTGTATGTATGTGTGTGGTGAGTGTATATTGCGGGGGACTGCACTGACATGGAGGCAGACTGGGCCCCTGCTCAGGCTCTAACCCATGGCTCTCATTTGCAGCCTTTAATAGTCGTCTATATTATACTCTAATCTGCCTGATCCCAATTTAATGCCGCTCCCTCAGCCAGACGTGGCAGGAATACTAAACAGGAGGGTCACGTGCAGAGTGGAGAGCCTCTGCCTCGTCTGTTTAATGTCTGCTTGTGGGGTGGAGAAGAATCCAGGTGGGGGTGAAGGAGAGGGGGGACTATAACTGAGAGCAAACAGGGTGAGTCTCAGCACTGCAGATGGTGTCTTAACAAGTTATTTACTCTCACATTCAGTCGCTGTGTTATTTTTATTACAGAAAGTGGTTAATTCTGCCAATGTGGTGAGATCATTTAACCTTCTCTTTGTGTTAATATCTATGAACAAAGGAGAATAAGACATGTCAGCCCACTGGTGCAAAGAAAATGACACTTTGTCTGAGTCGTGAGGTGCTTTATAAACATCACAGACATAGAACCACATAGACTAATGCATCTATTCACAGATATCTGCTGTCAAGAAGATTTGGCACTGCAGGGCCTGAGGACCCAGGGGCATTGTGGGTAGAGCTACAGAGTACACAACACATTTATTGGCTGGTATATACAAAGACTGTCTGTGCATGACATTAAATAAAATAGTCTAGTTTAAACAAAGCAAGTACAGCAATTAAAGATGACAATCCACTTGACAGCAGAATGTCTTGCATGTCAAAGAAAGTCTTCTCAAGAAGAAGGGTGCCATGAATATGTTAAATATCTGTCACAGACTAAGTAATGTTTATTTGATTGCGTAACATGCTATAAAGATATGCTATCTATTGCTGCTTTAGAACACATTTTTTTGTTTTTGTTATTATAAAAAGGATTTCTTATTTAAACAATATCATGTTCATTTTATAACAAAATATTTTTCATGTTATTTTGACAGTGTTCTTGGAGTTAGTTCTCACTCCCAACTCATCATATACCTTTGCTTTGTCAGCGATTTTAGCGCCAGTGAGCAATGCACAGAGGCACCTTTCGCAGTGGTAGGACACGCACGTCAATTTTAGAGGCAGCCAGCAACAGCCCACGTTGCCAAATACCACTGCTTTGTCAGTTGACGTTGGTGTCAGACACTCACACAGAGAGGCTCCAATTGCAGTGGCATGATACACACCAGTTGGCGGCAGTTTGTATTGCAGCTATGGTAATATGAAAAGTGAGAAGTCCTTATTGAGTGTGAGCTGGCTGATGATGTCACCTGCAACTCAGCTGGTCAAATCACTGGTGGCTGGTTTTTGAACGTAAAGCACATTACCTGTTTGATGCAGCCAATCAGCTTGTAGTAAAGTCCGCTGGTTGAGTCAAAATGACCAAAGACAGCATGTTTTCTTGCTGCAGCAGGTGCTCCCTCCCTGCATAGCACTCTGTTTGCATCCTCACAATGTGCCGGTGTCGGATGGTGGGTCACTGCTGCCGCTCTCTAAATATGCTTATGCCCCCTCCACAAACACACATTCTCACTGACTGATTAATTGGAGCTGGTTATTTATATTATCGTGGTGTATTTATTGCAAATACAGTCCATCTGATGCTCATTTTGTTTCTGTTTTTCGCTGTTTCATCACTACTACAAATGCAGCTGTAGCCAGTACGTAACTATCACTATCCACATTCATATTTTAAGAAGCTGCAAATTATATTCAGCCACAAAATAAGCCTAAAAAGCTGCAAATCACACTGGAAGGACAGAGAGTTGTTGCATTGAGATGATACACTGTCTCATCTAAATTAGTTGCACTGGTGTGAACCAGCAGGTTTTTAGAACATTGCAGAACGGCACATTGCAAGTAGTTGCCTGTCTCATTGTGAATCTTTGGCCTGGGCTTAACGAGTTGGAATAAGAATTGTTGGTTCTTTTTAATACTATGAACCAAATTATTCTATTTGTTATAACATGCTTAAAGAAAAGACCTTGTAGCCCACATCTGCTAGAAAATTTGACACTGAAATTTTGTCAAACGCATGAAATGAGACAAGGTGTCTTTTCTTTAGTCATCTGGCCTGGCAGGAGGGTGTACATCTATTCTTGAGTATGGACCTTTACTGTGTTGTAGCCATGCATGGACAAATTAAAACAGTAGAAAAGCTGCTCACAGACGTACTACATAAAAACACAACCCACCACATGTTTAGGTCATTATATCAATGCTTGATGAAAGGCTGCAGCGTCTCTTTCGGCACTGACAGGTTTACTACCAGCCGAGACAGTGGGGCTTGTATTGTTTTTACCTTGTGAGTCTTTGTCTTAAGTAGCGGATCACTGCATCGCTTGAGTGATCCCATCCTGTCTGTTGCTGCCGTGTTTTTGGCCTCTGAAGTTACTTAAGTCAGCTATCCGTCAGTGGTGTTGAAAAAAGAGCTAAAAATGTAGTTATGTTGTCATCAACTGCAACAACATCACAACAGCTGGTATTGTTTTCAACTTGTGAGTCATCATGGTAAAATGTGGTCCTGCAGACATCTATTGTAGCAGGAACTACCTTAGAAGAGCTTTTGAGTACTTTGCCATGTAATAATATGTCTGTCCGTGTATCTTTTTATTTTTATTTTTTTGAAGCCTCAAGTTCAGCATCTCAGCCTTTGCCACCTTATTTTTTTTAGAGCAAAAAGTGACCATATTTGGGCAAGACGCTGGCACTGTGGAGGAGCCAGGGGCGGATCAGAGGTTGCTGCTAACGTGTCCGGTATGAGTGTTGAGCCAAACCATGATGTTTTTTGGAAACCTAACCACGTGTTTTTGTTGCCTTAACCTATCCATGTGCTTTTGTGGAATTGGTTGCGGCGGTTGGTTGGAACATCAACAGCAGAAACAGGAGGATACCTAGCAAGTAATACATACACGTGAGGAAGTAAATAGGTCCGACAACCCCCAGATTTCCCTTGGGAGCCCAGTATTCGTGTCCGCTATAAATGTTGAGCCAAACCATGTTTTTTGTAAACCTAACCCCATGTTTTTGTTGCCTAAACCTAACCATCTGCTTTTGTTGATGTCCAGGCTTTGGTTGCAGTATCGCAGAGCATCAATAGTAGAAACAGGATGATACCATGCACGTAATACATAGACATGAAAGTCTACTGATAAAGTGGCGATATGTTATGACTTGGGATGAGAACATGTTTCCTAACAAGATGCATCAGTATGTTTCTATAACGTTTCTATAACGTTTCTATATGTTTCTTGTTTTAATGAATACTTAAATAATGTATCTAAATATGCAGAAAAAAATGTAAAAACATGAAAAAAAAATCTTGTTATAATATGAAAAGCAATTTTGTTTTTTTGTGGTGGAAGCTGCCACTGCAAGCCTAGGATCATTCTGTAAAATATTTTAGATGACAAAATGGTACCTCTCTCTTGTTTTGCCACTGCCATTGAATCTGAATAGCCTTTTTAAGATAGGAATTGTGCAAATTTGCAGGAAAGCTCAATCAGTCTTTTTTCAGCATTGGCAGTATAAAAACAAAATCGGGGAGTGCGGCAAAATGCCGGCTACCTACTTTTGTTAACACAGAATGCGCCTTTTTCGGGGCAATGGGGGACGTGAGCAAGCAAAATGTGTAGCTCAGCGTGTGATGTAATCAGTGACATGGGAGGGAAGCCGCGGCTAGTCAGTCCTTCAGCGATTCTCTGATAAGTCGTCCCGTTCCTCACCATCCCCGTCATTTGACGGTTAATGGCCTCTTCGTTTGCGAGGACAAGGAGGGCGCGCAATTCCTTGTCTCCCCAGTTGCTCATCCTTACAGTGTCTGTCAGGTTTGTGTTTCCCTCTTGTTATTAGCTGCTCATTCCTGCTATCAGCTGTTTCCTGTTTATCCACCGCCAGTGGGGTGCACGTGCGGTGTCATCAACAGCTCCTCCCACAAGTCATCAACAGCCCCTCCCATTGCGGAAGGCTGCCTCGTTCTTTTTTAAATCAAAAAGGTTCTGCCAATATGACAACCCTACGAGGTGGAAAATTGGGCAACTCGGATCAACTCGCCAATCTGGCTCTGTGTGTCTAAACGCTGGCAGTTTGCCGGCCCATTCTATTCTATTTTTTTTTTAAAGTTGAGTATCAGTGAAGCTTGTAGACCCACACTACAGTAAAAGTCATTTGTTTGTAACGCAAAAAATATTCTGCTCTGGTGTTCATTGTTTTTTACTGTAATTTAATGTGACCATATATATGATCTGAGAGGAAACCCTGGGAAAACCTGAATCTGTATTTTATGATCGCAGATTGATATGTCAATGCACAGCCCTTTCCACTAAATCCAGACTGATAAATCTGAAGTCATGTTTCACATAATGCGTCCTTAACTCTGTCCAAATAGCTTTACAGCTTTTACTTCTCAGTTATCAGCCATGTTCTTCCTGTTGCTCCTATTCTTAAAGAGAAAGAATAAAGCATGTCTTGTTTAATGATACTGACTCTAATTAACATTCAGAAACAGCAAAGTACATTAAACTGAAACTGCATTTGTTCGACAGACTTTGTTGATGATGCTTCTGAAATTTGTAAACAATGTGTGAACGTACATGGTGAGAATCTTATCAAGACAACAGCTTTGTAAAAGCTTGATGTGGTTCCATTTGCATATAATATATTATATTCACTTTTTCTTTTTTCACTGCTGCAGTTCAGTTCCTTCCTTTGCTCATTAACAGATGTGTCAACAAACATTTCTTAAGCATGTTATGTGGAGTCATTAAAACAGAAGTGTTATAATTAAACATATAAATTTTTTCAACTTGCTATTTTCCTGTTTAACCATGCAAAGACAATATTTCTTTAGATATTCAGCCCATATTGAGGTACTGTACACCATGAAACCAAGGTGTTCTCTTCTTTCTGTGAAGCTCTTAGCTGAGTTAATTTGACGTGATATGTTTAAGATCATTATGAGTTTTTGAAATTAGCTTCAGTGTTGGTGCTCTATGGGAATGATAAGCCCCACCTTGTCATTGGTGCTCTGCGGCTAGCAGTCAGATTTGGAATAAATGATGCAAAAGGCTAAAGCTATCAAGGCAATCAGGGTTTGCATGAGGAAACGTCTTTCCTTGACGATGCACCATGGTGCACAGTTGGACCTCGCCAACTTGGAGCGGGGTAAAAACACTACCTTTCGGCGTTTTCCATGACCTTTACACAGGAAGTCAGGATTAAGGTAGATGGGGTGTGAAAAGGCATGCATTTTTATGAACGTTAACATAGCCGCATGTGTCTGTTGGTGTGTGTGTGTGCATGTGCATGTGTGAGTGCATGGTCACACTATGTGTGCTTTCCAGTCTCCCACTACCTCCTGCAACCATCCTGAGCCCCCCCATGTCGGCTGCCAGAAGCGGCAGGTTCTCTCTGCAGTGTGACGGAGTGGAGATTGCCGGCTGGGGGATCATTACAAGGGCCATAAAAGAGCGATTTACAGGACGGCCAGTGAGTGGAGTCAGCACGGTCCCCACCCTCCAGCACTGCATCGTGCTGGGTCACCAACAAAAAGCCCAAAACAGAGAATCAGAGGCCAGCAGGGGAACGTGATGACTTAAACATGAAGGTGAGGGACGTGGCAGCTCTAGTGGCATCTGCTTTATGGTTGGTGAGTCAGAGGCTGAAGAAGGAAATAAGCTGTCACTTGATTTTGATGGTTGATGAGAAGATAGTACACTCAAAAAACATGACACGCCTGGTAGAAAACCACTGTAACACTTAAAAACATGCTGTTGTTAAGTGGCAGCATTTGGCAGCTGTTTTGGAGCTGTATAAAGCTTTTGGTGAGATTTCATTGTCGTCACTGTGTTTCTTCTCCTACATGTCACCAACATAATTTTACTTAATGTATTTAACTTTACATGAAGTACACAACGCCATTCACGGGGTGCTAATTCGTTAGATATGATATTAACTGTTGTATGTGCATTTTCGTAAAATATCATACAAACCCTTGTGTGACGTCATATTGTGATGCTTGACACCTATGAAGTCAGAAAGGTTTATAACATGGTTTGACTTGACACTTCATAAATGTACTGTAAGTCCAATATTTACTCTCTTTTGGCTCTAGTGAACTGTGTCTGTCAGCTGTTTGGTGCTGGGCAGGTAGTGTACTGTGAGTTTTTACAGCTGCAGCTGAAAATGGCGTTATGACAGCATTGAGAGTGAACCAAGACAGTAAAGTTACAGACATGCTGCTTGTCTCACCCAGGGAGTATCTTAAGACTGGAGCCATCAGCGCCAAACATAATTGTATTTTCATTTGTTGCAATGATTGGTTAAATCTATGATGAGAGTGTTTCTGACTGAAAAGCATTTACTTGTACTTTTGCTTTCAATAATTAAGTACTTTTAATATCATAAGATTACATGTGATACTTAAATAGGTAAATATCCCATCGGATTTAAAACTTTTACTCAAGTAGCATTAAATAGGTGACTAACTTCTACAAAGGTCATTTTCTGGTAAGATATCTGTACTTTTACTCAAGTATGGCTTTCAGGCACTTCATCCACCACTGTTTTCAATGCATTATGTGGTGATGGGTACAAAATGTGTTAAAATTTAAGTGCTGGCAACACGAAAACAATGCAAGACAAAGTCTATATTCACAGAATGAAAAACACTTGGTTGGGCTGTGCAACAAAAATACTTGGGTAGGATCAGGAAAAGATTGAGGACTTCTTTAAAAGAACTACAAACAAGATGTAAGTGAAGTAAACCTATCTACTTTACCTTCTTTACCTTCTAATGGGTACACAGTTGACAAGAAGTAAAATAAACAATAGTCCATGTTTGTTTGTTTGCCCCATCCATCACCCCTCCCGCCCTTAGCAGATTTTCTCGCTCTTTATACTTAATTTATGTGTGCACCACAACTCATGGTTCTCATTGACTTTGCATTACCAGCATGTACTGTAATTTTCACACATTCCATTCCCACCACCATGCTATGGTGTTGGTAAGAGGTCTTATCCATTTCGGATATTTCTATGTGAACGAGCTGGCATCCAATTTTCTAACATCTAATACTTCTTAATTTTTTAAATAGTTATGGTTACTCTGAAAAAGAAAATTTACAATACTTCAATATTTGCAACCCGGTCTCAGTTCAAAGACAACGATTACCAGCACTTGGTCAGTGACGTCTGGCGTCAGAAACCAATAGCTGTTATTGTTTAATGGCACCTGCGGCTGTCAAGGGGAAACGCAGCGGGACAATAACGTAAATTAAGGGGACAAAGTCCAAGTAGGGCGGGCTGGAGGGGTGGTGGATGGGTCCAACAACCACTGACTTCCACCTAGGACGCCAGTTTTCACTTCCCCTATGATTGTAAAGCCAAAACCTGTTCTTTTTTCCTAAACCCAACCACATCTGTTTGTGCTAAACGTGAACATGTGCATTTGATGTTGACAGAAAAAAAAAAACAAAACAATTTGCAGTGTTGTATCAATGTAGTGTGTTTACTTTGAAAGAGACTGTATGCAAACTGTACATTTCCTGTGAAAATTAAAGTGTATTGTGAAAAGAGACAATGCATGTAACAGGCTGAAGTTGACACGGTGTCCCAGAACGTCAACAACCAACGCACCCAGGGTCATGTTATATGTCTACGTGTAAAGTCCACGACCAAACATTGTATGTGATGAGGTTGGAGTGAGAATGTGTTGCAACTTGAAGCTAAATGCAAGACTTTAAGCGGCTGATAAATGGAAGCAGGACAACAACGCAATGCTCAGACTCAGACAGACAAGAGAGCTGAGACAAACAGTGAGCATCTACAATTCCATTACATGTGCAACTCTGCTAAGGCACATTGTGTTATAGAGTCACATGCTGCAGAACAGCTGTGAATGAACCTTGGGGTCAGATTTTTTTGTCAACTGTTTCCAGGTCAAGTATGAACTTCCAGTCTCAACAGGAATTATTCTTTGGTAACCAAAATTGGAGTTATCGGGTTTTCTCCCAACAATGAAAAAATGTGAAACCAGCAGATGCAGAGCTGCGCATAAAAACATGCTCCAATCAAAGCAGCGTAGACATTGATGGAATAAGTCATGTTTGCCTTCTTTCGTAATAATCTGGCAGGCCACCGAGGGGGTACAGAAAGAGGTGGGGGTGGGGTTTGAAGGTATGTGTTTATGTGGATGTGTGTGTGAGTTGGGGAGAGAGAGAGATGGAGGTCTCTCACTCTCTCTGCTCCCCACTGTTTGCCAGCCTAATCAGGCCTGCTGTACCCCCGTATATTAGAAGCCAGTTTGCAGTGGAGTCCTGCTGCGTTTGCTCCCGACAAGGCCCCCGTTTCCCCAGGCTACATGTCTGAAGCACACCCTGCGCGAGGGTGTGTGTGTGAGGCTGGGGTTCACACCCACACACATACTGTGCACACACACACACACACACACACACACACACACGCAAACACAAAGAACTCTCAGCACTATCTGAATAAATCCTGTCTCCTTTTCTCCACTTTTCAAACTCCCCTTTTCACTCCCATGTCTGGTCCTACACTTCACTTGGGGTTTTGTTCATCTGAGGCCTCCTGACCCAAAAAGCTCTATCCACTCTTTGGTTTGTACAACAGCTCTCCCACCAACAGCCATAACCACCAGTGCAGGCTGAGTTTGCAGTTGCCTGCGTGAAATTCTGGCTGAAGCCCACAGCAGATGTATACAGACGGGACAGAAGTGTAGTTTTTCTCCTAACCCAGTGTAAACTATCCTTGCTTTACAGTAAATTACAGTCATTTTCACCACCTCTTCTTTGTGTCCTTTCACATTCCTACATGCCACACCAGTCACAGTGGGAACATGAGGTGCTGTCCTGTTCCTGCTAGCTCTGTGCTACAAGGGGAATAAACACTCCAGATCACTGCTAGATGCCATCCAAAAATGGCTGCAGAGCAGAGTCACTGTCCATGTTTGGGAGGGGCGACCATAGGGATAGGGATGTACCACTTGTAAATTTCTGGGCCAATACGGATACTGATATCAATACCAATGTTTTTTGTTGCTGTTTATTTGGTTTTTGTTGTTATTAATTCCTCCTTTTGTGCCAGGGAAACAAAGAAACCTCCATTATAAAAACATAACTTAAGTGTTTTGAAGTCATTCAGGCTGTCACTACACTATGTTTCAATGAGCACAAATTCAATCATACGAATTTATGAAACAACCTTTAAAATAACCTTTTTTTTTTTACATGTACTGTAAAACATTTCTTTTAAAAAGAACTGCTTCCAAAGTCTTTTCACTACATCTAATACATCATTATTACCTCTGTAATATCTATTGTAAATTGCTGTGAAGACATCAAAAAAGTCTCCTTCAAACAGCTGTATTTATTCAAGTTTCAGGCCAAAAGAAATTTATTTTACAAGATTAGATTTGAACTCATCATGAGAATGGTATTATTTACCTTTGCCCAATCCTCATTTTTACTGCATAGTGCTTGAACGCATCATAATGTAACTCAGTGTAACGTTCCTTAGCTGCTCCTACCACCAGCTGCTAGCAGCTAATAGCTAAGGTTAACTAGCTCTCCTCCTGCAGATGTCAACACAGACTTGTTTTTCACAAGGTAGCATTATCAGCTACATCAAAACTCAGAATGTTGTCACTGTCTCCTCCACCACCTTGTGCATGTGTGTGACAATCATGTGTGTATTCAGTTAGCATTAAAACCAAAGTTAGTGGTGTCGTCAGAAAAAATGTCAAAAATAAGATTTACTGTTAATAGGTTGTTAACAGATCATCAAATTCATTTTCATTCTCTCTGCTCCATATTGAACCTTCCATTTTAATGGCCATGTGTCCTACATTTTGTTGATTGACTTTTCCAACAGATGTTTACATTTTTCTTCTAAAATTGACTAAGTGACACAACCAGAAAAACATCAGCAACTGTCATCAGTAAATGTCGTCTTATTTGCTGATAGGCCAATGGCAGTCAACAAGGCCAAGTAAACAAACTACTATGCAGGCCCCCAGTGACACGAGCGATGGAGCCAATCAGAGTCTGGAGCATGTTCCAGGACACCACCATTGATGAGCCTGTCGTGGATTTAATTTGTAAAACAACAGACGCAACTGTACTCAAAACTACAGTTAGATCATTCCACAACCAGAAACCATGGATTAACGGAATCATTTGGGATGCTATAAATACACACAATGCAGCCAGTCAGTTTCATTTCTTCAGGGGCTGGGTCCCTTCAAATTGACACAGCCACGAAGGAAAAAAGAAAGAAAACACATGCAATGGACCACCTCCCTCCTACAGGTCTGAAGTTCTGCTCCTCTTGACACATACCTGCACATTCTTCTGGTCACACAACACACTTTCATACATGCACAAAAAACATCTTCACGTATGTCTGTCTAATTTGTCACCTTATGTCCATTACACATACACCCAGGGATGAAGGCATGTTGTTTTAGACTGCATTAGTTTTAAATTGGTGTACCTAATAAATTGGAATCTGTGCGTGTCTGTGTATGTCAGTGTATGTGTATGCATACAATATATGTAAATGTAACACACACACACACACACACACACACACACACACACACACACAGCCCTGCATAAACTAATCAGTGAAGGAGAAAAGTCAATCAAATATAGGTTCTGTGTCTAGCAAAAGTTCCTTTCACTGAAACAAAAACGTAAAGATAAAATTTCCGTCTGAATGACTGTTTCCAGAGGGCATTACTTGACAGCTGTGAAGTGCAAATGGTGTTCTTTTCTCCTCTGTGTTTGCTGTAGGCCACTCTTGTGCCAAGAAAAGATAACACGGATTACTAAATTGCCCAAGTAAAAAACAAAAAAAGAAAATTGTGGACTTCCTTTCTCATCCAAAGTCAAGCAGAGAGGAAGCTCATAAAAAATGGGTATCTGAAAGAAACAGCCAATAAAACCACTTGAGCTTTGACACAGTTTCCTGCATTCAGCAGCGGCTGAGCACCAGCACATGCTGACCTGCTAAATGGGGGAGGCACAGCCTGCTTTAAGCCCGTCAGACAGTGAGAGTCTTTGCACTGCTGGAAAAGCAGCGCAGTGGTCGAGGATGCATTGATGCATTGTGGCAGTGAGGATAAACAGACTTTATGGTGCATTACGGAGGCAGGCAAACACATAGGCGAGCGCAAATGTGGCCAACGGCATCCTTGGACGTGTCAAATTAAACGCGCTCCCTCCTGTTGTGTACAACATGAGAGGTCTTCAAATCTTCACTTCTTTTTTATGCCATTAACAACGAGTGCATATGCGAGCATAAACGCACCCGAGGCTGGATAAATTCCTGTATGTCTTGGAGTTTGGCGGCTGTCAGCGTGACGGCATGTTAACCTCCCCACAAATACACACACACAAACCCTTAAATCCAGTCTCAATGCAAAATACCCCGGCTGACCAGCATGGGAGAGGCTTTCAGCAAAGACCCACTATGGAGGGGAGTGAATTATAATATGCACCATACAGGGCTCTGCACTGCAACACTGGCAGCTTTGGAAAAGGATCCCACTGCTGTCAAAACACAGAATAAATCAAATTTTAATCCTGTTTTCTTTCACTTTCTGATGCTAATAAAATATGTTACATATTATGTTTGTTAAGTCAAGTAGACTTCAGTATGTTTGATGAACAGGTTCTTATAAATTAAACATCTAAAGAACAGATTGTGTCTTTTATTTTAGACAAATCAGGTAATAGCCTCCTGTCTAGAATAGTGTGTAGACCATAGAAATGTAGTGGCTCTTACTGTATACAGCAAGTGTAATAATGGTCTTAGTGCTTATTATTGATTCTCTAAGTTCTCTACATGTAAAGCAAGTGAAGCAGTTAACTCAAACAAACGGCAAACATAAAAGTATGACCTTAAAACAGCGTGTTCTGGTAAACACAGCTCTTCTACCCGAGTTGTTTCTGAGCATCACAAGGACATTTCTGTTTTAAAAAAGGGACTATTATGAAGTCTCTTTCAATTAAGTGCATGTTTCCATCTCCAGCCGATTCTGCTTCCATCAGCCGCAAACGCTACATTCGCAACCCAAAAAACAAAAGCCTCACCGGCTTTTTAATAAGATGCAGGGAATCCAGAAGGATCTTTATAGTAAATGCCACAACTCATTAGGCTAATTACCCTATCACACATTTACTCCGCTGCTAATAACAAAGTAGGCAGAGAGACAGAGAGAGGGAGAGAGGAAACCACACATCTCCTCATAAAGTTGGCATTCTAGCAATTAGTGAAAAGAAACATTAAAGCCCACACAGACTTCCTGAGCAAAATAATTAAAGAAAAATGGCAGAGATGCTGATTCTCCATGCTTTTCTCTTTTCAAAGTCTACAGCCCCCATATGAGCACTGCGTAGAGGCAGGAACACTGGCGGATTCGACTTCTATTAAAATAAGAGTGCTATTTGTGTTTTCCTTTTTTTTTTTTTTTGCATAATTTGACTCACTGTGGGAGACGGTGACTTGTGAAGTCAAATTTAATTGCGTTTATAACAAGGTAACAAGGTGCGTTTAGTCATTAGCTCCTTGCATGGGCAAAAATAATTTCAAAAATTCTAATCTGCTCTGCCTCCTCTGGGTACAGAACAGCAAGGCTTTCACTTAAGAGCTACAAATAATCATATTTTAACAGCACATGCTGGTGAATCCTGAGCTTGTGAGGCTCCGTGAGCTCAATGCTGCCTCTGACACTGTTGATCACAACATTTTAATTGGCCATCATACACATTTACAGACTCAGCTGGCTCTATATTCTCCATAGCACCATTAACCAGTAAGTAACTTGAGTTCCCATCTTAATTCTCATTTTGTCGTGTCACATAAAGACACTGATAATATACAGCTATATGTGCCTGTAAAATGAAATAATATGGACCTATTTCAGGGAATTGCTAAAGTGCTAAAGGAGTAGGAGTTATTCATCTAACTGATGGTGTTTTAGAGAAGATGAGCCCAACAATAATCCAAACTTTGTAAACTACTACAGCTTATTTGAATTTCTCTGTCCATGCAATATGTCATATAAAGAACTCGCAGTGTGCATCTACTGCTAGCTCGCCTAGCACCACTGAATTAGCTAACGTTACAGCTCAGTTGAGGAAGACGCCACTAATGTTTACATCTCTTCTACGCTTCCTTCCGCATTGTGATACGGTTGATGAGTGTAGTTCGGTTGAAAGACAGTAGTTCCCATATGAAACTCGTCACAGCAAGGTCTGTGGATTATCCTGAGTAACCGGCTCATGATTTGTAGAAGAGACATTGCTGCTGAGTTTTTCAACTGTATTTTTATGTCACTTTGCACCACAAGCCGCTTTGCATTTAAAGAGAGAGGGCAGACATCTGTACAGCTGATATCTCTAACACAAGTTATGCATGTTTTACATTAAGTTCTAATTGTAAATATACTATGTCAAGTGTATTTTTCCAATGTGTAGTTTCACTGCTTGACTTTAAAGAGCTGTGTTAGCACAGTGGGTTATATTTACCTTTAGAATCACTGAAAAAAAGTGTAGCCTATAAGGAATAGGTCAGCATTTTGGGAAATATGCTTATTTGAGAGTCAGTGGAGAAGATGAATACCAATCTTCTGACTGTTGATGGTTCTCAAAGTCAAGGATGCTTCCTTGGTAGGATGGGTCCTTCTAACGGAGGCGAGGCAAGACTCCTTCCTTGCATTTAGGTCCTGTTTATACGACAATGATTTCAACTGAAAACGGTAAACTTTAGTTGCATTTTGGCCGATCGTTTTACATGACAGCGGCGTTTTGGGTGCCTGAAATCACAATTTAAAAACGGGTTCCAGAGTGCAACTTTTTGATAACGGTAGCGTCTCCGTTGTCATGTGAACTTGCAATATGCAGTTCCTCTGAAAACTGAGACTTTTCACACATGCGCATTACGGTTCCAGTAACTAGGCATGCCGACTGTCACAACAACAATGCCGAACTCTGTTTGTGCTGCTCACCCTGTTGATTTGAAGTGAAGTGTAGATATGTTACTGTAGCAACTCCACCTCGTCATCCATCCAGACAAAGTTATCTGTGCATGCTTTCGCCATTGTGTCTTCTTTGTTTTGGTTTGTAATCACCGCGTTGTAGAGGAAGGTGCTTCAGCACAGGCGCATGACGTCATGCTGTGGTGTTGCTTTGCAAATTGGCCTGGCTTGCATTCTACAGTGTCTCCAGTAGATTTTGCGGCTCCATTTGAACAGGGATCATTTCAATAACATCGTCATATAAACGCAGAAGTTTTTTAAAACGCCAAGGACAGACTTTTCTGTTTTTAGAGAAACGGTTGTCATCTAAACAGGGCCTTAGTGGAATAGGCTAGTGAATGCCCAGGTGTGCACCATCCTGGCAAATCATGCGCAAAGAACAGTGGGTACTTCACGCCCCCTGAGGAGACACACACACATTCTTGAAAATTCTCTGAAGGAAGGACACCATCTTCAGTAGAATTTAAAGGATCCTTCACATTGGAACAGTCCAGCAAGATCTGATGACGTAGCCTCCTTGAAATTCAACCATTTAAGGATCCTTCCCTGACTTTCAGAGACACCGTGTGTTATGTACAGTACACGTGGTTAGCCTAGCACAAAGATTGGAAGCAGTGGGGAATAGCTAGCCTGGCTCAGTCCAAAGTTATTCCGACGAATTTAAATGTCGGATTCTGTCTATTTGGGTTAGGGTTAGGGTTAGCTGTTGTTCCATAAATCAGGATGTGGCAGTTAAGTTCAACCATGAGCCTCCTTTTTTGTAACATGGTTCAATAAGGGCTCATCGCCTGTAGTTTTACAGTTGACATGACTATTATTTGACCATTATTTTTATACATTGAGGAATAACATTTAATTATTACAATGTTTTAAGATTACATCTGAGTGAAGGAGTCATTGCTCTCATAAACACATTAGTGCTAGCAGAGTTACAGCAACTCGTGGTACTTTGAATACAGTTGGGAAGAATGACTGGAACATATGTTCTGTGTAGCACTACAAGACTGGAGATTTACTTAATAGAGTGTCCAGCCATGATAAAGAGAAGCTTGCTTCACTTACGGTCGAGTTACACCGCTGCTGTTGTTATGCTGCCTTATGAAAAACAATGTAAATGCCACTCATTTCTTTTAGACTAGCACCTATTAAAGTTTCTGAGGCACAAATCAGTGTCAGTGAAATAGGCAAATCCATGTAACAAAATTCAATGGGTACATGTTAACTTTAAGTTAATTATGCAATGTAAACCCCAATCCATCCATAACACAATTTTTTTTTTTTTTAAGTCGACACAAATGCACTGGATTGTCAAAATGATATAAAAGCTGGATGTTTACTTGACATAAAAATCATCCCTTGTGAGCTTGACATCATTTTTTGAGTTTTGAGTTAATCTGACGGAAATTTATAAAGCCTATTTCACCTAATTAGTTTAGGCCAATAAACAACACTTGGTGCATGTAACATATTGTGGTGTGTTGGGGCTGAATGGGTGGAGTTTTCCAGCATGCCATGAGACAATGTGTTTAAGGCCATAAGCTGACGAAAACTGTGTTTAAATGTGCTCTAAATCACTCACATTACCCATTATGCAGTGATTAATGTTTATGTATTTCACAATGGTTCTAATAGGTTACATTTAATTTTGTGGTAAAAGACATTTTGCACCATGAGTTAAGCCGTATACACAATTAGTGACCTATGACCAGTTAGTGAAAATGAGTATATTCCCAATATGTTGATCTGTTTCTTTAATCCATACTGTTCGTGTGTATGCATGTACATTGCCATCCTGTTTGCTGCAGCACAGTGTCATCAGTACACTTTTTACAACCACACGCCACACAAACAATACACACTGCTGCAAGTCCTCCTCTACTGTGCATGTTTAAAAATGTTTTACATTAATTAACACACCCAAGAATGGATACACAGATCCCGGCTCTTATAGAGGCACTCCAATCAAGCAGCCAATAAAGTACATTAGCATTATTAGCATTAATATATTCTCTCCAGAAGACAACAAGAGAGCTGAAGCTAGATTTAAATAAACTTATAAATAATAAGGCCTATATCACTGCTACAAACAATCTTGTGTTTAGCTGTCACTGTGAGATTCCTCTGTTTTTGCTTTCCTGTTAATGTGGTTTAGAAAAGGAAGAGCAGGAAAGTGAAGATCCAGAAAGCCCGTGTAGAAGCAGAAGAGGGGCTGGCTTGGACTGAGGCACCCCCATTGCCACACAGCACCACCACCACCCGGAGCTGCTCTAAACATGGCTGCTAACATCAAAGGCTGCCTTGTATCTCAGAGGAGCTGCTAAGGACTTTACAGCAGCTCGCCTCAGGCCTGAGCACGGGGGCTCGCACCTCCTCAGACAGCAGTGATGGATACCCGCGGGTGGGACCTGAGGAGCTGGGACAGACGGCTCAACGTAGTCTGCAGTGTCATCATTACAGGACGGGCTGCACCAGACAGTGCAGGGCAGCTCGTGTCTCACTCGACTCAACAAATCTAGTAAGTTGTTGGTTTGGTGCCTACACCAGCTCGATTAAAAATGTCTGTATTTTGAATAATTTACTTCATAAATAGATAATACAAGCTCATTATAAGGGTGCATCAATATTCTAGTGATAAGCTGAGAGAGGAATGAGGTGTTTTTTTTTTCCTTCTTTTTTTTTTTTTTTACTAGAGTTTTGGGTTTCACCCAGCAGTGATTTTCTTGCTTATTTTTCCACACCTAACAAGGTGGTGCCTTCGAGGGCTTCTACATGGTAAATAAAAAAAACAATTTGGAACAAATGTCTGTAGGGTGATCTGTAAACATCCTAAAATAAGGGTGACAAAAGAGGAAAAAAGGCAAAAAGCTTATCTCCACTTCAGTGTCAACAACATTTTCTCACAATGATTTTACTCAGAGCTTACTGCAAAATATTCTTAAAGGGGAACTATGCCGATTTCCAAAATTCATAAATGTTATTCCTATCGTCTAAGACAGTCCAAGAATATTAGTAAACATGAACAACTTTCCCAAATCCAAAAGCCACAGTAATAAAACTCAAATTTGTGATGTCATATGCTATAAAGCCAAGAAGTGCTCCTCAGACATTGAATTGGGGAAGACATTTTAGATGACATTGATACTCTTTTTCCACTAAACAAGGTCTGGTTCTTGAACCAATTCTGTGAGATTCTTGGAGCCATGGTGCTATCTAGCAAACCAGCCTTTGTTTTTAACCCAGTCTCACTCCAAAGTCATCGAAAACTGGCCTTTGGACATCCAGCATCAGACACCTATGAAAAAAGCTGTCAGCATGATACGCACCCAGTCACCATTACTATTTAACCATGCTCAACAGCATCAGGGGGAATGCGGCTGGACAACAATGAAAGTCAATGAAGTGAAATTACAAGTAGGGCGGGCGGGAGGGGTGGTGGAGGGTCCAACTACCACCAACTTTCACTCAGGAGGCCAATGTTCACCTCCCGTATGATTGTAAAGCCAAACCTTGTTCTTTATTCCTAAACCCAACCATGTGTGTGTTGACTAAACGTAACCACCTGCGTTTGTTGTTGAAGGAAAAAACAATGCATGTAACAGGATGAAGTTGACAAGGCATCTAGGACGTCATTGACCAATGCATCCACAGTACCTTGCGTGTCATATCTCAATGTGGAAAGTCTATGACCAAACGTCAATAGGTGACAAGATTGGAGTGAGAATGTGTTAGCATTTTCACCAATGTCGCACAGAACCTCTGTAATCAAGGATGTGTCATCAACGGAGGCCGTTGCACAATGCACAAAGGTTAGCAGCAAAGTCGTGGATTACATTAATTAACTTCTAACTTTTTGCTTTGTCAGTATAGATATTTGTTTTCACGCACAAATCAAGCATGGACCAATTACAGACCACTACACAAGTTTTCTTCAGAAAATACCTCAACTGACTTCTCCATCCTCTTTTTCCAGCCATTAGAATATGGCACACTCACTGATGTTGTCCCTTTCGGCACTTCAGGTCAAGGACAACGTGCTATTTTTTGGTTCCAGCCCAACTTTTTGGGTTCTGAAACAACTTATGTTTGGTCAAAATATTCTGAACAGTTCAAAATTAGGTGCAGGAACCGGTTCCATGTTGGTGGAAAGGGGATACAAGAGCAACAGAGGGAATGTTCTGAGTATATAGGTACATTTTATATTTCAGAACTGTGAACACTACAGTAGAATAAAGCTCATTTGGGAAAAAAGCAAAGAAACATTCTGTGTGTCCACAAAATCAGTCTCCCATTCTTTGTCTATGGAGAAGCTCCAGATTTTGAACCCTATGACATCACAAGTTTGAGACTTACTTCTCTGGTTTCTGGCTTTGAGAGAGTAGCTTGTGTTCATAAATATTGATTGAATTTTCCAAGGCCATGGAAATATTGTATTGGAATTCTTAATTTTGGCAGTGTTCCCCTTTAAAGTTTGCCTAAAAATGTATTTTTTAAAAAAATCACACTGCCTTTGATAAACAGCAATGGTTTAGGTGTACTTATTTTGACACAAAATGAAATCTCTTTTACAAAAGTGCAGTGTCCCCCTAAGTGCGATTCATTTGTATATTTGGACTTCACCAATAAGTATTAGCAAACTAGTAGTTTAATATCAAAATGAGGTCTCTACCACTTGGAGAGTGATGCTTACCTTTGAAAATGACTGTTGGCGTGAAAGAGAAATACATTATGTTTTACAATTTAAGTCCGGAACCTTACACAAAACATTTGCTGGTTTAAATGCGTTTTTTTTTTTTGTTTGTTTGTTTCCTTTAGCCCTCTTGAGTGGTTATAACACAACACAATGACGGAAAAGCATTAGAAAGCATTCATTCATTTATGCATTCATTCATTGTCTCGCCCTAATAATCAGAGTCATAAGAGGCTTGAGCTTCTGTGCAGAAGTTAGAGAAACAGCCTGACTACTGGCAGTATATCAAATGCTTATTTTAAAGTCAATTTATTAAATCCAAGGAAAAAGAAATTGAGGGTGCTTCTGCTCGCCTTTGATGAGTGAAAGCATTTATTGAAGGTGCTCTTTGGTTTATGAACGACACTAAGTGAAAATTGAAGGAGGCACCCTTCAAGTGCAATTTTCAAAAGCTTTAAAGTCATGGCTAGTTTAGGAGAACATATTAAAAACAACACTAGTGCTTGTGGCCTTCATCAGCAAGAAGCACATCAAGTCAATTAGGTACAATTTCTTAAAGCTAGTGTGGGGTTAGAGAGAATATGCAAAAATGATTTCAAAGGAAAAAAGAAGTGGAAGAAAATTCAAGGGCAGGATGGTGCGCATAGCCAAAACTAGTTTGACAAGTACTCATATTTAATTTAGCAAAAGCCAAAGTGATTACCAGTTGCAAAAGAAAGTGGTGTTTCATAGTAGTGCATCATCCACCCAAGATAGACGTATACACCCTCTAATGGCAAATAAACTGCTTATGGGAGATTGAACCAACCTGTAAACAGCCCTCTTGTCAGACTCAAGCTGGGCCTGGGGGTCAAGGGTCACACTGACAGAGGTATTTCCTGCTGCAGAGGCTGCTGGGATATGGACCTGTGGGGTCTTGGTGTTCTGCTGAGTGGTGCCCGTCATCTGGGGACACAAAAAAAACAAGAACAGAACAAAATTACGTCACATTTAAGCTAACAATAAAACAGCCTACAGCTAGCATGCTAGTTGCTCTGTGAGGCTGTACTTAGGCACATCAGTGCTTTGAGCTAAATGCTAATACCAGCATGCTAACATGTTTAACTCAGTACCTTTACATAACATGAGAGAAAAATTGATTTATTGTGTTATCCAGCTAAAACCATACTAAATCCAATTTCTCAAAGTTGGACTAACACACCCAGATTTGGGAATCATATTACTTCTGCATGTACAGTATACAGTTAATCGGACCCAACTGGTCTAGGTGCACTGCTCATGCTCCACAGTTTCTGCCCACGGCTTTAACCCAAAAGTCAAATACCATTAAATGCATAGTAGAAGAAGAGAAGAAAAAGAAAAAGTAAAGCGTACACCAAAATGTTCAGAGCTTTAAAGTTGTCTACCATGGTACCAGTTTGCAGCTAGCAAATCGTAGCTAACTTGTATATTGATTGCTTGGTCTGTGACATAATGGGTCACCCACAAAAAGGTCCAGTACTAACAAGCTGAAAGGGGGTATATCACTACCTATCATGGCAGAGTGTAACATACTTTAGTCAGTAAATCGAATCCCCTCCCATGCTTATATACTTGGACAAGGACAGAAGTCCAATTAAATGGCCTAGTCAAGCTGCAGTGGCTTTCTCTGTCAAATAGCTGTCTGTTAGTCACTCACTCTACAGCAGGAAACGGCCTTTGCCAGTGTAGCTTGACTTAACTGTGCATGTAAACGTATTGACTCTTACTGTATACCCACCTATCTGTCAAAAAGTTAGTGAAATATAGGCCTATAGGAAAGTGTGCCCACTTCCCCTTGATTACATATCCATCTACCTGGTGGTACAACTACCACTGTGTAAACCAAAATTGTAAGAGATTGGTAAGGGCTATCTTCGCAGATCAAATTGCAGAAAACACAAAGGGAGATGGAGATTTCAAATGCAGCTAGAATGACAAAAATCCATTCAGCTACTGTAGAGATATCAATATCTAAAATCAAGTAAACTTTCTTTGCCGAAAACCTGAGATTGCAGGTTTCAAGGAGTATAACAATAGTCTGCTATAAGCTGTAGGTAGGTGATTTCTACAAACTGACCCAGGGAAACATATTGAACATTTGACCTGAGGGAAAAACATTGCATAAAACCCTTTGAAAGCTCTCCTAATGTGTCATAGTCAGATGATATTGAGTTAAGTTGCATGGTACCCTGGGAGACACACTCCCGCACAGTTTAGGCTGGATGGGGTGCCATCAGTTTTGCAGGTATTTTTTTCACAATTAACCCGAAGTACTGGACAGTGGGTCACCATGTACTGTATGTCTCTATGAGTTTCATGGCAGTCCATCTAATACAGTGGTTCCCAACCGTTCCAGCCACAAGGTCCAGATTTCTCTTTAGTCATTAGTTCAAAGTCCACATAGTTTTGTTTATCAAGCTTCATACTTGCGTTTGGCCATGAGGTCAAGCTAGTTTGCTTTCTCTGTCAAATAGCTGTCTGTTAGTCACTCACTCACTCTACAGAAGGAAACGGCCTTTGCCAGTAATTCACTTCACTTAAAAAATAAAATTTGTTTTTTTACAAACTTTACAAATTTGCAAGTCATTTGCAGTCCATTCAGAATGGACCGGTGACAGAACTTTTTGACTGCGACCCACTCATTCGGAACCACTGATCTGTTGATATTTTAGTTGTGGACCAAAGCTGTAGACCAACATTGCTACTAGCATGGAAACATAAATTTATAGCAGAAAATTAAAAAGAACAAAAATGAATGTCTTTTTTACAATGTATCCCTGTTTGTAAAAATGATCTAAACTGAATGGGAAAAAAAACTGCAAACAAACCAACCTATAATTCGCTTTAGTTAGCTTTAGCATGGGCTTGTTTTTTCTGATGTGTGGGTGGCTGCTAACCTAAAATCAAACCATTGAGTCACTTCAAGGAATAATGTGTAAGACTTAAGAAGATTTACTGGTACGTAACAGTGAGGATTGCAGATTGCAAGTGACTAAAATTTCTGACCCTTAGAATCCCTTCAACTGTTCATTGTTCAGGAGGTTTTTACCATGAGAGGTCTTTTCCTTCTCCAAAACAAACAGACCAATGATTTAAACCAGCAGAAACACCAAAAGTAGTTTCATGTAAAAAAAAGAAAAAAAAAAAAGAATCCATCTCTCTCATCACGGAGGTGCTTCTAATTACAGTGGCCAACTCAATAACAAACCAAATGGCCATATTTAGAGCCAGTGTTTGGTTTGTAGGCTACTGTAGAAACATGCCGATCTCCATAGACAAGGACCTGCTCCCTATTTGGATATAAACAGCTCATTCTTTCATATCACAAAAATGTGATAATTCTTAATTTTAAGTGATTATACACTAAAGAAAACATTCTAATTTTTTTCCATTTACACCAACATATAGCCCCAAAATACAACACACTGGAGCTTTAAACTTGCTCACTGAACTGCTGAACGTCAGGCTAAATATGAAAATTACACGACCAAAATAACCAGTTTTTCAATTATTTAAAAATCCTAACATAAACTTCTTCTACTTCTCGTAATGAGCACACAGCTGCTTGAGAGGTGTAAGTAATTTTTTAATCACTTTTCAAAAGCAATAAGGTGCAACATGCATCTGATGCCAACAGACTACAAATGAGGATGTAGCTGGAATGAATCATTGTTGCTTGACAGGTCAGTAGCCTTGTAATGAAGCTGTTAAACACAATGACTGAGATAGGATAGATTTCGTAATTGAACAAGGCATGCTCAGGTCATATATAGATTCCTGTTAAATGATAAATATTCAATTAGGATTTAGCAACTTAACAATGTGTTCACAACCAGCCATACTACTGAAGCATACTGTATTCCTTTGCTCTGAGGATCCACAGTACTGTTGGCTCAACATGGAATCATTATAGAATCTGGTCTTTGGTATTATTTGTGCTGTAGGGTGGCCAGGGGAGTGACATGCTTTACGAACACAATCCGTTGTCTTCTTCATCCCTTCCCACCCCACTTGGGTCTTTCATTCGTTCTCTCTGAGGAAATGAGTCGAACAACCCCCCATCCCCCGCCTTTTTTTTTTTTTTTGAGTCGTGGTGGGGTGGGAGGAAGCTTCAAGTCTTAATCCGAGCACCAAATGGGAAATAAATTAGCTTCTTCACACTTAACTAGCTCTCATTTGCATTTGCCGAGCGCGCAGACTGCAGCTCGGAAGCTCTCCCATGGCACTAATCCTCTGGGCGAAAGTAGACAGAGGTGGTGTGGACGTGGAGGAGGGTTAGGCAGTCGGATGAACCTGCTCTACCTCCCCTCCATGGGATGGTCTGCAGTGTTAGACTGAGCCTTGGTCCAGCCCCGTTAGGCTACATTAATTACACTGACCTGTTGGTGGCATCACATGTTATGTTAAACACCGCAGGCTGGGGCTTGACCTCTTATTCTTACACTCTGACATACAGTACATATCACTCATGTCTTAATTATAAAATGCAATTCAACCTCATGAAAAAATCGTTTTAATATTCCTGCAAAGACTTATGTTTGGGACCTCAGAGACCCCAGCTGTAGAACATGGTTACCTACAGTGGATGCTCTATACCTATGATTTGAGTTAACAATTGTTTTTGCGCAGCACTACCCCTTCCAAATCCAAAATCATGTGAGTAGTCTGGATTTTTGTGATTGGACTTTTCTAACAGTTTGTTCATTAGAGCACTAAAAGGGTGTTAAACCTCTCTAAGGTCTATTCAACCCAAAACGTCAGTTACACCACTATGTAAGATGACATATTGTATATTGTTTTATCAGCAAATAACTTTTTGCGTAAAGCAGTGTTCATTCTGTCCCATATATGAATTTATTTTCTCAGGATGGTAAAGGCAGGACCTGCCTTACTCTCCCTTACTTTGCCTCTGATTAGCATATCCTGATATTCTTAAGGCTTATTTGTACTCCCTTTAAATAGATACATCCATTTCTAACATTGTAAACAGCACTGCCCTCATACTTCTTTGCGTTCATGTTGGCATAGATACAGCAATAGATGGCACTAGAGGGCGATTTTAAAAGTTTCACACAACAAACGAGGCAACGGTGAAGGAGGTTGTAATATTGTACCTTTTAACAGAGGCAGAGTTGCAGACGGTGGTGGCCTGTAAGGCCAATAAATACATTGTGGCATGTGGACGGAGAATTACTTGCGCTACATTACTGACTTGTTCCATTACGGCATTTTTTAAATGTCTTTGTGGTCTCCTTCAGTCCTATCTTGCAGGCGCAGTCGCTTCCAGCTGCCTCTCTGTCAGCTCCACTAAATGTGTACTATATTCGAGTCTTCTGTCTATTTTGCAAGTCTTAGTGGTGCTTTTTGGAGTTGGTGTTAGACAGTGGCGTGTGGCTGCAGGCCACTCACTGGGATGAGAATATCAATTTATCAGTCTGTAAACTTTCCTTCTTACTTCTAGCTAGCTAGCTGCTAGCGAGCCAGGTGATTTTTCAAATGTAAACATCAGTAAACATCAAGGAAGATGGAGAGACAATAGACATCAGCTGAACTAGCATTCTCCTAGCCATACAAACTTTGGAAAATAAACTCGACGACCTCCATATCAGGAACTGTAATATCCTCTGATTCCTTGAAGCTTGGCTAAATCCTGGACAGTGCCATTCAGCCAGGTGACTCTTTTTCTATATGCCGATCTGACAGAGCAGAGCACTCTGGTGAGAGAAGGAGAGTTGACCTGTACTATATGGTGAATTAGGACTGGTGTGATGGCGGGAATGTGAGGTGTTGTCCCGGTCCTGCTGTGGATCATAGCTACCTATGGCTGCAGCGCAGTGCTGCCATTTTTCTTAAGCTTTCAGAAAACATGCAAACATATGAACTAAATGAACACAGACCAACAGACGGCTCCGTCCATCTCTGTATATGTATTCAATGTTGAGTATAAATGAGCCCTTACCCTAACCCTATCCAAACTCACTCCTCTTGCCTAATCTTAACCAACACAGGTCATGCCTTTGCCATCCTCGGAAAAGAAAATTTGAACCACTTTATGTTGATGCCTAGCCAGGGAAGTGTGCAGTGCAGAGCAGTGGCGATTAGATACCTAGATAATAGTGTTTTGCTGCTAAATTATTGATCTGAGTGTCTTGTATTGCACCATCAACATTGCCAGATACGGTGTTTGGCCTTGGCAGAGGTCTGTACTCTCTGTGTGTCCTTCAAGATATTATTGTCTACTATTATTATTATTATTATTATTATTATAACACAAAAGCATTGGTATCTGTGAGGAAGTAAAGCCAGTGTCATCAAAACCAAAGGGTTAACTGCAGCTTTTATCTGTTTTGGCATCACTGTAATATTACTTTAGGACTACCACAGAGTCTTTCTGTTTACTACAATTTATTATCTCCCACAAAAACATTCCTAGACTTTACAGTGATTACTAGTTGGTGGGGGTAGAAGTCATTAACTTAATGGTTTTTTTGCACACAAAAAAATGTTTGCCTGCTCTAAAAATCTCTTTAAATCACCTACAAAACTTAAGTTTTAAAATATGAAGTGCTGCCTATACTAGCATGAAATAATCATGGCTAAATAAGCAACACTTTACATTTTAGTTAGTCCTTACTTATTAAGGCTTGAGCACAGAATGCTAACCTACTGAAACTAATTAATTGTCACAGGATAATGATCCAAACTGTTAGGTTGCTAAATTCTGATTGGTGCACAGGATTATATGAAATCACTTGTTTTCATGTGAGCCTCTTCCACAGTGCAAAGATCTACCTAAACATTTAACACTGTTCTAGCTCTGACAGAAAACCCCATTACTCACAGTAAGAACTTAAGAAAAATAAGTTTTCAGGGTCTTTAACTTTAACAGGGTCATTCTTGAGGTGCTACTATGTGTTGAGTGTCGAGTGTTGGAGTTCAAACACTGAGGTTTATTCTGATGAAACCTCTGACCTGTTGGCTCTCCTGGTACGATGGTGGAGGAACGCTCTGGGTGGCCATCATTGTCACTGCAGGTGCTGGGGACACATGTTGCATCATGGGATAGCTTCACATCTAGACTGGGAAAGACACAGATAAAAAAGAGAAACATGAATCCAGTGCAAGCAGTGATTGTAAATTCTATTACAGCAGCAGCCACCAGGTGCTGCTATGATTAAATAATAGGAGATGGGATTCTAACACAACATCTCACTCTTCCCTCTCACACTTCTTCCCCTTCTCCATTTACTAATTTATTTCTTTGCTCTGTCTCCCCTCAGCCTCCCTCTGCATGTGTTGCATAGAGCTGACAGAAGAGCCTGGATGATGTATTAATACTGGCTGATCTAACAATGCTGCCAAGCAGAAAGAAAACAAAGCAACACAGACTCAATCATGGAGCCCTTTACAGAAATACTTTACATAGCAGCAGGTTCATAATGACACCGCAAACAAACCCGACTACTTGTTTACCAATTACAGACAGCTATGCTTGTTTACTAATTACAGTACAGCTGGCTTTAAAGCATTGCGTCTTGGTGGAGTCACCTTGGTTGTCTCTATGTGTTGGCTGCTGGTGTTGTTGTTGCGCTGTTACCAAGCCAATCAAGAGGGCTAATTAGAGCTCTTGTTGGTGGGCTAATTGCTATTGGCCGGGACCCCACAGGGCTGAGGGCTGTACCCTGTGGAACACCGCTGTAACCATCACTCCCACCCCCACTGAAGGAGCTAATTGGTTCAGGGCTATGTTATACACACATACAAACACACACACACATGCAGACCCCCCACCATTGCCCCAACTTACTATAGGCAAGCACAGCAGGTGCTCCATCCTGAAGCTACATATAACCTATGTGTATACGCTGCATGAAAATGTCCTGTAAATTAACTATTTGACCTGAGGGGGGAGGGTGTTTGATAAATGCGAGGGTAAACTTTATTAAACCTTTTATGTATCAAACTGTCCTGTTTGTAACCATTACAAAAACATAAATTTGTGTGAAAAAACATATTAGTTAACTAAAATAAAAATAAAAACTAGCCTTTAGAAAAAAAAACCTAACTGAAAAGATATTGTGTACTTACAAACTAACTCAATTAAATTAAATAAAATGTATTTAGTTTTACTCTTTGTCAATCTGATCAAATTTGTAAAGCCAAGGGCACGGGAAGGTGGGTGACAAGGGATGGAACAACACAGTCTGCTAATTGTTGGCTAATTCACCGTAAGTCATGGGCTATCTGAACATTTGTTTTAAATTTTAAATAGCATAAAATGATGTGCCTGTCGGAATATATATATATATATAAACACTTAAAATGTTCAAATTTAATCAATTCCTCTGATCTGACATGACAATGTCATCACATCAGGTCAAAGTGCAAGGGTCAGGGTCATCTTATGGATCAGCTAAACTTGGGGAGAGATTTGCGGTAGCAAGAGCTAATCAATAGTGCAGAAAGGCTGAACAGGTTGGGACAAATGGAAATTTGCCAGGACCATTTTGGAGCTGCTTTAGATCCATAAAATAATTTGGATACGAGGCACTGCGGGGGCAGATGATGGAGCAGAAACACACGGATGCAACATTTTGAGTTGCCCAGGGAACATGAACAGACGAGAAGCAAACAGACAACTGGATGTCTGCCACCATTTAAAAGGAAATATTAGAAATTTTGGCACATGCAGTCCAGAGAGAAAATCTGTCGGAAGCGAGAGAGCACAGAAACTTTGAATTAACTGAGCCACCAACATCAGTACGTCTGCGCAGTTTTCCTGTAGCTCCTCAACCCAATCGCCAGAATAAACATAAATAAATAAATGGATGTTTTTGCAAACCACGAATATGTAATATTTTTACCTTATTATGTAGCGGATATTTTGAAACATTACATTTCAACAATGCTGTGGTTAACATGTGGTTATGTTCAGGCACAAAAACCGCTTAATTGTGGTTAGAAAAAGACTGATTTTTGGCTTAAAACACCCACTTTTGGTGATACAATTGCCACTGGAAATTCTGCTGATGTCTCGCTAAAAAAACCCGTCTCACTCCAAGGTCGTCGAAAACTGGTACTTGGTCAGTGACTTCTGGCATTAGACACTGATGAAAAAAGCAATCTTCTCACATTGTTTAATGGTGGCTTGAAACGTCAGGGGTACATGTGGCAGGAAAACAATAAAAGTTAAGGCATCAAAAGTGCAAGCAGGGTGGGGGGGAGAGGTGGGGGATGGGTCCAACAAACACCCACTTAAAAAATAAATAAATACATTTAAAAAAAACACAGTGAAAATGAGTTCCCACATGCATGCAACAAGCATGGGGAGGCACTGGTGCATGTGTTTACTGAGACAGGGATGTCTGCATCACTGTGAGTCATACTGCATACACACAGTCTTGTGTTTGTATTATAATACCTAATCTGAACTTCCTAAATCTTGCTTCTGACAAATACCTCGCATATTAGAAAAAATAATAACAATATCACTAACACTAATAAAAACAAAAAATAACCATTTTAAAACAATTAAAGTTAAACTGAAGTGAGCAAACCCACCCTAAAAATGGAATTGAAAATAAAAACTAATGAATAACTCTGATACGAATACTACAAAGTTCACTTGGTGTTTCAAACGTGTGGGCAGTCAAATCAGGTTACCCTCAAATCCAAATGTTCAAATCCAAAAATATGGGAGGCTTATCCCTGTCCAATACACTACTCTGCTGTTCAGCTCAACTTAAAATTATGACTAACTGATTAATGAATAGTAATGACTCTTTATGTTGGGGTCTCGAGTCTCTAGCATGTTACCTACCCTAGAAGGCTTAAATCCCTTTCCTTTATCAGCAATATAGACCAGTTGAATTCTCTTAACAGTAATATATTTATAACACACTCCTGGTCTGGAGGGATGTGAGAAGATATCTACATATCCCCTCTGTTATTTCTGCTTGATCTCCCAGGTAAGATTAGGACTATCGGTCTATTGGAGTGGTCTGTCAGATTCTGCAGGTTTTTGATCACAGATGCTGTAAAATCTACTGAGCAAATTAGAACTGATTAAACATACATATGAGGACTTTTTTAAATTTCTCCAATTTCATCACTTTGTTAAATCTCTTTTAGGGGAGAACCAGATCTGTCTAAAACTGTCAGAGTTGGAAAATGCCGCGTTCTCGGCCAAATCTCAAAGGAATCCCAAGGGAATAATTTCAAAGATTTATACTCTACTGCTGGATTCTGATTCCTCAGCTTATGACTCCCTGAAGCTGCTGTGGCAACGCGATCTAAGGGTTACATTTAGTCCTGTACACTGGACCAAGATTTGCAGTGGAATCTTTTCGAAACATACTTCAATTTCTATACATGAACAAAAATGAAAATTTTTCCATCAAACTTATTTTACCCTCACTGAATGTTCCCCAACAGATCAAGCCCCTGTTACAGATGTAAAACACACAAAGGTACAATTATCCACTTGTTACGGTAATGTGATTGCATCAAGACATTTTGGAAAGAGGTTCATTCTGGAGGTTAATGGTAAACAGTTTACACTGTCTTCTTCATTTTATTTGTTAAGCTATACTCCAGAAAATCTTTTTGATATCAAATTTCTGTTAATAATCCTCCTATGTCTGGCTAAAAAGTGTATCTTGCTATGGTGGTCCATATCACAGTTATCAGTTCTTATCCCCCTGGAGAAACTGACTTAAAATCTCCATCATAAATCGGACACACTTTGGAGACTTTGGGATCCTTTACATGCCCAGTTCAGACTAATGATTCACAATGAGATGAAACCATTTCAAATGTGAAAAGTTGCAGCAGTGTGAACTGACTTATCTGAGCTCAACTCAAGCTGGCTGATGGCGTCACCCGCAACTCTGCTGGTCAAACCGGCGGTGGCTGGTTTTAGAAAGCAAAGCCAATCAGCTTATGATTATTTATATTATTGTGGTGAACTGATTATGAATACAGTCCATCTGATACTTGTTCTATGTTTTTTGCTGTTTCATCACTACAAATACAACTGTAGCCAGTATCCCACTATCACTATCCTCATTCATATTTTAGGAAGCTATAAATTATATTCAGCCACAAAATAAGCCTGAAAAGCTGGATATGAGAACAGAAGTACAGAGAGTTGTTATATAGAGATGATACACCATCTCATCTAGTTGCACTGATGTGACCCTGCAGGGTTTTAAAAACGGGTTTAAAAAGGGGTTTTTTGCAGAATGGCACATTGCAAGTAGCTGGGCTTTACAGAGCCGCTGACTCACTTGTCCCTGATAGACAATGACTGAGTGTTTGATCTGTATGTGGTATTCTACATATTTATTTTCTGTCATATTCCTGTCTTTTTCTCTTTCTTTTAATTTATTTTTTTATTATATTGCAGTGATTAATGTTGAGTTGAGGTGGGATTTTTCTGTTGTGCATGCATATATGTTTTTTTTTTCTTTTTGCTGTTTATGTTAAATGGTTCATTTGTGTTTGTAAAAGTCAATATTCAAAAAAAAGTCCAAATGTTTGCTGAATACCTTGAGCCACCGGATTTTGGAAAAATGTTTCATAATGCAGCCTATGAGACAGCCTTGTGTGGTCACGAAAGGCAGGCAGCAGCAATTACAAAGGACTGGTTCACTTGGACTGAATATTGACCCGGAGGGAAACGCTTGATTATATGCTCATGAAATGCAACTGGAACATCTGAGCAAAATCTCTGCACCGGTTGCAACATCCGTTCAGATCTACTGCCTCAGGAAGTAAAAATGTGCAGTAACCCATCTGACCACTAAAGCCGGGGATCTGGAGTATGTGACTGAGTTATGAGGTTATGAATGATGAAAAAAGAAATTTGATGATTCAATATTTTTTACAAGAATACCATGCAAGGATCATCATACACTGATATACAAAATCAAAATGTACCACAATAGGCTTACTATAAATGCATCAATGGACACTACAGACACTATACAGGATTATTACAGGGGTGCGTGTTTCATTCTGTCAAAACTGAACACTGCAGTATCACACAGCACTCAGTAGCACTGTAAAACCTCTGTTGTATGCTCCTCCTATAGTTTCACACATCTGTATGTTGAGCCTTGCGCTCCTCCGATAAAAAGACTCTCTTCTGGGTAGTTTTCAGGTTCCTGCTGCCAAACAGGAAGACATGCGAACATCTCATCCCTCCTTTCAGAATCAGGACAATACACGACAGACGTTCCTTGCCACTGAGCTCATCCCCCAATGAGACTGAGACCCTGGCAATGTCTCTGACTCCTCCGTCACAAACAAGACAACTGGCTGAGACCCTTCTCCATTTGAGTGGCATCTGAATCCACCACTGCTGCCAACATTTTGATGTTAAATGCTGGTTTAGTTTCATTGACAAGTTGTAATTTGGGGTTTTAGCAGCAAATCTGCATGTTTTATCATGTCATACTGTGCTAGTGTGTGCTGGGTATGCATATGTGTGTGAGTGTGTATTCAGAGCAGCATTATATGAGCATGACTGTTTGCACTGTGTGTGTTCACACTTGTTTGTGTGCCATGTGCATGTCTCTGCGAGTCATTTTGTGTACTGATTGCGTCTCCTGGTTTCTGTTCTCATTCCAACTGGTATCAGCTGAAAGGCATCTTCTCTGTTATCAGTCCTCATTTTAATTGCAAATGCAGTGAGCGTGTTAGTGATTAAATGGAAAATTGCACATTAATTGATGAGACTGAAGATAAAGCAATTCCAATTACTGCACAGTATTTTAGGCAGCCTCTCAAGTTTCGCCATCCCTCGAAGGAACGGGCCACCAAACGCCAAATTTGAGCAGGCAATCGTGCATCCATAAATATACACACACCGAGACATAATATGCGCATAAACACATGCCATACAACGGCTGCTGAAGCGTGAATGTACATACAAGAGCAGACAAGAACACTGCAGAAACACCGACAAACAAGACATTTAATTTCAACAGTGAAATTAAACACACACACAATAAACTTGCCTCATGAAACTAAAAGTACAAATCTCTTTGAAAAAGGGAGACAATAAATGTCTGGGAAGCGCTCTCTCTGAACTCACCAAAGGTGTGTGGTTACACAATAAGTCGTAAAATTCATTTTGAGGACAAATGACATGTTTGTTCCTCAACAAAGGCCTTTGAATTATTACAGAGTTCATAATGCATATCAATTGAAAAGCGCCTGTAGTCGCAATCAAAATTCAAAAGCAAGCATAAAATGGAAAATGAGAAGTAGGCATAAAATTATTCCAACAAACATCAAAGGGTTTTGTGAATTTGGATTGGAGGCAGTCGTACTCCTTCATCGGATTCTGTGCAGTAAGAAAAGCTTCTATTCAGCATTCAATTTTCCAACAATTCTCAGGCATAGAATGGGCCTGTGCTGTATTGATGTAAGGTTAGTCAGTGGCATAGCTGCAGTTTCACCCCGTTTACCACCGACATTGAAATGAAAATCCATATCTGGTCACATATGATGTGATCACTGCCTCTGGCCTTCACACTTCAACCATGTCCAAAGCTTTTTTTTCTTGTCTGCTTTGGTTTAAAGGTGAATTTATTGAACAGTGTTGAACTTCTATCAAATGTGGAATGGCAATGCTTCCTGCTACAAACCGGGGCGATAAAAATAAAATGAGCCTCCTTGTGATTTAAACACAGAAAGCGTCATGGAGAACATTTCTTGCACTCCAGATTGTGACCTGGTGGGGGTTTTGCACCACTTCATTAAAAGCAGACTTGTGGGAGACAAAGATGTGACCTTCTCTCATGTTGAATTATCAACACTTCACTCTCTGCAAAATCAGACTAACGAAGAGAGGTGCCAGGGCTGACAGAGTTGCACGAGTTGTGGGGATCAGGTAGATGCAGTCCTCACATGCAAAACTGAAAATAACCACGTTGGTGAGTTGACTGTTTGATGTAACTGTGACTGTGATGTTCTGATTTTTATAGCACTCTTGAACACAGCTCAACTCACTCTTCTACCAAACCAAGGACGGGTGATGATTGAAGTGGAGGGATGTAGCTATGATAAGTGTTTACAACCCTGCATGCAAGAACCAACATAAAGAAACAAGCTAATAGCTCTGTGAGGATGCACTTAGGCACTGTGGTACTCTGAGCGAGATGCTAACATAAGCATGCTAATGTTTAGGAGGTGTAATGTTTACTATTGTCCGAAGATGGAAGAAATGAATTACATTTGCTCTCGTTACTGTGACAGTCGGCTTTTCGTGTACTTGTACTTTTTGAGGATTTTTTTTAAAATCAGTAGTTTTATTTTAACTTAAATTAACGTAACTTTTATTACAAGTATCACATTTCGCAATATTTCAAGTCCAATCTAGCATATAATTGGGGAAAAAAATCACATTAATCAGTCCTGATAAGCTGTGTGGGAATGGAACAAATGAAAGGAGATAAATCAGCTGCAGCAGAGAAGAAGCTGCAGGTGTGTCAGTGGCTGCAGGAGGGCGAAACTCCAGAAAGGTGACAGTGTGCCTCAGCTAGCATTCTGGAAGAGATACCTGTTGTAAATGTTTATGTTCATTGGCCAAGTGTCAGGGGGTGGAAGGATGTGGATGGAATGACTGTAGCACCTAGGCTGTGGCTAGCAGTGGTTATGGTTAGCTTTACTATACCTCGGCATAGCTGAACAAAAAAGTTGCATCTACCACAATTAATTATCATTTAATGCTCCACCCGGCAGGCACACTAAGTGACCAAATCAAACACACCTTCAATGTTACGTGACGCAGGTGCAGACTAGCCCGACTTCGGCTAATATGCTAAAATGCTCATGGGATCCTCTAGCGGTGACTTCTGTTTTCACTGGGGACTTTTTTTGTAGTCAATTTATTGAGCATGTTAAAACAATACAAACACATAATAAAACTTATAAGGCATTATAAGTGGGAAAAACAAATGGGATCCTCAGTGACATATAAGAAACAAATGAGTAACGCAGATAATATCGTTCACGTTCAAAAGGGGTAAGAAGAAGTTAAAAACCTTTCTGGTCCTACCCCCTCATATCTTTTATATATTAATCACTGAAAATGAAAGTTCAGTTTACAGCCATCAGTGTCCATGATATTGACCTTGGTCACCTTAAGCAAATCAACCCTATTGGACAGAACAAAAACAAAATAATTGGAACAGATGCACCAAAAACATTAAACACTCCTAAACAAGGAGTAACCAAAGTGAACATCACTGTTCCGTAACCTTTAATTGTTTTGATTCTGAAACGTTTTTTTAGTTTGGATAAAATCTAACATTTTTTCAGCTCACTGTAACCATTATTTCATAGACTAACACCCAGTGACAGTAAAGTTTTCCATCTATTCTTATTGGTGATTTTTTTAAGATACAGGTTTCATTCAACTTGTGTTTGTTTTCTCTCAGCTGGAACAATCCCTGGATACTACTGGGCAATTCTTGATTAGCTACTCTGAACATACTTTGATTAGTTTTACAATCAATCAAAACATTTTCATGTTTTTAGTTTGATAAATAACAGATTTGTTGGTTCTCTGTAATTATTCCTGTAGCTCATTTTTGGAGAATGAAGATTGGATGTGTATTTGTTTTGGATGTGTTCGTCGATACTTCCACACAGTAGGTCATGTATGGGAGTATCAAGGAGCAGTACAACATATACAGGGAAGCTTAATTTAGTAGGTCTTTGGCTTTATTCAGTATTCCTGTTGATTTGGATATTTTTCGCTTTAATATAATTTATGTGTGGTGTCCAAATTAATTTGTTGTCTATTAATACTCCAAGAAATTTTATTCAGATACTTTTTCTAATTCTGTGCATTTTTTCATGAGTTTCTTTTCTGAGTTGGTTGATTGATTTCCAAATATTATAACATTTTGTTTTGCTTAAATTCAGTGTTAGTTTATTTTTGTCAAACCAGATTTTGACCCTGCTCAGTTCCTTTTCCATAGTATCCAGGAGCTGTTACAAGTTGTCTCCACAGTAGAAAAGAATGGTTTTAACAGTTTTTAACATTTCACATATCTGTACAGAAAAAATAATAATAATAATTCAACCGTCAGTGAGGTGTGTGACAACTTTCTACTGGTTTTGACAATAATTTCTGATGTGACTGCATTCAGCTCAATATGATGGAAAACTGTGATCGCAGAGAGGCTGGACTGGGTATATTAATGTTATGCTTTGAGAATAACGAGCAGAGAAGCTGAATGTAGAGCAGATTTAAGAGGACTTCACAGTGCACAAGGCTCATGGAGGGATGGTGAGTATAACAACAAACTCTTTAACTCAATTTCCAGATGAGACTGTCAAAAAGCACTGCGTTGCTGAGCAGCAGTGGCATGAGCGCTATGTGGTATATAAAAATTGTGCAGTGCTTTGCAGTGATATGTGTTTGTGGCTGCAGCCACTGTGGAGATTATATTGCTTTATTCTGCTGTTGATTCTATAAGAAGTGTCAGGTTATTTAATGTGTAGCGTAATATTGCACTTTGCACCCATTGCCAGTTTCCATACATTTTTTTTAAAATCTATATTCATTGTTTGTCATTTTTGTCTGAGTTTTGTCTGGTTAATTAGGGCCCCCCCACCCCCAAAAAAAGTGTAACGCATAGGGATGGCCGCCGATATTAGCAAAAAACGTGCATCGGCATTGGATTGGACTGCATGGAAAAATGCCGATCCAAGAACTGATGATCCAGTTTTTCATGAGTCCAATCCAGGTTTTCCGGCCAGCCCAGCGCTCCGCAATTCAAGCATTCTATTCCAGTGATCCGCTCCCGCACTTAGTATCAATCCACCAGGCCAGCATGCAGGCACACAGGAAACAACAGCACCAGGCTGGCACTGACACTACCAGAGATATTGGATAAAGGAGATACCCAACCGTAGGCTTATCCAATGTTAAGAAAACGTTTACTCTTCCTGTCTCTTAAGTGGGCGTGGTTAGCTCTCCCTCCAATCAGAGCCTGTTCTCCCTCAACCCCCCCCCTCCCCACTACCCTGTTGAACAGAGGCTCTGTGGATGTCTGTGTATGCGGATCGAGAATGGAATGAAAATACATTCTTCCTATTATTGCAGCCTATTGTTGCACAAAGCTTGGGCATTTTTTATTTATTACTAGCGGTAAATAACTGTGTGTAAGCTAACTGTGATTTTACCGCCTGTTTATCAAGATGACAAGATCTCGCGAGAACTTGTTTTCTGAGACGGACAGGGCTCAAACAGGGCTCAAACAACTTTCTCTTGATCTGTGCGGATAAAAAATGCAGCTTTAGTGTCAGAATGTTGGGAACATGTGTGGCTTGTGGAAAATGAACCCAATATTTACTTTAGTGACTACACCGCGAAAGAATTGACCATAAATTGTGATCACGTTCATTTTCCTCATTGACGACAATACATTCAGAGCTGCCGCAAGTCTCCTATGGGGGCGTGGCACTGACGTCACTGAATCAGGAAGTGAGCTGAGTTGGGTATCTCGCTTCATCCAATATCTCTGACACTACTAAAATAACTGAAAAGGAAAGGCTGCATTGTTTGTTAAATGTCAACAATGTCTTGTGGTGTTAATCTATTTTTTATTTATTAGGGGGCCAAAGCACAAGTGTGTGGAGTCTTGCTGCTATTTTAATTTCATTGTTAGACATTTTAAAGATTTCTTGTGTTGATTTATTTTCTATTTATTAAGGGGCCAAATCAGCCAAAGCAAACCAGCTATATTTTTTATTTAATGTTAGTGTTCAAGTTTAAAGTTTGTTTATTTAACCCTGTTAACAATAAACAGGTCAGTTTCTCATACCAACTGTTGTGGATCATTCTAACTAACCTGATTAAGCAGTTGTTCTTGTTGGAGTAATATCGCTTGATCAAACCTTTTCTAACATGATTGACAACAAAATAAGTGAATATGTATAATACGAGCTTGGATCGGATTGGTATCGGTATCAGCCAAAACTCAAGGCTGTAATATCGGTATCGAATCGGAAGTGAAAAAGCTGGATCGGGACATCCCTAGTAACGCATAATATGTACTCAAAGTGCATTTTGAGCGTCCTGAGGTCGTTGGCTCCTGAAGCGTTTAGTCATAAACCAAATATTGAAACAGTCACCTGATGATGGTGCTCGATAAAAGTGTTGAAATCACCAAAGTTGTTGAAATTTTTCCTAAAGAGGATATGAATATGAAAATTTCATGGCATTGCTGTCAAAACATGTCTCTCAAAACTGAATGGTTGGACTAAAAGAAGAAAAGAAAAGGGCAGGAGGTCACCAAAGTCTAGAGGGGTTCCTTGTCTGGAGACCATCAATGTTAATGTCAAAATTTGTGTCAATACATTAAATAGTTGTTGAGTTATTTCAATCTGGATCAAAGTGGCAGACAAAACAACAGACCAAACACTGCCATCCCTCGAGTCGTGCCACAAAATTGTGTATCTGAATGTCCGATGTTGACATAGAACATATTTTTTTGTGTGTTTTAGGTGTGTATCACACATCAGATTTAGTAGCACTCAAGACCTGTCATGGTCTCGAGACCACTTTTTGAAGGTTTTCGTCTTGTCTCTGACCCGACCCGCATTTTTACTTGATTTTGTCTCAGTTTGGGACAAAGAAGACTCAGGATTTTAATTTCAAGAGAGTTCAAGACCACAGCTGGGGGGATATCTCTTAATTTCCTTGTGTCTCGTTATGGGGACCACTTCCTTCTTTAATAATGTCAGCACATTGGTCACATGGTTAGAGCTTTCCCAAATACTTATATATGAATTACTGACTCGTGATTACATATGACAAACAAAGGGTGCATTACTTTTTGTAGGAAAACATACAAAAATTGCATGATATACGTCTGTTATGGGGACACACTGACAGAGAATGAAGCATCGCTCATCTGAAACCTGGATCATCATTTCATCTGACTCTCAATAAAATACTAATCCAACAACTAAGCCTTAAAATAAATCATGGTGATATTTATGCATATATTTATTGACTTCACCTAGTATTTATTACCACCCAAACTCTTCTTAGGGCACTCTAAATTCTCCACGCTGTTTTCAACAAACTAGTAAAAGCCTATCAAAACCACACGAGAGACGGCCCATGTGCTTTCATTACCCAAAGATATGCTTGGAAAAAAGAATGAAATAATTTCACAAGGGCAGTCTGCAATTCTGAAAGAAATTAGCCCAATCCCCATGGTGCCAATTTCTTAAAAACCAAAACAACAACAGTGCAAAGGCTTGTCTGACTTAACTAGTGATCAATTGGATCCGCTTCTCAGAATCCTCAAGCTTTCCATAAATAATATCTCTCGCATATTCATGAAAACAGAGACAGCGTATCACAGTTTTACACTCAAGGCTAGATTCGCTCTCCAAATGTTGAAACCGTGACAGATTGCAGCACCCATCCTGATACCTGATCTGATATCACATGTACATGCATGAGAGGGAGAACCAGCTGAACAGCCTTTCTGTGGATATAAGGAACAGGGGAGCTGTCATTTGCACATCCTCCCATCAAAATCTCATTTAATCTGCCCTGTCTGAGTTTGTTGGTTAAGAGGTTGACCTGCAAATGCAATGAATAACATTTGGAAGTGGGTATGTCACCTTGGTCAGATATTATGCATCTTGATGCCCTGCAAGAGAGGAAGATGAATAAATAAATCAGGTGTTTTTGAATATGAGTAGGATCTAATCATCGCCTTATTGTCAGGCCTGATTTACAATGCAAACACCAAGAGGCGAGGCCTTGATGGCGTTGCGTAAAATGGTGGAGGGAAGGGCGGAATGGTAATGAGATTGGGGCAGGGGAGGAGGGGCCCTGTGTACACATTTGTGGTCGGACTCGACGCAGATATCAGAAAACACACAGATCACAGCACAAACACCCCACAAACACATGTGGGAATGGGCATGCATGCAAACATAGCCATGTATATTAATGCACAAATGCCAACATTAAACACAGAGATTGCAAAGCTTCAACCAGTGTCATCCTGAGGGCAATATCACACACACACTGTCTCTCACCCCAACGCACAAGCACACATACATCCATACACACACACACATACACATACTCAAAGGCGCAAGTGCATACACAGCCGGAGGCGAAGATAGTCTCACCAGTGGTCTTAGGGCTACAAATCCCCCCCAGGCTACAGAGAGCTCCACACATACTGCAGTCAGGACCCAGTCCACACTCCCAGACCACCTCATTAACCTGAGCCAGCAGCCCTCCCTCCACCCAGCCTCGCTACACCCTGCTCCTCACCAGCCCACACTTACAATTCATACTAGTATCATTTATTCAACTGCTCTTGTTGATTGGACTCATCCCACAAGATATATAAGACATGGATTTAAAGCTCGGTGAAGGACGTTTCAACATTGTTGTGGAGATTGTTAACTCCGGGTTCAGCGAGATCGTGGCAGAAGTGGTGAGGCGTGGTGAACTGATGTAGGCGGATGTTTGAAATGTTTTGTGTCAAGGGTTGAAGGAGAGAAGTTTGTATGTGATTTCATATCTCTGCAGTGTTTTTTTATTGCAAATACAGAGCAAGGGTCTGTTGTTGAAATTAAACACACAAAGAAGTGAGTACATCTGTGGTCATCACTTGTCCAAGCATGTTCCGGTTTAGATGTAATCCAGTCACACAAAGCAGAAAGCAACTCACCCATAAACACTCAACACAATGTTGTGTCACTTGCTGCTTATGAATCTCGACTAACTCGTGGCTGAGTTGGCGGCAGAGCGAGGGGAAATGAATTAAATGATCACAAGCTAGAGTCAGCTATAAACAAATTGGAATGCTCAGAATTTGTTATGGTCTCACAAGGTTAAATCTACACAAGGTAACATCACCCTTCAGCAGCTCAATGGGAGAAAATTCAATGAAAAATGTCAGAAATTTGTATTATTTTTAATAAAACCAATACGCTGCATCATCGTTGTCAACATGACGCTAAACATGTCCTTTGCCGTATTTCTCATCTCACTCTCTGGGCTAAGCTTCACTTAAAGGCTTCCTCTGACTTGTCCTTATCAATTTCCAATGACATTTTATGCTTGAATTTAAATCTATAACCTTTCTAGATTATTCATTCACAATGAACTTCTTAATGAACGTCCTTCACATATTCAAATATGCCCCACAGCCATAATGAAGACACAAGGAATTCCCTCGGGTGTGACAGTTTGCAAGATTCATGGCTTTCTTTCTAACTGCTGACAATGGCGTCAGTGCTCCAATGTGACTGCAATTCTTGTTTTCTTTGTATTTATGCAAATGTTTGTTTGGATATTACAGATTCCGGTTTGATTGTGTTCCTTCCTGCTTTTAAAAATTAGATTGAAGTCTCAAGTAAAATGGATGGTGGGAAAACTACAGTACAGTGGAATTTTTTTGTAATTCCCCAAGGACAAGTGGTTTGCATGCAAATAACCTTATTAGCATAGCTAAAAGCCCTTCTTATAATGAGGTGAGTTTTTTTTCTGAGGAGGCTAAACATATAAGACAAAGATGAAAAGAATATTCAGGCTGCAGGTAAATGATTGTACCATCTTTAATCATCTGTATCAAGAGGTACCTGATTTTTAACCTTTTTTTAAAGTCATTACTAATAATAAGTACAAAAAGAAAAAAAGCAAAGCAATAGAGTTCAAATTCATGTCTCTATTCCTGCTTCTTCAATTAAAATGCAAATGATGTGTCAAAATCCAAAAATGTAGGATTTAACTTTGTTTTTAACAGGTTGCTGCAATACAATAATGTTTCAGTTTGTTTTTGTTTTTTTTTAAATAAATGTAAATACTGACTTGCATACACTGAGTTAAAATTAAGACTAAAAGTAATTTTCTTTTCATGGTGCCACTGGAAATAAGAATTTTTAACAAAAATGTTTAACAATGTATCCAACATAAAATACCATGATGGTCTTTTTTAAATTGCATTTTAATAATGGTTTTATAACAATAAAGATCATATACGGGTAAAGTGTTTCCAGTAGAGCTGCAACAATTAGCCAAGTAATTGATTAGTTGATTGACAAAAAATGAATTTTTTGATTTTCTATTTTTGAATTTCTATTTTTTATCACCAAATAATAATTTAGTAATGTTTTTGAAGGAGCTATATACAAAGTTCAGAGTGTATGAGTTGTCTGAGAAGGTGGGTGCTTTGCTTCCCTTCCAATGAGCACAGTGCAAGGCAGCACCAATAAGCTAAGACATGATCACGCGGCTGAGGCGGCTTACTATAACAAACCACAGAGAAGCTCAGATCACAAAACTGTTAGTTCACTCTCTGCTCAAGACGCCATTACTCCACTTTACATAGCAAGCAGTGCTCTGCTGCTATATCAATGCTCTACATGTCATATACAGAATCTTTTGGCAAAAACATTTGCTGGTTTAAGAGCCAAGTGTGGAGAATTTAGTGACATCTAGCAGTGAAGTGCATAACTGAAACTTCTCTCATGTGCCAAGCATGTAGCAGAACTACGGTAGAGAATGCTAAAACGCAAATGGCCTTATCTAGAACCACTGTTTGATTCTATGGTAACATAAACACAATGATTATTATTTTAAGGTTATTATACCCTAAAGAAAACATAGTTATGAAAATTGTATTTCATTTCTGCCTACAGATAACCCTAAATCATACACACTGGATGTTTAATGCTTCTTAAATGTGATTATTTGATGCTTTTCTTTGACATAGATGATAACAACCTGAATAGCTTTGGAGTTTTGGACTGTTGACTGGATAAAACATAGTCTGAGGATATCACTTTTGGCTCTGGTAAATTACACAGGGCATGTTTCACTATTTTCTGACATTTCATTGACAGAGCAGTTAATCGATTAATTGAAAAAATAACTGGCTGATGAATAGATAATAAAAATACTTGTTAGTTGCAGCAAGTTGACAGCAACGGTATAATTCTCCAAGCTGCATCCTAATAGAAACAGCACAGGCATTGGTTTGGATAATTAGAAGGTGGGTATATAAGAGCGACCATGGACAGCAGGGCCACCAAAAACATACATATTAAATATAGTTCTGTATATCAGACAGATATTGGAAAATTGATATCTAAGTTTCAGACCAAAACTTGAATCAGTGCATACAAGATTACTGTCACATAGTTATCACAACAATCAATAATCTCCTTAATTAGAAGAGAGATCCTCTTTAGTGTGGCGTAAAATGCTGAAACATCTGAGTGAGCACTCATTAATGTGAAGCCGGCTTCCCATTGGCTACAGCTCAAATATGCCAGCATGGAGGTTTGTTTCCTCCCAGTAGGCTGCAGCACGCTCCTCAATCCCCCGACATAGAAAATGATAACAAGAACATGGACATGCTCCGCTACATATAGGCTACGACACATGACAAACATAGTGCATGGCGACCAAATGGTTGTCGGACCTGCTTCAGTGAACTTATTTTTGTTTCAGCTCTGTCGTGGATAAATTTACACAAACTGGCGCTGCATCATTTCCTAAAACAAACACACACACTCATACAGGCTCATGAACACACACACTCCTGGGAAGCGGGTGGGTGGGGTAGGTGGAGAGTGCCAACATTGCACTCCCCTCCACCAACAAAAATAGCACTGCATCAGCGTCTGTATGGTGCAAAAGGCTCAGAGAACCACGGATGAGATGATGTTTAGAAGAATGTGGATCTCAAGCTATATTTTTCTTGTTGTCAACAAATCCAATGAAGAGACCAAAACCAATATTGAATGTATCTACTAATACCTTCTGTGTGTGTATCCTGATACCTCTTCTTCCACTGTGCCATAGAGCTCCATTGTTGTCCAAAAACTATTAAAAACACACCAGTGAGCCACACTGTTGCTCTGGGTGACATGTTCCCACATTTTGATGAACATGGGCACTGTTGTTTATTTTGACTCAATCCCACACACACACACCGTTCTGCTGCTGTAAATACTCAGGCGCACATCAGATCAGCAGCTAAAAATAGTCCCCAGCAAAAGTACTATTTACTCCTGTTTGAGTAGTGATTGCTAGAAACTACAGTGCCCAGCTGTTATAGGAAATTACTGGGCTTTTTATGACAAGACTAAGAGTCTACAGCCATGCTAGCTGCTCTGTGAGGCTGCACTTAGGCACAGTGGTGCTTTGACTGTGACAGCCCTTTCTCCACTCAGTACCATGTTGCCAACACTCTGTCCAACCTTGCCCTTTTCAGCGTAGTAAACTACAAGAGGTGGTGCAGCAGTTAAGTTCTGCATCATGTGCTCTTGAACCAGTGCCTACTTAGTTGTTAAAAAATGTCTTCAGCTGTTTGATAGATGATGTCCTTGAGACTATTAATGCCTCCTTACTCTGTGGAATCTAGCCACAAATCTCAAACATACTATTATAACACCATTACTGAGGAAGAGTAAGCCTGATCCACTTGTTTTTGAGAACCATCAAAACCTTTCATTCCTGGAGAATATTCTTTAAAAAGTTGTACATACAGAATGCATCCGTCATACAGCAATTTGTTTGATGTTTACCAGTCTGGTGTTTGAGTTCACCACAGTACAGAAACTGCTCTGGTCAGAGTTGTTAATGATCTTAAAAATAGGTCAGACAACCATAAAGTTTCTATTGTGGTACATCTTGGCTGCGGTGTGGCCTTCAGTATTGTTGACCATATCATTTTTCTCAAGTGACTTGAACGCTGTGTAGGCCTTAACCCTTTCGTTCATTAATCTGTAAATCACAAAGTAAGATTTTTTTTTAATGTTTGTTTGTACTAAACAAAGGGTAAGTCATGCCCAGGTTTTTTTCACCATGTAATTTTGAAGGAGTTGCACATCGCAGAGCAGAGTTAGTTTTGAGCAGCGCAACCCGAGGCACGCTCAGTTTGGGAGTTTGGCAGACCGAGGCGCGCTGAGATGGGTGTGGTGGCGCAGCAGGGGGAGGTGTCGACAGATCCAGCTTGGCGCAGTGACAGTTTTGTGCCAAAAGGCTTCGCCGAAGGTGCGCTAAAAGCTCGCCAGCTGAAACCAGGTCTACTGTCAGCACAGGCGGAGCGCAGCCGGTGTAAGCCGAAGTTTGGGTGACCGGCGGACAGTGCGCACATGTCACCAAAACCTCACAGGCAGGTTTCCAGAATATCAGGCATATTAACAATGCAATAAATACCCACAACACCACTATTCAATGCAACTATCTGCAATCAGCACATAAATGTATCTCTGTATCGACTGTCCCGTCACATCTGATGTCAGATCAAAGGGGATTGGCACCGTTTGGCATTTTTGGCACGCGTAATGGAAACCCAACCTGATTTGATTAACACAGCTGCAAAATAATGAGTTCACATCCCTCTCAGCCAACCACAAACAGCCACAGCATCAGATAGGGAGTATATATTCAGCATCTGTCATCTTAGAAAAGTCAAAAGAAAAGAAACAGAGTGAGACTGCGAGAGAGAAAGAGAGAGCGTGCGCGCACGAGAGAAACGCAACATTGATTTACAATTGTGGTGACCTCCTCCCAGGCTACCTTTGCATCATCAGCCCGTGGAGGTCTGCTCGCAGTTCCGTATATTCGGACACTGCGAGCTTGGACCTCCCGGACCAAAACATCAGTTTCCTCCTGGGAGAAGTTTGGCCGTCTGACGCTGCTGCTCTCTTCTGCCATTTCGAATTGAGTAAACTGTCATTACGGGGAGGAGAGGGGCTCATCTGATTGGTGTGATGTGTATAAAACCCACTCCACGTCCCGTCACATCTGATGTCAGATCAAAGGGGATTGGCACCGCTTGGCATTTTTGGCACGTAATGGAAACCCAACCTGATTTGATTAACACAGCTGCAAAATAATGAGTTCACATCCCTCTCAGCCAACCACAAACAGCCACAGCATCAGATAGGGAGTATATATTCAGCATCCGTCATCTTAGAAAAGTCAAAAGAAAAGAAACAGAGTGAGACAGCGAGAGAGAAAGAGAGAGCGTGCGCGCACGAGAGAAACGCAACATTGATTTACAATTGTGGTGACCTCCTCCCAGGCTACCTTTGCATCATCAGCCCGTGGAGGTCTGCTCGCAGTTCCGAATATTCGGACACTGCGAGCTTGGACCTCCCGGACCAAAACATCAGTTTCCTCCTGGGAGAAGTTTGGCCGTCTGACGCTGCTGCTCTCTTCTGCCATTTCGAATTGAGTAAACTGTCATTACGGGGAGGAGAGGGGCTCATCTGATTGGTGTGATGTGTATAAAACCCACTCCACGCCTTCTCTCCTCCCTCTTTCCAACTTGCGCAGATAGGAGGGACAGAGGTGGGATAGAGGAGTAGCTGCGCCAGGCTCACGGTGTGCCAAACTTGCAAAATCCGCCTGGCCACACCCAGTTGGCGAGGCGCAGGTGCGCTGCGCCCCCACCTCGCCTGGTCTGTGAAACTAGAGCCCCATGTGTCAATGGTTTAAAAAGTTATTCAAAGGAACTCAAAATAGGTCCAAAGAACAAAAAGGAAAAAAACATGTGTTTTCAAATATTTTCTAAAAGCCAATCGTATGCATGCATATAAAAACTTCAAATAAAAACAAAGATATTTTTTGGACCTATATCGAGTTACACTGAATCACTTTTTATTGCATTCATGCACTGCAGTGGAGAGGTGTGCTTTCAGTCCCAGAAATAAGAAATAAGACAATAAGAAAAATATAAAATATTGCCAGCCTTTAAGGTTGGAGTGAATAGTCTCCTTCACATCCTCCAGATGATAAGAGACATTTTCATCAGCACATTTGGCACAGCACAGCTTCATCAATTATATCTTGATTATTAGTGTCACCGGACCCTTTTACTGAACATAAAGATTAGGAACAAAGAAGAGAAGTGAACTGATGTTTTATTTAAGGCATCCTGTTTTCTCTGCCAAAGAGATTCATGGATGTTTAAGTATGAAATATGTAGCCTACGTATACACATGTACTCCCACATGTACCTTGTAATCCATTCAGCTGTGTTCAGCCAACTCCAAGAATAGTAGCTAAAGCATTTTGATGTTGAAAGGTGGTGCGGGGCCGAGTGTCTGCGTCTTCCAGTTCACACACACACACACACACACACACACACACACACACACACACAGGAGGAGCATTTCCTCTGCTAAGCTGATAACCATCAGAACACTGAAAGTAGAAAAATTCAAGCTGAAATTGGAACAGCCAAGCTCATGGAGAGGAAATGTAATCTACAAGAGTTTCCCGCTGAATCCTTTCCAGACACTTTGCTCTGCTTCGCTCCCCTGCCCCTCCCCACACCGTCACTTCAGCCCTCCTCTTCCTCCACTGTCATGTTTGCTGGCACATACATTGTGCAGCTTATCTGCTGTTGCATCTGCGAGGTTCCTTTTTTTAAAAAAGATACCTCCTTATCACAGTAAGTGAGTGCCATCCGTGTCACTCTGGAACAACTTTAGCTACTGGTGGGGTGACGTGACTGACAAGTGAATGACACTGGGTGCAGGGTGGCTTATTTGCTTTAACATATAACTCATAACAGAATTAAAATGCAGCCTTGTCCGCACCAAGTGTATTATGCAAAGACTTGACAACTAAAAATATTTGAACTGAAAGTGATGAGAGTAACAGTTAGCCACTTTTCTGTTTACTGTTTATTTTATGCACCAAACATCAAGTAAGTGAAAACCAACCTGGTTATATATCTTATTCTGATTCTGACTGATGAAGTCTTTTGTTTGGAAAAGTATTTCTTTTCATCTAAAGTCGGCAGTATTCTGACTTTAAATATATTTAAAAATGAGCACAGAGCAGTACACAAAGGGGGCACAGCGCAGTGGAAGGACACCATCAGCTGATGCTTCCCAAGCTAGTTACTTTAGCCAGATGCGCAGATTTGACATGAGCTGATGGAATCAACAGGCTTTGGAAACTAAACCATAAAGACCTATAGAATAGAATGAAATCCAATTCAATAATCCAGCAAAGAATAAACCTGAACTATACTTGGTCTTGAAGGGTTAATACATCTCGGGCTAAGATTGTAAAATTTGTCCTGAAGGTGGCGCCATATAATCAACTCATTGGGTGAGGCTCTTTCTAGGCTATTTTCTCATTTGTTTTGCCATGTACATTTTGATGGAAACACAATTGCTGGCTGGATTATGTTCAGTGGTTATGTTTTTGTGAGTGAAAAAAAGTGCTATGTATTTGTAGTGGAGCGGGGAAGTGGCTGGGGTGAATGGGGACCGTTTAAAACACTTTGCCAAAAGAGACTGAGATTCACATCCTAAGTCCACTGTGTGGTTAGGTTTTGGCAACATAAGCATTTTGTTTAAGGTCAGGGAAAGATAATGATTTTTAAATGTTAAAAAGCAAACATTTTGGTTATTGTGCTATATGGAATTTTCAAACTTAAGCATGACCCTTATACTTCCCCAGCCTTAACCAAAGTGATGTGAGTGTCTAACATAACCATAAAAAAAGCTAATCATGCTTTTGTTATTATGACAAGATACTATATTGCAAAAGACGGTATTGTAGGTTAAAAAAAACAAACACCAGTGAACATTTTGCTGATGCTGATGATGTGCTGACTTGAGAGATATGCTCATTAAAAACATCACCCTCAATATGTTGCTATATAAAAAAGTGTCATTCACATGTGTCTCTTAAGGTATTTGCTTTTGAAAATTAGTATCATAAACAGTGGCTATCCTAGTACATTTGGTGCCCTAAGTTTGACATGATAACAATACAGCGTGTTTCGGGTTCACGTGATGACAGATAACTCCCCCATCTCCCCTAGGGAGCAGGTAAAGTGTAACCAGCTGGGGAGGGGGGCCGGGGCCAGGGGGCGGCAGGAACCCAGAAAAGAGCCCTCTCTGTTATTGTTATGTTGTTGTGGTCTCATGTAATATTTCAAAAAAAATAGTAGTAATAAGATAAACATGTAGATTTTTTTTCTTCCCCATTTGTGGTACCCCCCCATGGATGACGCCGCCCTTAGCATTCGCCTATACTGCCTATGCCACAGGCTGGCACTGAGTATAAACATAATTTCTAGGAGACAAGGTTGCTGTCAGACTGCTGCTTACTTTAAAAAAAATGTACTTAAACTAAGCTATGCTTTGAGCTACATAAGGTTTGTGTGTCTGCTAGAACCTCATAAAGAGTTGAAGTTTACCATCTTCACTTATTAGCATGCTAGCAGTAGCATGTACTGTAAGCAATCCAATCCAGTCTCCCAGAAAACCACTTTGAGGTGAGATGGTCTTTATATCAAAATCATAGGGTTACATAAATAGGATGAATGTTACCATGGGAACACAGCTAATGCACACCATGAAAAAACAGTCAATGGGTTCAGGTGTACACATGTCTCAGGGAAAGAAAGATAATATTAGAGGATGCCGCATTTAGGTTTTTATAGTCTAAACCTAACATGAGATTACTGTAAACATTGTGAATTCAGCTTCAATTCAACTCCTCAAGATGAATTGGATATTTACATCAATACCTAAAGTGTAAGAGGTAACTTCCGCGGGGCGTTGACGTTTCATCTGCCAAGACTGGCTGCATTTCGGTCCCATGTACTGCACTCACGGATTCATTTGATTTAGGAAATGTGAACCTTTTTGTAACACAGTTACAAACACAGGAAAATGACCCCTTAATAATGTTTTCTATTTGTCTTGGATCTGCCTTTTAGGTAGTTGGTAGGTAGTTGAACATGTTTGCAATTATCTAAATTATCTAAGTCCATTGAGAGCAGGGGAAAAAATCCTGAACAGTGTTGCAGGCAGCACCCCCAGACCCAACCCACTCCCCTCTGAGTTGCACATCTAATATTTGAGGTGGAATTCTCCTGGACTCCTGGATAGGTGTGTGTATATACTGAAAATTGGAAATGTTCTACCAAACTGAAAGTGAAATATCACTTTAAATGGACTGAAGCATCTGATGAAGGCCCTGTTGCACTACTCTCCCACCACCCCAATACCACCACCAATACACACACATATACACTCCCTCACAATGAGATCAGCAGAAGGGAATATTTGAGGAGAGTGGTGGGGGATTAATGAGAAGGGGATTAGCAGGTGGGTGGCTCTCTCTCTCTCTGTATGTGTATGTGTGCTTGTGCATATCTGTGTGTGTGTGTGTGTGTGTGTGTGTGTGTGTGTGTGTGTGTGTCTGCAGTGTTAGCCACTTGAGTGTCAGCAGAGATCTGGTTGGAGGGAGGGGTGGGGGTGGGGGGGTTGTCTTGGAGGTACAACACAGGCAGGCCGGCAAAGAGCTGCTGCAGGCCAGACAGAACCAGAGGATGACTGAGCAGACTGGCATGTATGACAAGTCTGCATCACGGAGCCCAGCCAGGGTAATGACAGGTCAGACTGTTTGAGCATGCAAAGCAGGAAGAAAAGAGGAGACATCTGGCAGCTTGGTTTGGTAGAGTTGGCTATCTTACTTGCAGTAAAACTGTCCAATATCTTGTGCATTTCACTACAAGCTTCAGTCTATTCACATGCAATACAAAAGTATAAAATACATGTCTAAAAGACTGTTTGTATTTTTAAAAAAATAAAGCATTACTGTCTCACACTTGTATGCCTCTGCGAAACAGTCAAGTTGCAGTAAGAGTTTTAAGCCCATGTGAAAACATGGACACTTCACACACACCTTTAACCAGGCAGCACAGAGGATCTATACAATCAGCCCAGTTTCAAGGTGGGCACCCAAGATTAGTGTCACTAATTCATTATCTGACCAAATGTCTCCCCTTCTGTTCCTCAGTTATGGGGCTGAATAATGTCGAGAAAAGTATTTTTGCTGAACATTATGATGTCACTGAGAAGCTGACTTTTGACTTTTTGGATATAAAATGTCATTTCATTTGTTTAAACACCTGTGTGAAATTTTGTCATGATTAGCATATCAATGCTTGAGTTGTAGCCAACAACATGTTTTGTGTCCTTGACCTTTGACCCATAATCACTAAATTCCAATCAGTTCACTTATAAATCCAAGCAGAAGTTGCTACATTTGATGAAATTCCCTCAAATCCTTTTTGAGATATGGAATGCCACAGAAACAAGATCATAGTAACCTTGACTTTTGACCAACAAAATCTAATGAATTTATTCTTAAGTCTAAATGGACATTTGTGCCAAATTGAAAGAAAATTCCTTCAAGGTGTTAAGATATCACGTTTAAAAGAATGAAACAGATGTGGTCACAGTGACCTTGACCTTTGACTACCAAAATCTAATCAGTTTATTATTGAGTCCAAGCGGACATTTGTGCCAAATTCAAAGAAATTCCATCAAGGCGTTTAGAGATATTTAGTTCACAAGAATGGGATAGACAGACAACCTGAAAACGCAATCCCTCTGGTCAGAGCCAGAGGGATTGTGAGCCAGTACAGAGGCATAAAAACCTGCTGTTGGGCCCCAGTCACACAGAAAGCCTTTTGCGGGTTGCAAAGCATTAAGTACAGCACACAGCTTTTTTAAAAATTGAATACCACCACCTTTTTATTGTTGCTAGGAAACAATAACCTCCTTACCCTAACTTTCATTTGTGATCAATTTATCATTTATTTTGGCCAGCTAAAACTACCTACTTATTTTCACAACAATTAGCAGCTAGTTCCTAAAATGGACAAGCAGAGGGTACTTGCTATACTGGTTGAGGATGTGAGGCTGTCAGCAAACAGTTTGTGGGGCACAGGAAAATGGAGATCCAACTGTGAACTTGTTGTCGTGACCAGCAGAGAAGGCCTGCCTCTCCAATCATATGATTGGACATTGGGGTAAAAAGTGGTGATGACGTGAGGCGTTCTTCTGATCTGAGTTAAAGTTTTTTCAACTCCAGGAGTTCAGAGCGCTCCGGCAAAAATGCCAGGCGCCTGGAGCACAGAAACACGACAGCAATGCAAAAACAGCGAGCAAAAAGCTTCATTCTCATTAAAAACAATTACAAAAACGCTTTCTGTATCATACTTCTACAAGTTTCTAACACTCCACACTGTAGATGTCACAAGATGTTTAAATACCATAAAAACTGAGATTTACTGTGTAGGCAATGGCGGTTTCATTCCAAGCTTCTATCTTTATCTGTTTATGTCATAAAAATATCTGCATTCAGCTCCATACCTGACATGGACAGGTCTACACCAAACACTAGATATCATCTAGACTGCCTCATTTCTATGTTGAATAGTATTCTTCTATCATCCACACTTCTTTGATGTATAACTTTAGCTACCAAGACTGCACAAGGTGTCAGCCTTCAATATCAAATCATGAAGAATAGGTAACATGTGCAACATTAGTCAAGCTTTATCCTGTACTGACTATCAATGAAATGTTACTGAGAGTGAACCTGCTGAATTTCTGACCATCTACAGCTCCATGTTTTTAGCCCACAGTCTATTTTCTTAATATTTAGATGGTGCAAATCTGCATCACTGAAAGTCCTACAGACAACGATCACCTGATCACTACGAAACTGAAGGAAAATTCTGGAGTCTGATGATTGTGAGACAAGACCAGAAGTTAGACTGAGCATTTTCTCACTTTTTTGGGGACCCTGCCACCAGTACAAAGAGTGAGTTCTACCAACTGTAGCAGTGTGTGCATAATGTCTGTATTTTGATTTATCTGAGCTCTGAGAGGGGATACAATGTTTCTGGCTAATTGTGTCAATCTAGTAGAAGAGTCAGGGAAAATATATAGCACATATTGCAAAAATGTGATTGTTATCTGTTCAGAGCGCATTATTTGTTCATGTCTGAATAGATAAATTCAGATTTGTTAACAATGAAGCTGTTAAATGTTCCTTATAGGTAACCAAATGCTCTTTAGCTACAATCTATGAACTGTACGATACTGCAAGGATGCCATCAGACTTTTCTTTAACAGACAAGTTCACAGACGTAAAAATGCAGTAGATCCAAAACTGAAGCTAAATAGAAAAGAAGGCAGAGGGGAACAAACCAAAAATAAAGTAGAACTGGAGTCCTCTGAAATGCAGATAAAGGCAACAGGTCAGCGAATGGCAAGAGAGGAAAGTGTGGTTTTAGTGGATACTGAATAACTTGGAAATTAATATAATTCTGGATTAAAGCATGACATTAAAAATGGTTGCTGCTGTAATTTATCATTATTCTACAATGGAAGGTCAGTGGCTGATAGAATAGTTTTAAAATTATGTTTTACTATAAATGTGCTCGACTGGAGAGGCCACTCTGTGGAGATAACCTCACACTCGCAATGTCAAGTGTGGAAAAACAACAATATGCAAACCCAAAGCCTTTGGCAATGACACTGGAAGGCACAGATCTGATGCTAAGTGGGGCTGAATGCCTGTTGCCCCGTGGAAATATGATTGGCTGTTTGCCAAGAACTGTTGTCATCATCTGCTCAAAGTTGGCAAAACCTTTTTTTTGTTTTATTTTGTTTTGTTTTTTAAAGAAGATAGGAACTGCAGTCACCATAAATAATGTAGATTACCTTCCACAGCACTAATGTGAAAGTCTGTCTTTTGAAGAAAGACTAAATTAATAAAATAAAACACCTGAATTTTAATATAAAATCAAGCAGCTAACTGCTGGCTTGCTAGAAAATAACATTTTTCCCATGTGTGTTATTTGGAGGGGATGGTACTTGGTAGGGCTTGGCGATATGACAAAATTTTCATATCACGTTTTTTTTTTTTTTTTTTTTTTTTAAATATATCGGTTTCACGGTATTCAACGGTATTTTGCAAGGGTTCAGCCCACTTGACATGCTGCTGTATTGTGCTATGGCCTATTCAAGTGCTGGGATTTGTTATTTGCACAACAACGCCTGAATGCACCACATGCTCCACTCCATTAGTGCTGTGCTCGGTTATAAATGTCTCGGACTTGGGTCGGCTTTGGTCAGGAAAATACGGCCCGAGACGTGCTCTAGTGTGCCCACCTGTGTGTGTGTGTGTGGGTGTGTGCGCGCATCGGGGCGAAACTACGCCGTGCGCGATACAGAGAGCAGAGGAGAAGTGTAAACGCGCGACCATGTAGAGACAGAACTGTAATGTAAATAAGATAAATAACATAAGGCTATTTAGTTAGGCTAAATAATATAACGGTGGTTTCTAAACAGCTAAGACGAAAAAAAAAAAAAAAATCAGCAGCAGCTATGCACCAGGAAACACTGCTCTGCCAGTTCTTCTGGGTCATCGTGTTCTTCTTCAGCAACGTGTTGCTTCGCTTTCAGAACTCTCTCCAGCAGCCATTCTCGCCTCTAAACTTTTCTCGATGCTCTCACTCTAGCCAGCTCTAGCACGCCTGTGGTGTGCAGCGGTGAAATGGGTCCCCGCTGAAACACTTTCCCGCCGCACATGTTCTGGATGTTGTTTGGGCTATTCACCAGTATTGCGGTATATGAAAAATTCATATCATAACAAAAAAAGACCGGTTTTTGGTACAAACCGGTATACTACGCAGCCCTAGTATCTGGTCACGAACAGGCTTTCAGGATCTCAAGCATCATTTTGAGAGGATCACCAAACATGAAATCAACAAGAAACATGGTAACATTGGGCTTGCACAGCAGAGCAAAGCTTCCCAAACTGACAGTGCATAGTGACAGTGGAACTGAACAGTACACCAGCATGTTGAAGAGAACAGGTATGTGTCCAGTCAGATTATCACCTGGGTCGAACTATGTTGAAAAGGTGAGATTTTGTCAAATTGCAAAATTGTGTAAAGTAAATCTGTGCAAAGTAGTTTTTCCAAGTATTTTTTCTACCTTAAAATGGCACTAAACTCGAAGACAAAATAATGAGGCCAACACCAGTGGTGTTTGCTGGTCTTGGCTGGATGGCTTCTGTTTGTCTTAGTGTTGGGGGGCAAAGAGAGCCGGCAGAAGAATGGAATTCTTGGAAACACCAAACAAACCCGTATTAAATTTCCCCTTGAAATGCCATGGGGAGAGGCATGGAGTACGCATGGCAGGGGAGGACGGATAGAGAGGTGGACAACAGAAGTATAGAGACACAAGCAGGAGAGGGAGGGAGAGGAGAAGGCACACTGTTAAGAGATGGGTGGGTCGGTAGAGAGCTCAAAATAAAAGAGAAAGTTGGAGAGAGAGGGGCAGGGAGATGAGGAGAGGCAGCGAGATGATGTTTGCAGGCTGTGTGGTGAAAATGGGGAACGTCGAGTGGGGACTGGAGAGTTCCAGGTCATGCTGGCGGTAAAGGAAAAGCTGTTAGAGGACAAAAGAAAGTAAGAGTAGCAAAAAAGAAAATTTGTTTTACCCTTCCTTCCTAGAAAATCAAAAACTAGAATTACAGTTTACATCCATGGCTGTGAAAATGGATGCTTCACACACATCTTCTCTCGGCAGCACAGAAGATCTATACAGTCAGCACAGTTTCAAGGTGGACACCCAAGATTAGTGTCACCAATTTAGTATCTGACCAAATGTCCCCACTTCTGTTCCTGAGTTATGACATTGAATAATGGCCAAAAAACTGATTGTGCACAACATTATGACACACAGAAGTTGACCTTTGACTTTCTGGATATATAATATCACTTTATATCATCATCATTTTATCCTATTCGACATGTGTGTGAAATTTTGCTATAACTAGCGTATGAATTCCTGAGTTATAGCCAAAAACATGTTTTGTGAAGTCACAGTGACCTTGACCTTCGACAAACTCACTGCATCAAATTCTAATCAGTTTATTCTTGAGTTTAAATGGATGTTTATGTCAAATTTGACAAAATTCACAAAGGCCTTCTTGAGATAACGAGTTCACAAGAATTAGGTGGTTGCAAAGTCACAGTGACCTTGACCTTTGATCATCAAATTCTAATCAATCCACCTTTAAGTCCACATGGACCTTTGTGCCAATTTGAAGAAATTCCCTCAGGCCTTCCTGAGATGTTGTGTTCATGAGAATGAGACGGTTGCAAGGTCACAGTGACCTTGACCTTTGACCATCACATTCTGATCAATTCACCCTTAACTCCAAGTGGACCTTTGTGCCAAATTTGAAGAAATTCCCTCAAGTGTTCTTGAGATTCTCTGTTCACGAAAAGGAGACGGATGCAAATACAAAGTGACCTTTGACCATCAGAATGTTATCAGTTCTTTCTTAAGTCCAAGTGGACATTTTTGCCAAATTTGAAGAAATTCCCTCAAGGCGTACGTAAGATATCGTATTCACAAGAACTTTTATTACTAATATTCTAATCAGTTTATTGCTGAACCCAAGTGGATGTTTGGGCCAAATTTAAAGAAAATCCTAAAAGCACACAACATAACGCTGCCAGCCACGGCTATCGCTGGCGCGGAGGCATAAAAATGCAACAGAGGAAGAGAGGGTAACATCTGTGTGAGGCATGGCCTTGTGGCTACGTAGTGGTGACGCACAGGGGATACAGAATAACCATCACTCGGTGTATGGATAGAGACGTGCATGGCCGTGTTTCCGGTCATCAGAGATAACCAGCCATGAGCAAGTTCTGTCTGTGGCTGACTTAAAGGCAGATGGTTTATATGTAATTAACCATTGGATAAAATATTTACAAATACTGGCGTGTAGTGTTAAGGTATAGTTTAGAGAAAAAAAACACTGGGTCTCACATAGGCCTATATAAGTTACTGTAACAAATAATATTTACCCCAAAAATATTTAATAGATTCAATTTGTCTTAAAATGAAAGTGGAAAATATCAAAATGGGGTGGAGGAGATAAAGTTGATTTGCATTTGTCATGTAATGCAGGGAAGATGTATTGCTCCAGTATACTTAAGTGTGAACAGTCTGGTAATGGAATGCTTATTGTTAATTCAGTATGCAGTATGTACTGTAGCACGCAGTACATAACTCTACATACAGACAGAGTATGTAGTACGCAGTATGTTAGCATGCAATTTTGAACATAGCCACTGGAAAGGTGGCTAAAGGTCTGGTAGAGCTTTGACAGCCACTAGAAGCATGTTTATGCCCCTCTGAGAGAGCTTCTGTGTGGGCACCTATGATGAAGCTCAGCTAGAGTCTCCTACGAGAGGCTCTCCTGGTGTTTGTGGGGGAGTGTCAGTGCATGTTGTTGCCCAGTTGCTATAGTGCTGTCATTGTGGTTAAGCTAACATTACTGTTTGTAAAGTCTGAATATCTAGTGAAGCTAAATATAGCGCATTTATCAGTAAGCCCATGTGTTGTGTTTACTACTGTTATTCATGTGCAAAGTTGTCCCTGAAAGCTACATTCCCTAGCCAGGCTAAATTAGCTTAGAGACAGAAGTCAAAAGGTGCAAAAGTCATTCAAAACATATATCAATATCAATATTGTGATGATATTGTAGACTTGAATATCAATGCTATAATCTTCACTGGTATGGATATGATGACTATGTAGGTAAAGGCAAAGAACAGCTAGAACTGTCTGGTAAGTTCAGAAAATTACATCACTTTACTGTAATGCAGCCTTTAAAAACAGGAAAGAACAACACTTATATCTAAAATCTAAATTTATATCTAGTCTCATATCACAATATCCATATAATTGATGTATTGCCCAGCCCTATTCCAAACAGAAAAATTATAAACAGAAAATATGACTTACTGCTATAAAATTATAAACATGTAACTCAGAGATTAATTCTCCTGCTCAGAATCTGATCCTTCTCAGTGTGACATATGAAAATAAGAGCAGATCATGATCTTGAAAAATGGTTGGCCTTCATCAGTCTGCTTTTATTAACCTTATGCATTTCAGCAAAGATGAGCTCTGACTCTGTACTTTTGTCTTTTAACTTGCTGTCTACATCAGAAGTGGGGATGTGTTGTGTTTCTGGTGATTATACTTAAGCAGATATTTGATCATATTTATAATAAGGTGTATAGCATGAAGGAAGAAAATAGACTTTCCTCACCAGCAGTCTGACAAACATCCAAAGCTGTTTACTGAGCAGTGCTAATAGATGCTGATAGAGAACCTAAGTAACTTGTTTCCACCAAACACCCCAATTCAGTTCACTTTACTTCACTTCAGTATACATTAGCACAGGTAAGTTTCTGTTTCCATTGTTAAAAGTTGTGAATGTTAATAATAGAACCATCACCATTTTTGGTCACCCCTCTGTTGGGGTACACTGATCTGATACTAAAAGGTGGAGATAAAAACCCTACAGTCCATTGAATGGTCAATAGAGAACCGTCACTCTTGCTCAGGGATGAGTTGTGGCTTATTTTTAAGCTTATGTAACCACTGTTAGTCTTACATACAATGGTAAACTATAACTATAAAATGAAAGGATGTTTTGCTGCCTGTAGCAGCAGCTGTAGACTGAGGAAAAAATAACTTGATTCACCCTGCTGTTCAAAGGCTACTGTCAGCAGCTACTGGCAACTTTTAAGGTGAAATGTTTTCTTGCATTTTTCTCACTGCATTAAAGCCATGGTCTACATTTAGAAAGATTGATCATTATTATTAACATCATTTAGATGGTGGTTATGGCCCAATAGTGCTAGCTACACAATGTGAAGAGCAAAAGGAACCAAAAAAAAAATCCATTTTCTCTGGAGACTGCAGGCCTGCAAAGAAATTGACCAATCACACTGACATGACCAATGACACTCCTCTGCTCCTTGTCCCGCCTCGTCCCAACCCCCCTACACATTTGAAAGTACGGTTTGTAAGGCCCTGAGCGATTCAGCTACACGAGTTTCGATATGGAAAATAAAGAGAGTGACAGCAGCAAGCGGCCTCTGCTTGCCCCACCGGCAAAGGCCGAAAGGAAGCATAAGAGAAACGAAGAGGAAATGCGACAAATTGAGGGCTCAAAGCAGAGTAAACACCGGGTCATCCTCATCGTGATGCTGATACAGTGGAGTTTTTGTTGAACAGGTAATATTTCGTTTTTATTGTGGATGTTGTGACATAGATAACTGTATGCCAATGCTGGCTTATGACTGTGGGAGGGGATGTGTCGTTAGGAGGCTCCAAGGGGAGGGGGACATGAGCTCAGAGGGGAGGGATCATGGAGCACAGAGGGAGGGGTGTGTGTGTGTGGGGGGGGATGCTTTTTTCAAATCTTTCTCATTGTCTTTCTAAACGTAGACAATAGCTTTAATTGACAACGTGAATCAATCAATACACCTTAAATGTCAATATAACAACTCTGAACATTCCATTTGTTTTTATAGTCTCTAGGATGACATATGCTTTAGTGATGTTTGGATCTTGAAGCGTTAAAAAAAGCTGTCTGAATTTCAATCGGATTTTGTGAACTGCGAAATCTATTTCCTCACTTGGAGAAAAAGGAATATCGTTCTGGTGTGCTCTGGCAGCGCTAAACCCCTGCTTTTGCCTGACAAGGACTCAATGCATGAACCCACTATTTTTAAATATATCAAAACAGACTCTCATTCAAGCCCGTTCCTTTTTGTTCTGAAACTGGTGACGTGTCAACGCAGTTTAGTGAATGACATATAAGATGCAGACTTCCCTCTGCTTCACTGGTGAAGAACAGAAACAGCGAGAGCTCAACAGAGTAAGTAATGTGCTGCTGTAACACACCAAGCTAGCTGAGCTAATTAATGTGGTAACTTGGAGCCAAATATCCTTTTTTGACTCAGTATCTGCGGTGAATGTGGTGATGCTGCATAATATGAACTCTTCATGAATGTGGATGTGTGTTCCAAAATTGGAAAAATTCATATTAGATGTGTGTGAACTGATCAACACCAAGATATGTGACGTGAATTTACTACACTGCTGAAAAATATTAAGGGAACACTTAATGGTCACAGTATAACACCAAGTCAGTTAAACTTTAGGGATATCAATCTGTCCATTTAGGAAGCACAAGTGATTGTGAATCAGTTTCACCTGCTTTGGTGCAAACTAAAGTGACAACAGGTGCAATGGGAAGGCAAAAGCCAGACGACCGCCAACAAGGGAATGGTTTTGCATGTGGTGGCCATAGACAGTTGCTCTCTCCTTACCCTTCCTAGTGCCATATCATATCATTCATAATAATACTGGCATCATTTTTAATATCATATGAAAAATTCATATTGTGATACTCATGATATTTATACTTGTTGTCAAATTGATGTCATACTGTTACCCACAGCAACAACAAGCAAGGCTGAAAGTGAAATTATTACAGACCCTGTGGTGGTACCAAAGAAAGAGGAGCAGCTTCAGTAGTGTGGAACAAAAAGTGGCATCCTGAATGTTATATAAACAGCCCAAACTTCTCAAACTTTTGAAGCAAGTTACTGCGAGTTACCCCTTCCAGAGGGAACTCATTCAGTGACTCGCGGCTTGCGGCTTTCACATATATCTGAATGTGCGATAGTTATTGTAGCATAACAACCTGTCACAGGTTACAGTGTGATGATTAGAGGAGAAATGGCAGAGCATTAAGGTCCAGGTGGAAAAAACAACTCAATCATTTAGGATTTTGCTAAAAGAGAAGGAAATCAACTGTTGATTTATGTATATAGATCCCAGGGTACATTTTTTGTTTTTGGGAGCTGTGTAAATGTGTTATTTGTGGTTGATTTTATGTTGTTGAACTATTAATATTGTATACAGAATCTGAATCTCACTGTGAGTTACTGTTGTTTACAAACTAAAGAAATGAGAGATCATTTTATGTTTTACTGAGTATTTGAAGGCAAACTGTTAGACTGACATGTAAAACTATATCACTATCATTTTTGTTGCAAATCTATTTTACTTAATGTATATAACTATTTATATACAAATATATATATATATATATATATATATATATATATATATATATAGAAATATATATATATTTATATATATATATATATACATTTTTATTTTTTTTACTAATTTGTCATATCGTCAAGAATACTGTTATCGCAAAAATACCCTTGGGATATTATTTTAGGGCCATATTGCCCTCCCCTAGTCCTTCCTGACTGATTCTTCTCTAGTTTTGTGTTCTGCTAGTGTCCTTGTCACTACTGGTAGCATGAGGCGGTACCTGCAGCCCAACTGGGTTGCACAGGTAGTCCAGCTCCTGCAGGATGGTACATACAGCCCTAAGAAGGTTTGCTAGTAGACACAGCAAACCTTCTTAGGGCTGCATGTATGGACGGAAGAGATACCAGAAGACAGGCTGTTACATGGGAAGAGCTGGACAGGGCCATAGAAGGGCATCAACCCAGCAGCAGGATCATTATCTGCTCCTTTGTGTGAGGAGGAACAGGAGGAGCACTGCCAGAATCCTACAAAATGACCTCCAGCAGGCTACTGGTGTGCATGTTTCTGACCAAACTGTCAGAAACAGACTCAGTGAGGGTGGCGAGAGCACCCAACTTCCTCTAGTGACACCTGTGCTCACAGTCCAGCACCGTGCAGCTTGAATGGCATTCACCAGAGAACACTAGAACTGGCAGGTCTGTCACTGGTGCCCCATTCTCTTAACAGATGAGAGTGGGTTCACACTGAGCACATGTGACAAGTGTGAAAGAGTCTGGAGATGTTGTGGTGAATATTATGCTGTTTGTTACATCATCCATTATGACCGGTTTGGTGGTGGGTCAGTGATGGTCTGGGGAGGCATATCCTTGGAGGGTTGCACAGACCTCCATGTCATAGCCAATGGTACCCTCACTGTTGTTAGGTACCAGGATGAAATCCTCAGAGCAATGGTCAGACCTTATGTTGGTGCAGCGGGCCCTGGGTTCTTCCTGGTGAAGAACAATGCCCAGCATCATGTGTAGGCAGTTCCTGGATGACGAAGGCATTGATGCCATTGACTGGCCCTCTTGCTCCAATTAAAGCACCTATGGGACATTATTTATCAGTGCATCCAATGCGACAGACTGTCCAGGAGCTCACTGATGCCCTGATCCAGGTCTGGGAGGACATCCCCCACGACACCATCTGCCGACTCATCAGGACCATTCTCAGACATTGTCAGGGGTGCAGACAGGCATGCAGGGGGCAATACACACTACTGAGTCACATTAGTTGCCGTGATAAAATTCACTTAAGTTCAGTTTTTAAACTTTGATTTTTGGTGTGATTTTGAATCTAGCCCTCATTGGGTTGATGATTTTGGTTTCAGTTGACTGTTGTTACATCATTATGTTCTTAACAAACTATACAATGTACATCAGTAAAGATTTTAAACTTGAATATTCCGTCCATAAAGATCTGATATGTGACGTAAGTGTTTCCTTTTTTTTTTTTTGAACAGTATAACTGGCAATAATGACAGGAAGTCAAAAAGACTAAAGATGGAAATGGAGAAAACAAAAAAATGGCCAGTCCACATAAGGTCAATACTGAGTGATTGTTAGGACAGTCATTTTAGACAACATTTTAGAATAAATCATTTCTACTTGTTTCATCCTTTAGGTGGTGCATGAGCCATATTTTCTTAATCTACCAGCATGTCTGTTTGTTATTACAAAATGACTGGTAGTGTTTGATTCTATGTGAGACAAGAAGTTCACTGCTCAAAAAGGTTTTTTGTTAATCTTTTAAGGAGCGGAAGGACAGCAGCAAAGACGATAAAGCCCCACCAGTCTGCAGGGGAAACACAAAGATGTATACACATGCGGCGCATCAGTATCAAACCCCTGAGGAGAATGTTTGACAAACCAGAGCTACAGTCCATGAGCCAGCTCAACGTCTACTTTGAGGAACTACAGCCTCACATTCTCCCTCTCCATTGCCCCCTCTCTCTCGGCTGAAGGGACATCTGGAGCGCATTAAGGCACTAAGGACATTGGATCTCCCCAGAGCGCCTGACTGGATGGGTGGCCCACTGTAGCCCCCTTTCAGCAGCAAGGCCTGGCCCTACCTGATTGATAGAGGAGCCCCACACGCACACTTAACACTCACACACACAGACAAATCCCATACAGTTGACATACAGCATGGACCATTGAAACATTGGTGGTGGTGCTGACATGGATTAGTATGGACACATGTACTTCCACCTTTCACTGTGTTTAGTTTGGCCTATCAATCATGCATTGGGTGCATGACAGACTTTCTGTGCTGTACATTCCAACAGTGTTACCCCACATATTACAAGTGAATTTAGAGATAGTGTGATGAAGTGCACTGCAATACAAGTTGGTAATCAACAAACACACACTGGCTTGCTTTTGATGTAAGTAACAACTCCTGACATATGGAAGTAATATGAACATGAATACAACTCTTCACTGATGATGTGCATTTTTACAATGCCTGAAGATTTTCAAAGCATTCCCTGACACCTCATTCACACAAATAAAGATTCAAATCAAAGCCCATCTTGTTTTCAGAATTGTACTTTTTCATTAAAGCACAGGATAGACATTTCTATAGGATTTTTTTCAGCGGATGCTCCCCATGCAATGAGAAAACACAAACTTTTTCAAAGGAGAAAAGTTCAAAGAACCTCCTCATTTCCAGTAAATTGCTTTGCCTGATTTGCCATTTCAAATAAATTGCAGTGTTGGCCAAAATTTGCAATTCACAGGAAGTCGTCCCCTCAGCCACACAGAAGAAGTTAATCCATATTTCACGTTTGAATATAAGATGGAAGCAGAGAAAAAGGGAAGGAAAGGGAAGATAGGTAACTCCTTGCCAGGAGATGAGGAGCGGGAGGGGAGGGGTGGCGGGAAAAGCTGTGGGAGTGGAGAAAAGGCGAGAGAATGGGAAGAAACAGGCGCCATTTAGAGTAAATGGCATCCAAAAACCCTCTCCAATTATCTTTGCCTACCATGCCAGTGAGACTGACTTAATTAAAACGACTTGAGAGGGAGGGGAGAGAGGAAGGAACTGCCAGTGATTGAGGGGGCAGGCAGGCGACGTATCTGCACCGAAACACAAAGCTCAGGCATCGCACAGGCTGTCGACCACTCTCCCTTTTCAATTCCCGACTTCAAAAGAGAATAAAGAAATAATAATAAAAAAGAGAGGGGGCTCTCACCATTCGCAGCCATGTAATTGCGCTATTTAAATCCTACATTTTTATCATTGTTAGAATATTCGTTGGGGGGAAGAAGAATGTATAAAAATGAATAATAAAACTGCTTTTTTTTTTTTTTGTTCTTGTCTGACTCCCCCCCCTATAATCCTTCTGCCTTTTTCTGAGAAAAACCTCTGACAGTGACCTTTTCGCATGAGGTCTGTTTCTATGGAAACCACGTCCAGCCCCTCTATGTTTGGTGTTTTCTTGTCATCGGGCGGCCAAAACTGGCCCACTTGTGACTAAGAGGAAGAATGCATCACATTTAAAGATTTGTCTGTGTGTCTTTTATTTAATGTTTCTACTCGTGTGCATCCACAGTGCAGACCTGGGAAGAAGTAGAGAGCATCTACTGCTGTACAGACCTGATATTATGCAGACCACCGGACTTTTTCACAACATGACATTTTGTTTTTTGACTTGAGCATCATGTTATAGAAAAAAACGTCACCTGTGATAAACAGTTTGATTATGCAGCTTTGGAACCAGACATTAAGTATCACTAATACAAGATTTGTTTTGTTAAATGTTAAATAATAAGCCAATGGCTTCTAGGTCACCCAATATTATTTCAGCAGTAGCCACAACGTTCGTGATTTAGTTGTTTTTTTATTCATTCATTCATTTTGGCATCCAGGTCTGTATCTCAGCTTTGAATCCTAATTTGCATCTGATAGTCTTCCACAAAGTTCAGTTACGTTGTTAACAAATAAATACATAAATAAAAGTACTGCATAAAGTGTTTTTCATGATGTATGCCTTACCTCTAACATTTATCATTTACTTAATACTACCAGTTCATTTTAAGTTTCACATTGCATGTAACTCTTATATGAGGCTGTTATGTACTAGTGCTCTTTGTATCAGCCAGTCCAGTTTAGAGTGAAAAACTTTGATGATTTGTATTCTTAGTGTGATTTTTAATTTTTGGAAACCTGTCACAAGGCTTTTATTTTGAAAGTTGCAGCAAATCTAAATCATTCCTCTGCCAGCCAGTCATCAAATGTGGCCTCTGTAGCCACACTGCAGGATTTACCAACCTGGTCTCACTCCCAGCTCGTCAAAGCTACATTTCCACCAAAAACTTTCGGTATAGTAACTTTGATCTCTCCAGCTCTCACTGTATTTACTCATCATCGGTCATACTGGTGATACCTATGCAGCTGGCAGTAGACTTTAAACAGCAGGGGAAACTAAATTACTTTTTCTCAGTCTATAGCTGCTGCTAGTGACAGCATAACATTCTTTCATATTTTTTAAGTTATAGTTTACTACTGCATAACCTTACTAACCTGCATAACCTGTATAACCTTAAAAACGAGCCACAACTCCAGCCCTGGGCAACAAGAGTGATGTAGAGTGCTAGTATGTGTAGCTATGCTAGTAATGTATTTCACGGGATGTCAGATTACTATAGTAACAAGTGTACTTATTTTAAGCCATACCATGATGTTTATTTCTACAACTAAGCGCGCGCTTAAAATCAGGTTTTTACCTTCATTCTAAGTTTACCGTAAAACTTCAATTAAAGGTCCAAGCTATTATTTGTTTAAATCACTGAAATCAACAGGCCTAAATTTGGGACAGGCCTTTACTTCCTTTCACACGAAACTATTGCTCAACAAATTGTTTATTCAAACCAATATGAATATTACTTGTTTAAAAATTAGGCTTCAGATAATATATAAATTATGAATCATTCATTTGATCTAGCTCTGACAGACAGTGCATCAGAGAGAGACAGTTACGGCACTTGAGGATTACAACATCTGACACACTGACACAACTCCTCTTTCTCCTGTTGAAACAATACTCACAACATGGATCAATTTTTGTGAAAAACCCTTTTGATGCTTTTAATCTGAGGAACCTTATGGACTAAAGGAATATGACAACTTACAGGGTAATCGAGGAATGGATATATAATTTAAGGTAGCCAACAACCCGCTTTTTTTTTTTTTTTTTTACATCCAAAGAACTGTTTGGCAACCAGACCAGACGTCTAATTGACACAGGCTTTTATTTGTCAGAATGTGTAGCCACACTAGTAAAAAAGGGACTGGGCGTTTAACTGGGACTAGGCTTTTAATTTAAGTTTTACGGTATTATGAAAAAGATTGTTCGCATTTAACAAGGGGAAGTTTATATTCAAAGGAGAAGATGCATGTAACGGGTGTAAGTTTACAAATCATCCAAAACTAATGGAGGGGTTGGGTTGGGGTCCAGAATGTATTGGATTTACATTTATTTGCCATTCATCTAAGAATATATATATTTTTAAATAATGTTGCAGTTTGGTAAAAGCTCATGCTGGGTTTGAATCTGTCCGTATTGAATAATGACAATAATCTTATAATAAAGTTTATCAGAAATATCACAGCATTACAAGCATTATCCCACAATACTATAGCACCAACAGGAGGTTAGAAAGTGTCATTAGTGCAATAATGTTCAGGTGGTATTAATGAATGTTTGAAATATGTGCATGCATTTACATCTGAATATGAGCACAGAGCCAATTAAGATCTAAATGTGCTGCTTTCCCAATAGTTTGATTACTCGCTGTACTTTGAGAAAAAACAGTGAAGGGAGTGAATTGAAATTCCGTTTGCACCAAACTATGTGCTGCTGATGTAAAGTCAAGCTCTTCTCCATCAACACACACATTCACACTCACACACACACTCCTCTCACACCTTGATCAGCCAATACACAGTAGCTGCTCATGTGTCACAGCTAACACCTGTTACTGTGCTTTTGTCTTGTGAGCTTATTGTAATAGACTGTACAGTATTTCTCACTAAACACAGCACAAACTCAGGCTGTTTCATCAAATGTGTTTGCACAGAAGGTTGGTGGGCGCTATAATTTGAAGTTTAAGTGTGAGAATACACTGTAGATGATAATTGCCAGGACTGGGCAACCACTGTATCAATATACATTGGCTAGAAAAGTAGGCAAAGGCAGCTTGGACGTAAATCAAAGTTAAAAAAAAAATGCAATGATTAAAACTTTGAAATGACCCGTTGGTGCATTTGTGTAAAAGTTAATGTATTTTTAAGTCATTGCAAAGTCTGACATTTTAGTGAGCAGAGGAAGAAATAGTTTTTACTTCTTAAAAACAAACTGTATAACTCCTTTGAGACAACACTGGTTTTTAATATTAGTAAAACCAGTTTTATTGCATTTGATTAGACACTAACTGAGAGGTTTGGAGTCTGAAGGTGAAAGAGAGAGTCTCAGTTTGTGTGTGTGAGACAGCGAAAGGGGAGGGAGGGCTGAGTTAGCATGACAACCGCTATTTTGATGGGGCCAAAGCCAAGTATCTCCACATATCCACTTTCCCTCTCCCATTCATCCCCTGTCCTCCCTGCTTTTCCATCTTCAGAGCCCACCCTCTCCTCTTCTCTCCATCCCCCCATCTTCTTTCTCATTCCCGCCATTGCTCTCTCTTCTTTCTTCCTAAACTCACATTCTCCTCTTTTCACTGATCCCCCCACCCCTTTTCCTCTTCCCTTTTTCCCCCTTTCTCAACGTCTTGCCCTGCTCAGGGAGCTTCACATTCCCTTGTGTTGAGCTTTGAGAGCAGTTAAAGGAAAAAAAGGAGAGACAGAATATTAATATCATCTCATTGTGGTTTGAGTGTGGCTGTTTGTTGGATTTTAGGGAAAAAAGTGACCGTGTGCACCGCTTTGGCCATGTCCAACATTGTCTCAGGGAAACAGTCAATGCCAGTCGTCTCTGAACTGAAAGAGATACAGATAAAGTGAGGATCGACTCCATACCCTTAACCCCGTACTCTGCCTCTCACTGGCCAGATTGCTCTGCACACATGCACGCACGCACGCACGCACGCACGCACGCACACACACACACACACACACACACACACACACACACACACACACACACTCTGTACACATATCACACACATACACAAACACACACACCACCACAGTCTCAGCTCCAGTTGCCAGGGAGACCGCCATACCAGGGCTCTGACCCAGGAGGTTTGGGACTGTTTTTCAACCACCCCCCCCTCTCCCCAAAAGCAGGAGAGATGGCAGCTGTAGGACAGCTGTTCCTACCAGGCCCGAGTCTTAAACCAGAACCATCGTCCCACCATCAGTGCAGCCTGGACGGCATTTTAGGGGACAAAAACACCCTGCAGCCCAAATGATTAGACACATCTGCCTTACTTAGTAGATTCTTCAGGAAACTCAGTGGAAAAGAACAGGAGATTATGTACAGTGCAATAAAGACCCGACTGAGTTTAAAGTAAATTTCACTATGCTCTCAGCTCCCTACCAGTCAATGGGCTAGATTTATTTCTTCTATGTACACAGTCACGTTAGGTTTGTTTCCTTTTGTTTTTGTGACTTAACATTATCATACTTAATGTAACATAATAGCTCACTTGAATATGGATCTTTAAGCACTCTGTGTTAAAGGAGAAAAATAAATATTTGATCAATCTTGTATTTCTTAATGGAGAGTTGAAGCTCTCAGTTATGATTGAAATGTGTTGGGACATAGTTGAAGCTTGGCTGTTCAAGTCTGGCTTGAGATCAGTATAGTATTGATAATACTAATGTTAAAGTACCATCAATACTGATGGTACTTTATCATTAATCAATACTGATGGTACTTTATCATTAGTATTATCAATACTAATATTAATGGTATTTTAACACATACTGTATTTTATTTTCTGCTTTAAAATCCTAAAAAGTAAAGAGGTTATAAGTGTCGATTACAGCAGCAGCTACAACGCAGGTGATCATGAAACCTTAATATCTGAATTAATACAAATAATCAACATTGTTTGTTTACTGATAAAAAAAAAAATAATAATAATATAAAGCACCATACTTCAAGTTTGTGTGGACCTAGCAAAAAAATAAATAAATAAAAAATACATATAAAAAGGCTACGCACACACACACACACACACACACACACACATATATATATATACAACTACAAATAACAACTACAACTCTACAAATACACTTCACTCCACCATCCCCTTAAAGCCTCCAGCATGTTCTGACCACGAAGATTACTCACTGCAGAAGTAGACGAATAAAAGGTGGTATCCCTTCTACACACCAAATGTTAGCATCAAATTATTTTTTCCTTATGTTCAAATTTTTTGAATGTTTCTGAATTTGGGGGGGAGGGCGGCTAGGTGGCTGACAATGTCACCTATATGAACCTCTGCCAGTGCCGACTATAACTTCAGTAAATGCACTTGCATTTGCATTATATGGTAATATGATGGCATTTTGAGGGCACACAAGTGAGACAATTTCACTAAAGCCACAGTGGATTTTTTTTTCTGTTTGTTTTTTAAGCTAATTGTAACATCAGACTGCATTATCTTTCCGTCAAATGACAATAGTTTTACCTCTGCTCAATGCCATCAACAGATATAGCCTGTGGATAATTGGCCTAATTTCCTGTGTGTGTCCAGACAGGCCGTACGATGCTTCCTTGTTGTTTAGATTGCTGAATTTCCCTTGATGCCCACTCTGTGATTCCTATTTGCATGTTGTCCCCAAAAGAGATAATTACTTCCCATTTAGCCTCACTGTGAAGAAGTAGCCATGCAGAGCCCTCAACTTTTCTACTGACTAAGGGCTGGTTAAAGTAAAGGACAATTCTGCCATGTTTATGTGATACCCAGGCTTTTGGTTTGCAGTGGCTTATATACTGTTGAACTTACAATAGTACATGTAGGATCCGTGAAATACACAACAGTCAGCTACGGCGTTTTTTCCAGTGGTGCAAAAAGTCAATATGTATTTCCTGGTAATCTTATAGCTTGATAACCAATAGTTGACACACATGAAACACGGATTCGCTCTCATTCTCCCATAAACAAACTATCAGATGCATAATAGCCAGGGAATGAACCTGATTCAGGGTTATGGTAGTAGTACACCCACTTTACAGTATCCATTACCCCACTGACTCTATAATGCTTGCTTCTCATAGGTGAACACGTTGGTTTATTCAGCGTGTAATAGAATTTGGCAGGCCCCTCATCTGCAGGAGCCAAAAAGGCCATTGGGCTGAAACCAACGGCAGACAAACCGTGTCAGCTTTAGGATGTCGTGGCAAATTAAAGTATAGGGCAACTGATCTTGCAACTGCAGAGCACAGAATGTAACTGTATTCCAATGGGGAACAGAGCAATTTTACTAAGATGGATGGCCGCCTTTCAGTGCATTTCAAGGGCAGACAGATCAGTACGGGATCATTACTTCCGTAGAGGGTTAGTGGTCTGAATGGAGAACTTTGTTAATGTGACTGCACTGAGCATTTTGCGAAGGAGGAAAAATTAAAAACGCAAAGTGTTTGTATACACTGTACATATTGTATATTAAGCACACATTGACAATGAACTGCTTGTATGAATGGGTTAGGGTTGATCTGTTACACAACAAAACTAAAGGGAAATTCTAATAAATACTGATTACTAAAAAAGATTTTTCTTGCAGCACATTTATAGGCATTCTTGTAGAATTCTTTCTGTTGATCTTTGATCAAAAACAGCAGATATTTTCATAGTAATTAGAGCAGCATTTATCATCAGGCAACAATAATAACAGATTTAATGGCTCTGAATTATTTTATGACCTGGTGCACTTCTGATGGCATTGAACCCATATGCAGATTTACAGTATGTATTATTGCCTTGGTCTCACAACATCCTGTTGTGTTTAAGCCATGTATTCACATCCATGTTTGCAGCCGTCTAAGTCTCTTTCTGTGTCTAAATGAAGTGTGAAATATGTGGGAGGATTTGGACTGGATTGTCCACTCACTTCTAAAATATATAATTTATACATATCTGTTGCTGTTACTTTGCCAAAAAATGAAATAGTCGCCTTGAGACAGCTTCCAAGAGCATGGCACACACAAAAATAGCTGCTTTTCATGTTCAACTGGACAGCCAGAGGAATTATGCACGCTTATCAGTTTATCAGTTTGTCTATTTTTCCACTGTAGTATTGTCTTTCTCTATATTAGGGTGGTGGTCCTCTAGAGGAAAAGTAACCTGTTCTTTTTTTTATCAGAGTGCCAGGAAAAGGAGCAGGCTAAGTTAGAGTAGTGGTGATTTGGCTCTCCCCCTCCATCTGTTTTGTTTTCCTTCCATCTCCCTCTTTTTGATGAGCTGGGTCTTCAGTCCCCCTTATAAAATCCCATTAGCTCTTAATGAAGTCGGGCTCCTAGCCTCTCGGCCTCACCTCATTTAGCACGATTGTCTGGCGGCCATTAGCATGGAGGCAATTACAGCCGCACGACAAGAGTAATTGGAAATGCCGACAGGGACCCTGAGAAATGGGAATAAATAAATATTAAAAAAATATTCAAACTAATAAGCTTCCATTCAGATGACGGGGAGGGAGCCGCATGTGTCTAAGTTAAATCAACATAATTACAATTAGGGTTGGTAGGGTAAAGAGCCCGGGTGAGGGAGAAATGGATATGGATGGATTGGACGGTGATGGTTAAGCATAGAGGTAGCAAGTGTGATGGAGGGGAATGTGGGATCACACAGTGAAGCTAATAGTGTAGAGCATAAGTGTGACCCCAAATTCATGTAAGGGAGAGGTCAGAGAGAGTATGTCGTTGCGTGCCAGTTTGCCTTCCTATCTTCTTTGATTAAAGTCAGATTTTCCATTCTGTGGCCAAAATAGAGCCGAGAATCATTTCATTACCTCAGAAAATCCCCCTAACCCAAGGCCAGATTGCAGGCCTAAGAATCTGACAAATTCTTTGCTAAAGATGGTGTAATATTAACCTAGAAGAGGCTAAAGGAGTTGTACAGTGGGTTCAGCTGCTGCTCTGTATGTAATTTAAAATTAGCAACCACAATTTTCTATCTGCTAAGAAGCTAAAATGCTATATGTTTAGTAGACACAGCATTTTTCAACATTACATTTTTTCAGCAACAACTACATTCCGCTCAATTCCCAAAGTTATAAAGCAGTTATGATTAAAATGCACTCCCAGACGTCTAGATTTAACTAAAATCTCACAGAATGAGCACATAAACCTGGCAGGGCTAAAATCACAACTGAGGAATCCTGCTCCTCTAAGTCAGGAGGAAAGGCAAATGAATTTCTCTCCATGAGCAGGGCTAAATGAGGCCCTAAACACTTTACTGCCAGCATTCCACGAGCATCCAATTTGTAATAACATGCTGTGTTTGTGAGATGAATTCCTGTGATGAATTACAGCAGGTTATATTATTTTGTTACCCCCACCAGGGAGGTTATGTTTTTGGTCCAGGTTCTTTGTCGGTTTGTATGTTAGTTAAAGGTATATCAGGATAAAATTTAATAGGCAGGATATTAGTTCCTAAAAAATAACAGATTAAATAGATTATTTAAAGGAGAAAGTTAGGCCGTGTCTAGGAAGCATCGGTTGTTTTTGGTGTGGATAGCATGCACCTAAATGTATATTCCTGGGGTTTCACAAAGTTTTTGCTCTTAACTCCTGAACTGCAGGCATATAAGCAACATATATGTATTTTTTTTGCTTGTTTTCCAACATGCATCTATCTAAATTGACCACACTCACTCCAGCTCAACTTGATTCCCCATCATTTTGAATATTTTCGTACAAAAAAATTTTTTTCTACTCTGCAATGTGCAACAGCATTTTCTTTTAAGTGGTTACTTCACTCTTGTGGGCATGGACTATTTGACATAAACTACTGGTAATCCATCCATCCATCCATCCATCCATTTTCATCCGCTTATCCAGGGCCGGGTCGCAGGGGCAGCAACACTTTCCAGCTCCTCCTGGGGACCCCAAGGCGTTCCCAGGCCAGACGAGATATGTAATCCCTCCAGCGTGTCCTGGGTATGCCCCGGGGCCTCCTACATGCCCGGGACACCTCCAAAGGGTGGCGCCCAGGGGGCATCCTAGTCAGATGGCTGAACCACCTCAACTGACCCCTTCCAACGCGAAGGAGCAGCGGCTCTACTCCGAGCTCTCTCCAGATGTCCGAGCTCCTCAACCTATCTCTAACGCTAAGCCCAGCCACCCCACGGAGGAAGCTCATTTTCACCGCTTGTATCCGCGACCTCATCTTTCGGTCACTACCCAGAGTTCATGACCATAGGTGAGGGACATTACTACTGGTAATGCAACATTTAATGTTCAGTGGTGCTACAGCAACATTAAAACTAAACAATATTCTCATACCTAAACAACATAATTGGTCAATTTTCACTGACTTCCAAAACAACATACATGACTGTCCCCAAAACCTGATTCATTACCTTCCTACACAGACTTTATTGCTTTTTATATGACATCACCTCACTTTAAACGCAAATATGGGTCATAATAAGCTGCTTGCACAGTTGACCTGTATGGCCACTTTTTTTGGTGAGAGTGAGCTTTACTGAATGGTCAAAGCTGGTGCACATTTGTTGAATTGCTTGAAATTCTCACTAGTTACTGTAAAAACATCACATGATATAAGCACTGCCCTAAAATGTTCATGATTGTCCATCACTATGTTTATGTGTATCGACCAAGGTATGATTAAAGTTTAAATTACAACTGTGCAGCTTTCTCAAGTGGATATTTGACAGGTAAATAAAGTAGTGACACAATCTACACAGATTAAATGTGTCCCATAGAGATATGATTAGATGTCATATGACTCCACAAAAATGAAGTTTAAGGAAATGTGAGACATTGACCTTTATTTCTAATAAAAATAACGTAACAAATGTAAATGTAGGCAATGTCCTTCAGTAAGGGTTTAAGCTGAGACGCCATGAAATGCACTGAACCATACACTTTATGTTTTGCCTTCTCTGTGTCATTCGGTAAATAGCATGCCACGTGAAATATATTCTATAATATCAAGTAAAATTAGGAAAAAACAATATGATACTATGATAATTATGAGATCAAACAGGGAAGTCACCACTGCCTGAACTAAAAGGACTACTTGAGAAATCTGGGAGGCTATACTGAACAACAGCAGGCTACAGGCTTGGTGCCAGATTGCCATGGCTTCTCTCCTATCAACCCCCCAACTCCACCCCGCCCCCTCACTCCCACCGCCCACAACCACTGTTGCCCCCTTTCCTGCCTCCTAAGCTGAATGACAGGTGGCAGAAACCCGATCAGCACGGGCCTTCATCAAGGAAGCACTCCCATCTGAAACAGGCACGCTGCCCACTCGCCCACCCGAGGGCCACAGCACAGGGGCTTCTAAGGCTGGTAATGGTGTGTGTATGTGTATGTGTGCATAAATGAGGCAAGGGACGGGGGAGCTGGGCTACAATGGCCACAGAGGCATGGGAGGGAGAGGGGGGTGAGGGGGTATAATGGACTTTTTGGCTGAAGAACCGAGCAGCGGAGCTGGCACCGGGTGTCCAGGGCTCAAACGGGAAACGGGAGGCTGGCTCCCACAATAGTCAATGAGAGAGTCCCAGAGGGTCGTCCACAATAGCAGGGCAAACGGCTGCTGTCAACAATGACCTCCAAGGCCTCACTGCTTGAACTGAGATTCTCCCACCCTTCAGCACTTCCCTTTGAGCACTGTCATACAGCTAATGCAGGGATTATTATTAGGGACATGTATCTGGAACATGTGTGCATTTTGTCAGTGAAGTCCTGTCACTTGGATTTGCTTTTGAGCTCTGGCTACTGTGCTACAATATATGACCAGTTAACAGCAAGAGTCAAGAAGGAAACCCTGTTTGTTGAGTTTAAGCTGAAACAAAATATAATAACACATGTAAAGGGCCAAGAATTATTTCACAAATATCAACAAAAACTGATGTTATAAAGATTTTTACCACCACTCTATACTAGTGGCTACTGACAAACTCATCAGCACTTCATATTTATGATGCAAAGACATCTCTATGTACTAGACAACTATTTCCTGCCCTTACACACTAAATCAGATTTGAGAACCTATTGGCTATCACAAGTGCAGCGGAGCATCTTGGCGCGAAATTGGAAATCCACAGAGTAACACAGGCCTGTCCTTGTGCAACCCACTGTCCCTGTTCTTCATGAAAAAGTTTATTTGTCTAAAATAGCTCTACAAGCAATCACCCCATGGGCTGGAGTGATTGTAAGTGGAGGAGGGGCGGGTGGGGGGGAGGGGGAGGGGTCTCCAACCAGGAGGAGATTTAATTAGTGAAATCTCATTAAGTCTAACAAAATTAAGCGTAAAACAATCCTTGGTGGGGAATCGTGCTGGAGGTTTTGGGTGGGAAGAGGGAGGGCAGGAGTGGGGAACACTTAGGGGCTGAGAGGACATGGAGACTGGCTGTGCGATTAGTCTGGCCTATGTGTAGGAAGAGACAAATGGCTCTGTATAACCAGACCTCCTCTGGCAATCAGCTAGAGACAGCCATGTGTGTACAGATTCCCCATTGTCCTAGCTCTAACTTTGTCTACAACACCTTCCCAATATAAGGGCATGTACAGTATTTGACTACAAAGACTAAATTGGATTAAGAAGAATTTGACAAAAACAACACTTTCCATGAAGGGGTTGGTGTTACAAGAGTAGGGTAATGACAGAGTATGAAGAGTTTGAATCCTAAAGCCAGCTGGGAAATTGTTGTGGAACAGCCCTGACACCAGGCAAGAGCATCAGAATCAACACACGACACCAACATTTTTTAACATCCATTTTTTGTTTCTTTCTTTTTCTCTTCCTTTTAACAAGATGGCAGCTATGGCTTAGATTAGGAAAAGACTGTGGTTATGCCATATACACTATGCCTAAGGGTAAGTTAAGCTAAGACTACAGGAGTTTTGGGCCATTTAGCACTGATTCAACCCTCCTGAGAATCAGAGGAGAAATTTGGTCTGGCACCTTGGCTGATACCTGTGTTCAAGCTGTTCTCATGCACTGTTTATATATTTTCCTATGAAAAGCAATGCATCCAAAATTTGTACATATCTCACAAAATTGTGAACCAATATCGATATATATCCACTTTTTTCCCCACCTAATTTTAGTAATCATCAAGTCTCTTCTGTGGTGGATTTAACATCATATTACAATATGTATGCATACCCTTATAATGAGCAGATGGAGACCTAGAAATGCAATACTTAATCAATCAATCAATCAATCAATCAATCAATCAAATTTATCTATAAAGCCCAATATCACAAATCACAATTTGCCTCAGAGGGCTTTACAGCATACGACATCATTCTGCCCTTTGGTCCCTCACAGCAGATCAGGAAAAACTCCCCAAAACTTAACTTACTTAACAATGTATGTAATATTAATTCACTGTGCAAATTAAGGAAGAGAATGTTGGCTTATTCTGATAATTCATTCTAAAGCCAATATTGGCTGATATCAATGGCATACCGATATAATCGGCATGTTGGCCAATTCTTATATTTCATTTTAAAACCAATGATGTGCCAATATTATAGTGCATACCTCATCCTGAGCAGTCCAGTAAAGAGGCAGGTTGGGATGATGGATAGGTCACAAAATGAGACTTTCCCCACAAGACCGGTGTTCAGAACTGTGTGAACTGTGAGTGAACTTGGAGTCATTTTAAGGTACGTCCTCACCATGTTTCTTTTCACTTAACCTAACTACATTATTTTTACTTACCTAAACCTAACAATTAAATTTATATTAATTACGCAATTTTAAGTTAAGGACATAACAATATACGTGGGGCAGTAATTCGTAGTAGGGATGCACCGAATATTCGGTAACCGAATATATTCGGCCGAATATTGCAAAAAAACACATATTCAGTATTCGGTGGAATAAGTGAACAGCAAGGCCGAATAATAGCAGCTTGCTTTTATGATGCAATCAAACAGCGTGTGGTGACGGACGGAGTAAAATGTCGGCAGTGTGGCGATATTTCAAAATGTTGGAGAGTGATAGAAGAAAAGTGGTTTGCAAAGAATGTGTTCGTAACTGTTCTTTACTTGTCAGGGGAGGAGGGTGGCTGGTTGATTTTTATTTTATTTATTTATTTTATTTTGATCCCCCCTATGTTAATCACTTATTGATGCCGTTTCTGAAGTATGAATAAGTCAGTAAGTAATTTATTCCATTGAAATATCATTGATGTATTATAGAAAAGAGATTTATCTTTTTATAAATGACAAAAGGCACATCTGCCTCATTTTCGCTGTGGTATTGTGATTCTAATCAGAACCGTGATACTTTCACTGGTATCGTACCGTGGGTCTCAATTTTGGTACCGTGACAACACTAATCTGGAGGGGGTTCATCTGCAAAAACTAATGAAAAACTAAACAATGGCATTCAGCATTCGGTATTCGGTATTCGGCCAAGCATTTAATTTTATTCGGCTTCGGCCACAAATTTTCTTTTCAGTGCATCCCTAATTCATAGGATATCATATGAACAGTTGAGTGTACATTTTCGTAAGATATCATATGAACAGTTGTATGAGAATATGTTGCAATGTTCAGCCCAGATTATCTGGTAGTTCTCTGGTAATAATTTCAGACATGTTTGATATTTAGGATTTTATATTTGGATTACAATCATGATTACATAAGTAGTTGATGGTGTTGCCAAGCAATGGTAAACACTGGGGCCCTTGAGGCTATTGCTAGTTAGCATACTACTGTTGACAGATATTAAAACTGACTGTTAAAATCTCACTCTCAGTTTTGTCGTCCACACTCATTTAGCCTTCTGCTTTTTTTCTTACTGAAAAGCATTGTTAACATTGCAGCAAGTTGTTGCACCACATCAGCCTCTGTTTCACTTACAACTGCTTCCCTATGAAATCATGTGAGAGAGTTCACTTCAGTGGCTTCTTCTGGCACAATAATCTTAATACTATCCTGTTAGTGTGTCATTATTTTCAAATCTTGTTTTGTGTACATTTTTGATTTTAGGGAGAAAAACATCTGTGTAGTTTCTCCTTATGTGCTTGATGCAACCTGATTTTAAAATCTGAGGATATTAAAACTCCTGTAGTCTGAGTCCAGTTTTGGGCAACTAAAACACTTGGTGATGCTCAGGGAAAGATCGTAGCTCTTCTTAATAAGCACTAATGTTAATTGCAGGTTTGCTACGAGGTGCAAACTCGAGTCTGTGTGAAAGTCAGATGCACCACACATCATCCACCTACCACCCCAACCTCCAAATTGGTACTTTCCGCCTTGCTGCATAAGGGACACAGTACTTCAAATGTTGCTACAGAGTGTTGCACTTGATGAAAACTATGAGGTGCAGAATCATCCATCATGGATCCTATGTTCCAATTCCTAAATCTTAAGAATACAGAGCTGTGTCAAAAGTGTAACATCCATTCCTCAACACTGTGTATGTCAAGATTCCCTTGAGAAATAAGTATTTAATCTACAGTTGATCCTGTGAAGCTAACCAGCACTATGAGACTGTTTTTACTGGGTAGCTGCAGATACTGATGAATATAGAAGCACCGTTTGCTAGAGGTTTTTACATATCCAAAGTTTTAGACACGATCCAACACTGAACTGTGAAAAAACCCACACCTGAAGAGCATCAATTATGTTATTTTTAAGACAAAGAGACCCGAGATCAGTCAGTTCCGACCCAGTGATGGTTAGACCAAATTCAAAATGCAGCTGGCTCAAAAAGACCAAAACAGCGAAAGAACGAGAAACACTGATGACAGCTTAATGCTACAAGAGAAAACACATTTTTCTCCTGCAATGATTATGATTCACACGTGGATAATCCAAATCATCCAGTTATCTGACAAAATGACACAGAGACTCAAGACACACCTGATGAAACTGGACATAATATGGGCCGAGGCCAACTTGGGTTCCAGGTTGAATTACTAGTAACCCAGTGGGCTCCTTAAGACCTCTGTGCTGCAAAAATGGTTGTGGCTCGCTGAGTAATAAAGCAAAGATAGAAAATATTGCAATATCTTGTGTGCTGTAAAGTGGTTTGAAAAAATGAAATCAGAATAGGCCAAAATCGGAATCGGCCATCCAAACGCCCTGCAAATCGGAAATCGGTATCGGCCCAAAAAATTGTAATCGGTGAAAGTCTAGCACAAACACCAGTAGTTTCAATAGTAGCTCTGCATCTTACGAAAAGAACCATGAACATTCATGGAGTAATCAACTTGTCTGACACATCAAGCTCATTTGTTTGTAATTTGCTTATTTACCTGTCTTCATATGTTCTTCCAATATGAACACAACATTACCATGAAACATCCACTTATCAAGCCAGATAAACCAAACCTGCACTGATATCACTGCATCAGTGCCTATAATTTACTTCAAAGCAAAACACCACACGGTTACCTCACTGCCTCAGTGACTCAACAGCAAACTCCACCTCACTGAGTGGTTTTGTGGGAACAACTCAAGTTCCAGTCATGGGCATCTGCAAACCATTTGGGCATTTGAACATTAAGGGCTCATTCTGTCATGGCAGTACAATACAGATCCATTCCAAAGCAACATTGAAGACAGACAATTGCTTGTTAGAAACCAGTTTACTGCTTTACTCATCTCTGGAAGCACCAGGTATTGGAAATTAAAGGTTGCCAGCATTCATTTGGGCGTATTTACATTTGCTTTTTGGTGCCATTGCCTCACCATTTCTTGTGAGGCAATGGCACCATTACCACAGACAAGCAGACATGTTCAGTGTTTGAGGTCCCTTTTTCTGGTCTTATGGGCTTGTTCAGAAATTTGTGGAAAACACAATCAAGGCTGATCATTTAAAGCATTAACTCTACAGTATAAGTCATGGGTCATCCTTATAGAACACAGCACTAACATCCCAAATTCCCATCAGGTCACATTCATTTTCATCCTGGCCCAAGATGCAAATAGTGTGTTTGTTTGAAAAATGAATCATCAGTCATTAAAAAAAACCCCAAAGGTATAGACAAAAGTTGCAGCAAGAACTAAGCAACAGAAATCGAAATTCTCATTTACCGGTTGAAGAAATGTTGAAAGAATATGCTCAAGTGATTGAAATGATTGTTTGGTTTCAACTGGCTTAAGTGAACTGCAGCAAGGTAATCGTTAGCCGTGTGCTCTGGCATGGCAACGTGTTTATAGCATGAATTACATTTGACTGCGTGCTCTTAAATTAAATCTGACTGGTGCTGGCCTCTGAAAAAAACAGATTAGCTCTGCCAGATATGTTGTTACTGAAAGTCACAATGAACATTCTGTTCATGAAACACATACTTGACAATTACCCACAGTTTTTGTTAATGACACTAAACAAGCACAAGTTATTACAACCTGGCTATATTATAAGGTCTATAGGAAGGCGACTGACAACTTACAGTTGGCTTGCCCACAGCAACGCAGCAGGTTTCAATGTTGTTCTCTGCTCTGTGGCCCGATATCCAACTCTCCACACAAAGCCTGTTGACAGACGACATTTAGGCTATGCAACTTAATGAGGTCATCATTAGTACTGAAAAGGACATTAAAATGGTGACATGCAGAAAATCTGTGAAAATTTTTTTTAAATGATATCCATGAAAGCAGAGATGCAGCATATCGTCTAGTTTTTACTGCTAGGATAGAAAGTCACTATATTCACCTGATATAACATCTTACAGTCACAAGTCCACTGATAGTCTCTGAGGCATCAGTATCAGTGGTGAAGCAGAGGCTATGTTCAATGAATCAGTCTGCTTCACATGCCACAAATGATATGTTTAAAGGAGCTATTCTATATTTTTCCTAAAGACAACAAATCACAAGAAAAGACCAAAAACAACAATGTGTTAGTGCACCTGTCAATTCTCCTAATCTGTCTGTAGCTCTCAGCCCCAAGACAACTGCTTATTAGTGAAGACACAAATGTTTCAGACTTCACACAAATATTTAGTAGAATATTCCATTTTTTAAAATGCTTGCCAATTTCCTAAAACAGCTTGGCACAGTAGTTTTTTTTTTTTTTTTATCAAATGTTACTCAAACAGTAGGAAAGGGTGCTTTCCTGGGGACTATTTTCAGCAGCGCATTAATCCACATTTGGTTCTCTAGTGACTATTTGGGGCAGCAGGTTGGTGTATGTGGGATTGAGTCAAAATAAACCACAGTGTGTGTGTTCAGGGTAATAAAGGAGCATAGAAGCCAGTGCAACAGTGTGGCTCATTGATGTGTTCTAATAGTTAGAATAGTTTTTTGGACAACAATTGAGCTCTGTGGCACAGAGGAATAAAATCAGGCTTTGACACACACACATACACACACACACACACACACAATAGGCTACTTGTGAGCATTTGATAAAATTAGAGTTTAGAGAATAACACCAGCCTTATTCTTTAATAAAATGTACTTGTGGGGCAGTAAACATCCTGTGTAGTGGAGACTGAATGCCAATCATGAAGCAGAAACTGATATAACTTGAATTCAATGCCATTTAAAGATTTTCTTAGATTTTAGGAATATAGATGCTGTTTGCAATACTCACAATGTTGTCACTGTCTTCTCCACCTCCGTGTGCATGTGTGTGACAACCATGTGTTGTATTCAGCTAGCATTAAAATGAAAGTTAGTGGTGTAGTGAGAAGAAAGATCAAAAATAAGATTTAGTGTTGACAGATTGTTAATAGATTGGTAAATTAATTTTTGTTCTCTTTGCTACATACTGAACCTTCCATTGTAATGGCCATGTGTCCCACATTTTGTTGATTGGCTAACAGATGTTTACATCTTTTCTTGAAATATTAATGATTAAATAAAATTTCTGATTCAGAGTTTCTACTAAAATCTACCAAGTAGTTCTTTTTGGCCTGCTTGAGGTAATGTTAGGTTTTAATGTATTGGGTGAGGTTATTTTAATTCAAAAACACTTGTTATCATAAGTAATAAGTATAATAGTAAGTAATAAGTATCATCAATGACATTACGAGCTAGATAAAAAAAATTAAAATTAAAATTAAAAAAAAAAAACATTCGGTAGAATTCTGCAGATTTTCATTTTGGAGACAGCAGATTCTGTTTGAGCCATTTACACACTATTCCAGTTGTGGTGTGTTATTTAATGGTGTTATATTACAGTTTGCCTACTACATGTTACTGACACACAAATTCCTGTTAGTGGTTGAATGTATCCTCATCACAATGTTATATAGTATTTGCATCTTGTTTTGCACTACATCATTCCCACCCACTATGATAACATGTTACTTCCCAGTTTGATTGCCGATATCTAGGGACATACCAAAAGCAAAAGGCTAAGCAAAACAAGAGGTCAGATAACTGCACAGGTTTTGAACATTTAAGCCAATAAATGCTATTCCTCAGAAGACTGTAAAGAAGAAGCTCTGGAAAAAAAGCTAGTGAGCAGATTGTAACATTTAAGAAACTGCTGTTTTCAAGGTCAAGAATTAACTTTCATACCACCACCCATCCATCCATTATTCAAAATGACGTGTCCATTGCATTGTCAAACTTTGGTTGAAGGCTGAATTTTAAAAAAACAGCTCTGAAAAATCGTCAGTAAATTAATCTCAACTCGGATTGGTTGAGTACTTAAAGGTTTGTGGTACATTTTAATATCAGAGTTTGTATATAAATGGCCAGAAACTGAATTTAACTTCAACTAATGTCATTAACGTCTATCACTTTTATGCCATGCCACTCCCCATCACTGCAAACAAAGTGCTCCTGATTATATTTTTCAATGACATAGGTGAAAACAAGGAGGTCAAAGAGCCACTGTGACTCAAATTCCTTCGAGCAATTGACTGGCTTGCCCTGTCTGAGCCACACGGGGCATAGCGCAGAAGAGAGTTATGGCGCACATGCAAAAGATTTAAGTTCAATCAAGCATTCAGGGCTGGACACCTGATCTTTCGCTTAAAGCTCCTCCAGAACAGTGGGAGTGTGGTCGGGCCTCACAGCAGGCCACTACCTCCAGCAATCTGCTAACACAGAGCCTCTGAAGGGTTGGTATTTATCCAGTCCTGCACAGCTCAGTGGGGACTACTGTGTGTGTGGTAGGTACTACCAGAGGCCCCAAGTGGATGGGAGGGGGGTTGGAATGAAAGCTGTGGAGATTTAGGAAGGAGAGACGAAACATTTCTTCTTTTTCAGAGTTTTATCAGTCTCCCTTGAGGTGGAGCAAGTGAGAAAACAATAAAAAGTTAATACTCTATCCCACTGACATGCACATTTTGAGGAAACTCAATTAGGAGTGTTTACATCATCTGAGATGTCGCAAATAAAGTGGTTCATTGAGCATGGAATAGATAAATATCCGAAGACTGTGAGAAAATTGCAGAACCATTGTTTGAAGATTTCTGAAGAATTAGTGATATACAAGTCGCTGTTGCTCGTTGGTTTCGGCCATTTTTCACACTCTCTACTGAAAACTAGAAGAAGGAATGTGCCTGATGATTTTAATACACTTATTAACAGGAGCTATGATACATGTGGAATGTATTTGATGTCAAGAGGTTTTAGAAAACCAACTTTGATTGAAATTGTCATTTATTAAACAAATTATCCAATCTAATATACCTCACACTTTCTTTTCATTACCATATTCTCAGTTCAACTCCTCCTATCATACTATAATGAACATTCTTTATTTAGAGGGAATCCAGCTATAGTATTGGTTGAACCTGGCTTTATTTCCACTAGGCTCTTTCATTACAATAAAAGATTTGGAGCTCAACCTCTGAAACAAAATAGGGAATGTTAATGATAGTAAAGACAAGCCCAAAGCCCAAGAAAAGGAGAAAGTGTTTAGGATGTAGCTTGAGTTTCCCTGCCAAACAGCCCCCTCAGACCATGGGAGATTTGGGTGAGAGCATTTCTTAGGTTTCTTTCAGCCACAAAGAAAACATTTTAGCCTCTCGGTAATCCTTCCCGAAGCCCTCCCTAAGCTCAAAGGGCCCTTCCTCCCTCGGTCATCCCTCCAGCCCCGTCTGGGATCCTAGAGGAGCGTCTCCGTATACTGAAGCACCACCATCTCCCCATGACCCCTCTGGGACCCGGCTGACCTTCCTGTTGACGTCAAAGTAAACCAGAGTGGGAGCCGGTGCAGCGAGGGGCTCCACCCAGGGGGCTGGAGGTCTAATCACTGTTTTCCTCACAAAAGCCACAGAGGAAACATTAGCATTCCTGAATCTGCCCAACATTACTCACACTGCAGCCTCCACATGTGCATACAGGTACACATATACAGCCAATGGTAAGTAACGCAGTCAGTTTACTTACTATTTCCATCCTCTGCTACCGTAATACTTCTACTCCACTAAGAAGCAAATAATGTACTTTTTACTCCCTTACATTAATCTGACAGCTATAGTTACTATGCAGATTAAGAATTTACATGCAACATTTAACCATCCTCTAAACATGAAGTATTGTTACAGACCAATTCAGTTCCATGTCGGCTTTATTGTCCCAACAGAGGACATTCTTTTTGCTGCAAGACACCAAAAAGCAAACAAACAAAAAAAACATACATACACAATATCACAACAGACATAATTAAAAGTGCTGGTATCATAAATCCAATAAAGTGTGCAATAAGAAGTTCATGTGGGCCCCTGCTTTTGGCCACAGACAGAGCTCCCAACTGATAGACGTACCCAACAGTATATTATCATTTATAGAGCTTAAATCAGGGGCATCAAACTGACGACCCACAGGCCAGAACTGGCCCGCCAAAGGGTCCAATCAGGCCCTCCTGAATGATTTTGCACACCTAATAACAATGCACTTATGAAGGCTGAGACATGCCAGATTTCAGGAAGTTAAACAGTGAGTAGCCTACTTCATGTAAAATGCTACTTCACAGGCTTTTCATCCTGACCACAGGACAGTTCTCTAAAACAGTAAATACTTATCTTTTGCAAAATACTGTTAGTCAGCAACTTCAGTACTAAAGAATCTGTATCAGACCTCTATCTTAAAGCAATATTGGTGGAGCCCTGTTGCTGAGGCACTGCAAAAACATTAATTTTGCAAATCGTTTGTAAAGGAGGGTTTATAGTTGTGCCTACACCATGGCCTACGCTGTAGCCTACGCACACAGTGTTGCCACCTCCTCAGTAAGGAAAGTAACTATTGGCTGTCCTAAAAGTCGTTAGAAGTCACTAAATGACATCATCACCAAATTTGCATAATTGGCCATGTGCATGTAATTGTAATGGCTGCTGTAGGAGAGAGGAATAATGTCATGGTAGAGACAACAAGTGAGTAAAAAACACCCTGAATATGTTTAGAACTACAAATGAACTTTCTTTCAGTGATTTATTTTAGACAAAGAAAGTTTTACATTTACATCCCGCCCTGACTGTAAATGTGATTCATCTGTATTTGTCTGTACGTGGTGGGCTGAACATCTCCTGCTCTGACTGCAGCTGGGAGGGACTGCTGTGCGAGGACTGGGCCACCTGTGAGTGCTTTGGGACGGGGAGGGGCCCACAGCAGCACCCTTTGCTCGTTGAGAATACTAAGAACGATAAGTGTTTTCACGTTAGAGTCTCCAGAAGTCTCCAATAACACTAGGCTGTAATAACTTGTGTCGCTAGTCACTTCTGTGAAAAAGAGTTGCTAGAGGGGTCTGGAAACTCGCTGTCGTGAGCAGTTACACTTGTGCATGTAGTGCCTGTGTCGCTCTGCAATTACACCTCCAAAACTCCAGCTGGTGGTGGAGTTTCTGCAGGGTATACGCAGGAATCCTGAGGTTAATTTCAATATCTTTTTAAGACTTTTTTAAGACCTTCCAAAGTAACCTTAAGACCTCATCGCCACTTCAAGTTGTCGTTAGCAGCAACGCATCTTTAACTTACTTAACAGTTGTAGTTTGCAATTAAATCTATGGAGCACAAACATACAACAGAACTCAGACAAGATGAGAAGGATTTTTTATTGTCTTTTGCTCCTCTGTTTGGCGCCAGGATGTGCACTGTCGTGTGATGTCGCACAGGTATGTGCATGGCCCCGAGTGACAGTCCGAGTGTGCACACCTACACATCGTTTGTTTGTAATAGTCGCGAGGAGGAAAATAAATCATGGATAGCCTACTTTTTGTCAAAGCTTGAATGCCAAGAAAATTTAATACTTCATAAATCACGATTAAGACTTTTTAATACTTTTTAAGGGCCTTCATTTTCCGACATTTGATTTATCAACTTTTAATACTTTTAAGACTGCACGGACACCCTGTTCTGTTACATGATTTAAATTTGGATAGATTCAAAACACACCTAAAACACACATTAAACATGGCTTAATAGCTACAATTTCAAACACAAGTACACAAATCAGCTTCATCATAACTCGGAAAATTCACAGACAAATCACTTGTCTTTTGCTGAACACATTTTCTTCACAAATATAACATGCTAACGTTATTTGCACACGCCTATGGCAGCTTACATTGTATAAATTAGCCTAGCCGCTAGCGGATTTTCCTCTACTCATGGCTAGGAAGAGCAGTAGCGTTTAACAAAGGTAACATTACAAAATCTGATGCCATTACAGCTCAAAAGATACTAAACACGTTTTCCCCACAAATACAACATGCTAATGTTATTAGCACACGCCTATGACATTTCACATTGTATACAGTTTTCCTCTACTCATATCAAGCCAGGATTAATCGCACACAGGACTTAAAATGGCATTTGCCAGGGCATTATTGTCTTTGTAATTTAATATATTTGTGACATAAATGTAAATAAAAGCTTCGTTTCCACTGAGGGAAATGGTTTTCAGCTCACAAAAGAGACAGGAGGTCTGCAGTTACATTTCTGGGGTGGTGTACATCAGGCTATGGTGGCTACATGTCTACACAAAGTCTCCGCTAAGGTACAGTGTTGATTCGACGCAGAAGTATAAATTCGCCTTAAGGCAGGGGATAACTTCCTGCTTCCTCAACAGCTTCCACTTTAGTTTGATGTGGTGATGCCAGCATTACTACAAAGGAGTGAAAATGTATGCACATGTGAGTAGTAGACTGACTGAATGTGGAAAAATGTATTTATCCTAAGACATCTTGGGCTGTTCATTATCTGTTTCACAAAAGCATACACATTTTCAGAATGTATTTCTTTACACTAAAAGAAAGGGGAAAATTTGAAGGTTTTGTTGCTTATAGGTTATTCTGCAATGGTTTTACTGGTCTAGCCCACTTGAGATCAAATTGGGCTGAACTAAAATGAGTTTAACACCCCTGGCTCAAATAATTAGCCATTTAGTCAATTAGCTCGTCAACACAATATTTATCAGCAGCTATTTAGATAACTGATGAATAGTTCTGAGAAATAGTGATGGGCATTTTTAACAAATCTTTTTCTCTCTATTTTGTTTTTGGCATTTTACCTTTAGCCTATTTGTTAGCAGACAGGATTAGGTTGAGCTGTATGCACTGAAACCACTGAACGTATTAGAATGCCCATTTTCAACTATTTTGTGAGTCTTTGTGTATGTCATCATCAAATGTGGTGCTGGTGGCACCTATTGTAGCGGGAACTACTACAGTATTACAGTACAGTAATATTCAAAAGTAGTTTTGAATATTTATGCAGGTGTTGAAACTTAATAGTTGAGGCAGAGTTTGAAGATGGGTGAGGTCCAAGAAAGAGGGTAAGAAGTAGGGGGTAGGAAGTAGGGAAAGGGCCGTTGCCCCTCCACTTTTTGCCTCTGGCCCACATTTGCATTGTGTTGTGGATGTATTGCAGCTCGAGTGATCCAATCACAAGATGGTCTTCAGTTGCTACAAAAAAATCATTATTTGCAGCCCTAAAAATTATTTCCATGCCAACTATCTGAAACATGTAAATGCTCCTTACACATACCAGCATATATCAATATGAAAGGGTCATCTTGCTTTATGAGAACCTTTGGTTCTGATACTTGTACTAAGTAGACTGAGCTGATACTGTGCTTTCACTTAAATTTTGAATGTAAGGCCTTTAATACAGTATATTTTATATGACAGTATTTCTGCTTTTACTTAAGTCATGTATCTGAGGACTTCTATCACAGCTTCTGAGTCCTAAAAAGGCAATGTCCACAATACTGATAATCCTGATACACACATCCACGGTCAGTGAAATCGGGGAAAAACTGAATACCCGTCATCCACCCAAATTAGCATGTATATGCAGGTTTATTAAATGTAGGGAAACCCATTAAAAATAGTCAGTAGAGTGCTTTTCCATTGCCAGTGGACTAGTGCTGTGCAAAGCGCTCTGCAGCAGACAAGTATGCCTTTCGGTGTGATTTAGATTTTCTAGTGTTTCACGTTCAATGTCACGGATGAGCTGGAAAAAAGGTTGGTAAACAGTACAAAGCAGCATGGAGGCCAGTGAAAACTGTATGGTAGTTATTGTTCTTACTTATTCAGTCTCTCTCTTGGTGGAGACGAAATATGGATCAATGTTTGAGCACTGCTTGGATGAAGACAGATATATTTTGTGACAGTCTGTCATTGCATTGCGCTGACAAAGGGCCTAAAATAAGTACATCCACCCCGGTGTTGTATTTTCGTAACTGCCGATCGAGCCGATCAATACCTTTCACTATTGCAGAGTCATCTGACCCAAGAGTGAATGCCAATTGTAAAGACAAAAGCCAGATGTTAGCGGTGTTGTTTTGTTTTTTCTGTCCAGTGGGAAAGGGCTTAACAGTGGGAGGATGAGACCTTGCTCCTGGGTTACATTTCACCATTATTATGGCTGAAGGAATTGGACAGAGAGTACTACTCCCCAGACGAGTTGTGCTTCTTGTGAAATGATTGTTTTATTGTTGCACTGTGTACAACATTTGCTCATATCAATAATGGGATACGCTCCGATGCATCAGGGAAACCCTGCGAGAGAATCTAGCCTCATTTGACTCATTTGATTTCACTGCTCGCATTTGTGGCAAAGCAGATTTGGAGAAGACACAGGCATGATTAAATATTCACAACTTCCTGCCTAAACTTTCTCTCTGATCATATGGAGGCTGTGTACAGCGGAGGGAAAACTCCAGATGGACATCTTTAAGATTCCCAAATCCTCTTCTTTTCGCTAGCACGAGTTTTGGGGTCAAGGTGTGAAGGGAGGACCAAAAGACCCGTTTCCCACAATCCCTCAGCAGCTATAGCCCCCCAGCTGTTCAAGGGCTTCCATAACAACAGCTGCGCAGAGGTTTAGTGGTTCATGTTGCTATGACAACAGCAGGATCAATTGGCATGCACAGACTCTGGGCTAATAGCAAAAGTGACATTATACCATAATTTCGTTTCAATAAAACACAGGCAGGTTTTTTACTGCACTGAGATTCAGGGGGACATAAAAAAGAGGCAAATAATTAATTTTGCATGATAATGCCCGTGGCTCGTGCGCCCAGAACTCGCAGGAATCTCCCACGCATAGTGACAACCAACCCAGCAACCTCACACTTCAAAATCATTCTCTGGCATTGAAGATTAAGTCAGTACAGAGTGTGATTGTTTCCGAGCTCATACAATAGAAGCTAAATAAGTCCTCATGCCCGGCAGCTGTATGTGCCACAGATCACTGACCGGCAGGATGTGCAACAATCAGAAATATTTCTGTTCTCCTGACAAACAGGATATCGGGTCACTTGGCCACCTTAACAGTGAGGAGTCAGACACTATGGGGGCTGGGGTTTACACTATTGTACAGGGCCACGATGAACCAGTCTCAGCTGAGATTAACATGTAGAACAATAGAATCTCAACCTCAGGTAACGCATCACAAGCAGGAAATGATTTACAATCCTCTTATTATCAAAAACTTGCATTTAACAGTTAGTCAGAGCTAAGTTGCCTTAGGTCTCATCTGACCAGCCAAACTTCAACCATTTGAGGCTAATTCCAGGGAATTATAAGGGGCTCACAATGACAATGGCAGGTATTCCCACAGGAGTAACCAGAGCCGGGGCGGCGTCAGCACGGGTTTAAGCCCAACATTTAACGAGCATGCAGCTAATACAGGCAGCTGTGCCAGACAAAACACAGCACAAATATACACATTTAGTCTACACACACACACACACACACACACACACACACACACACACACACACACACAGCAATATGAGCACTTTATCCAGCTGCAAGACACACTATATTAAACGTCCAGCATGACACAATGGCACAATGTTCTCTAACTTTGTGTCTCTGCCACTAATCAACTCTTGGCTGATATTTGACATTGATTATTCCTCCCTGTCTCACAGAATATGATAGCCCCTTGTGAACAGTGGGGGGAAAGCCAAACAGGAATCCACTGCTAAAAATACCCACATCGTGATGAGTCAGGATGGATTGAGCAAACAAAAAGAGACCAGTCTAATTTCCTCCAGTCTGGGCTTTCGATAAAGACTTTAAGAAAAGAAGTTCCAATCCTCAGTGCCACCAGTGGATTCCTCTATTTAATGAATCCAGCTGCATCAAGAAGGAAGAAAAAAATGTGCAGACTAGTGGGATAAAAAGAGATTATCTAAATGGAGGCTAATGATGTGAAAAATGATCACAGACTTAAAGAGAATAAAGGTACGGGAACATAAAAGTGTTTTGTACTGATGTTTGGGGGTATTCAATGACAGTGAATTACTATAAGCCGAGTGACCAAATCTACCTCCTCTACATCTAATGGGCAATATTATGGATGTAGGCTATACATAGGCTATACACGCACAACATACTTCACACAATCATGTGTATGGAGGCCCAAAACCAACATAAATTAGTAAAACGTTAACAGATAAGTCAAAAATATTCATTATATTATATGTCTACTATTGCTAGGTAAATCATTTCAATGATGAATAAAAATAAATATAAAGGTATTTTTCATCTCCAAACACTAAATAAAATATCAATTAAAGCTTTTTTATTTACTTGCCTTACCTCCAATCAGTTGATAAAATCAATTAAAATGTATTCTAAATAGGGCTGCCACTAACGATTATTTTCATTGTCTACTAATCTGTCGATTATTTCTTCGATTAGTCGACTAATCATTTCATCGAAAAATGTGTTAAAATGTTGAAAAATGTCGGTCTGTCTCGTCCAAACCCCAAAATTAGGTCATCTAATGTCTTGTTTCGTACTCACGCCAAAGGGTTTTAGTTCACTGTCACAGGAGAGTGTGTAAAGCTGCCAATATCTGAACGTAAGAAGCTGCAGTAAGAGTATTTTGGGGCACTTTTATAGTGCTTTTCTATGAAAAATTACTCAAACCGATTAGTCGACTACTAAAATAGTCCCCGATTATTTTAATAGTTGATTAGTCATCGATTAGTCGACTAATCGTGGCAGCCCTAATTCTAAATAATTTACAAAATTTTTGTTAGCTTGCCCGCTAAAATGCTTCAAGGCTCTCTAAGTCTTCCTAAGCTTGAAAAGTTTTTGTCACATACAGCAAACATCTCCTCACAATCCGCTAGCTACATGTCCTCTGAATATGCTGTGAAAAAGTCTGGTCTCTGTAGGCAGCCCAGGCTCCGCAAATGGCAACAAAAACATTTGTGTCCAGGCTGCACCAACCAGCCAGAGCGAGACCAGCGAAAGCAAGCACACACACATGAACGCGGTGCCTATGTCTCACGGTCTCTTGCAAGCGCGTACACGTGAACGCAGTGCCCAAAGAAGCAATTACAGCTACAGGCTACAATGAGGCTAAAAGGAGAGCTAGCTCCATTGTGTTTGATAACATTGTTGAACGTAAACAGAAGTGAAGTGTTTTTGTTGCCATTTGCGGAGCCTGGGCTGCCTACAGACACCGGACTTTTTCACAGCATATTCAGAGCACATGTAGCTAGCGGATCGTGAGGAGATGTTTGCTGTATGTGACAAAAACTTTCCAAGCTTAGGAAGACTTAGAGAGCCTTTAAGCTAAGCTACTGATATGAGAATTTACTGCAGTGTGTGCAGTATAATTATGATTGACACTATCTATTGGCTTTTGTACTTATATGAAGGAAGTTATATGTAGAAAAGCAACACACTGAAAAAGCTTTTGTTTGTCTTGTGTGTGTGCGCGTGTGTGTGTGTGTGTGTGTGTGTGTGTGTGTTCAGATAAGCTAGCTAGGAAAAAAAAAAAGAAGCTCCACACAGTCTCTTCATTGCTTATAGGCGGATGTTAAAAATCAAGTGAGCAAGTGAAAGATAAAGAGAAGAATAAAAAATCTCCAACATGATGGTTATGGGGTTCAACACATGTAGTTCATCATTGATACGTCAAGTTAAGCCATTATTTATTTCTCGTAAGTGGAAATCAAGGCCCCAGCAACAGCACTGGGCTTTGAGGCCAATTTTACATAGTGGCCAGAAGTGCAATTACACCGTCAGGGTCCAACACGTGATGCCATGGGGCCCAAAAAAACTTTTTCCCATAGCCTGACAACTTGAAAGAGATAAACTGGAAGTTAGCCATTCAGCTGGTGGAAGTTAGCCACTCAGCCACACTTGGCTGCGCCTGGCTGCATTAGGTCACTGTACGTCTCTAGCGCGCCTTCTCTTTGGGCCCCGTATTGCAGAAAATCCGGGCAATTTCAAACAGCAGAAATAGATCCTATTTGGCTTCATGCTCCACTGAGCAACTTCCATAGGAATGAACAGGAAACCATCTTAAAAGCTGTATCCAAGTCTCTTAATACATCCATAGCAGAAACCTCTGGGAATGAAAAAGTAGGCCAATGCAGAAGTGCCAAAAACTGCAGTTCCTTTGATGGCCACTTGAAGCTGGCTCCATACGCCATTCAATCCCCATAGACCTCCATTTTAAAATGCCCGACTTTACAGCCGAAATACACATTTACTATATGACATCTGTATAACATAATAATTGTCTATGAGTCAGATCCATCCCTCGCCCCTCCACAGCTCCACTCTCTCATCCAAATATGGTCACCTTGGGTCACCTCTGGCTACCAGAATTTAAAATAGACATGGCCAAAATGCCAAACTTGAGGCTTACAAACAGGAGTCATATATGTATAATAATAACTAGATAGCAAACCCCAAGATGGTGCTTGTTCATTCCAAGGGTATTGCTCACCTGGCACATACACCACATACTTCTGGGTTTACTTTCTTGGTGTGCGACCCACTGAATATGCACAGTAGTGTTTCTCTTACTAGCCCCTGCCCCTACTTTCCACTCAGCTCATAGACTTCACATTATGATGACATCATGGATGGATTTAAATCACTTTTCTTGGCTTAAGTGAAGTTTTACAAATAAAACACTTCCATGGATAAAAATACACAATAGAAAGAGTCATAATTGAGCTCGTTTGCAGTTTGAGGTGTCCTGTCAACAGTTTTACAGATGTTTCTTTTATGACAGTGGCCTATAGAGAAAATGCTTTTTGGGCCACAGGGTTTTTTGTTTTGCCTCAATATTGCAAGTTACCACTGGAAAAATTGAAGGTAAGGCTGAGCTGTGTTCCTGGGGGCCTGACGGGAGACCACAAACCAATGGGTGATGTCACGATGGCTATGTCGGTTATGTTTAAACAGTCTGTCATTTCTTTATCTATATACCATTCAACTGTGCTAAAATTCTGCATTATCTTCAATAGTGTATACCACTATTGTGTATACCATTTCTCACTGTGCAATGTGCTTATTATATATCAGCCCAACTTCCCAAATGCAATAAAAGTAAGGTACTATAAGTAGTAAGCTACTGCACATAATGTCTATCATCTGAAGTATGCTTCTTTAACCCCTTTACGCTGTGGTGAGATTCATATGCTCTTTTACTTATACAAAGGCATATACAAGGATCTGGTTTTCAAGTGGACATCAGCAAGCTCTCTGTCCAAAGGCTGTAAGTAAGTGTGTTCAGTTTTGAACCATGCAACACTTTTTTGTGTAACACTATGTTACATGCTCAGTCGTAGGCTACTGCAGTCATTCTTGTGCCCTCTTATGTGATAACGTACTTTTGTTATTGAAAAGTTTTCTGTTATCAGCTGTTTTTCTTCCATGTTTGAAACACAGCAGTACTGATCATGACAATGTCAGAAACAGATCAGATTTGATTTGAAACTAATAGAAATGTTTTGACCTGAAACTATGCAGACCACCTTTCACATGCAAGTCATTTAACAGAGAGCTGTATCTTGTTTTGTCTCAAAATACGAGACTTAATGACAGTAAAAAAAAATATCTTAAATTACGTGGGATCAATTAATAGATAGATCGTTTGTACAATTTGGAATATTGCCACAGGAAACGGGATAAATTCTATCACTCCAGTGGCAGATATTTTTACTTGTTCTATGAAAACAATAGCCTCCTCAATAACAGACTAAATGACTTGTTTAGACAGGATACTTTTGCAGTGCAGAAATCCATTAACTGCACAGCAAGTGGATCTGGACGGAAGCTGATTAAACTGAATTTGTTAGAGACAGAATCTTTTCTTCAGCTCCAGAGTAAACACACTGTGTTGGTCCAGGAGGGCGGCTGGCTGTCATGCTAGTGGACACAAGACCTGCTGGATTTTAGACTTAAGAGCAGAAGCTCTGATACTTACTGCAGTGACTGACATAACAGGCAGGATCCAGCTGAGGCTGCTGTTGTGATATGTGGTGTATGTAGAGTGCATGCCCCCCCATTTTTTAGTGTTTTAGTTTTTCTGTTGTGTAAAATTGGTTTTGGCTAAAAGCAGGGCTCGAGACCAGCTGTCACAAACTTATACTAATGAGCAGTTACGAGAGGTATTCAGTGACTGCAAACAGGCAGTGTGTTCTCACTGCTGTGTGGCTAGCAGTTTGGGATGAACAAATATCGAAACTGCAAACTCACCTGTTGTTTCCCTGATAATGAAACACTGTGAACAACAAATCCGTGTTAGGCAAGAGGAGATCTTGGTAACGTTAGCAATTAGTTGTTAGCAGCCGGTGGCCGCTGCTGATGGTGGTTGAATTGAGTTACATTATGATGCTTTCAAGCTCAATTGAGTAAAAATGAGAATGAGAATTACGCAAATGTAAATTACAAGATTCTCATGATGTGTTCAAGGTAATCTTGTGAAATGTAGATTTTTAGTGAGAAACTTAAAATACAATTATTTAAAGGAGGATTTGTTGATGTTTAATATAAAATATATGTTAGAGAGAGATTTACTACTACAGTTTACTACTCTGCCTCAACCAGTGGCGATTGCTCTAAGACTGCAAGGGAAGCTCAGCTTCCCCTAAAATGTCAAAAAATTAGTGGTCAAATATGTACTGTTGTGTTTACATTTCATTGACTAAATATGCGCTAGAACGCGTTCAAATTTTGTTCAGAATCAGCTACTTATCACAGGTCACTGACGCGACTTTCTTCTCATTCATTCCCGTAGCGTCACAGTGTATTAAACAGTGTTACAAAGCTCAGCGTCCAAAGAATTCAATGGGGAAGCACAGAGTGGGTTGTTCCACTGCAACGAAACTAGACAGTCATTGGATAAATGCTCGGTTTTGTCCTGCCCATCAGACACTCAGCATCTCTGGGGGTCTATGGGGCAGTGGGCTGGCCTTGGCTGGCCTGGACGCTGAGACGCTGGGCTTCTGCATGATGATTGGATGATCTGTCTGAGGCTGAATCCCTTTTTGATTGACAGCGAAATGAGCGAATCAGCGATCTTGAAATATAAACCACCACCGGAGCATTTTTCAAGTTTCATTCTGTTGTTCCAAGTTGATCTGGAGACTTTTGCAATCCTCTTAGTGACTTTTTCTTTGTTAAAAACGACTAGCGACAAATCTAGCTTCTTTTTCTGGTGTTATTGGAGACTGTACTCGTGTTTGGAGACTCTGACTTCTGTCGCTCTGCAGTTACTGTCCCCAGCGAGCAGCGGGTGCTGCTGTGAGCACCTCCACTGTTCCAAAGCACTCACAGGCGGTCACACTAGCCTCGCGCAGCAGCCCCAGAGGGTAGAATTTACGTATAAATAAACGGACACATTTTATGATGTAGGCCGAAAATGAGCTTCCCCTCCTTGAAAGACCAGTAGCCGCCACTGGCCTCAACACACCACTGGCCAGCTTCAGCAACCTTAAAGGGGCACAATTCAAACTTAAAATTATCAATAGAGTTCTCCAGGGAAGACGTTTTGTTGTATGCCAACCAGGCCCAAGGGAAAGCTGCTCAGCTTTGCAGAAAATTTTCCCAGTGGTCACTCACGGTATTGCAGTGAAAAATCCCCTGCGGACCAGAAAGCATTTAGACAATTATAAAAGAGATGTCTGTAAAACTGTTGACAGGACACCTTGAACTGCAAACAAGGAAAAGTATGATATTTCTATTCAAAATTTTTGAGCCATGGAGGTTTTTATTTGTAAAACTTCCCTCAAGCTGAGAAAAGCAATTTAAAAATCTGTGACATCAATGTATAGTCTATGAGCTGTGCGCGAATTTGCTGGTGGGGCCTGAGGGAAATACTCTAGAAAACAAGCTAGAAAATTTTTTTGGCAAGTAACTACATTGGATTGAATAGGTGCCATCTTGGCATCCAGGATCTAATCATTATGAAAATCTATGAGGCCAAAGCAGAAGCTAGCGTCCCCCTCGGGGGGAAAACATTAGGCTTGGTAGCTTGGGACCACAACAAGGCAGTAATGTTGTGCTCAGCGTGCCTACGTTCTGTAGTCTCATTTAGCCACTTGTTAGTGACATGCCTTTTTTAAGACACATAAAAGCCTCAGAATTCACAGGTGGGGTATTTACCGATGTATATTATGTCATAGAACTACTATGACTTGTGGCTTGTGTTAACCACAGATCACAGAAAAACCCATTGATTTCAAGACGAGGAATCTGGAACTGCTATAATGCTTACTCATTTCTGGATTTCAGGACTCATTCCAGGGGCACTCCATGGGTTTAAAAATACAGCCACTGCTAGATGGAGAAATTGTATGCCAACAGAGGGCAGCATATAGGCTTATGAATGTATTTTTGATTTTGGCCTCATATTTTATTTTATTTATTATTTTCTTATGACGCTAAAAGCAAACAAAATCACAATGAATCACAATATCTTATCACAATAAATGCAGAATGGCAATACATATAAAATTGGCACCCAAAAATCATGATAGTATCAAATCAGCAGATACGCATATTTTCTCAGCCCTAATTTAAAGACATGTTCGACCGCACGTGACTTGCTGTGATGGATATTTTCAAAGTGTAAACTCTGGGATTTAGTTATGCCTAATCCAACACACAACCCTACTGTACATTAAAACAAGCTCATACATGCGCAGAAATGCATACTTGTCATGTGCATGAATACTTTATGTAAAATGGGTATGTTCACAATGCTGTACAGTATGAGGTAAACAGCAGGTAAAAAGACACAATAGTCACACCATATGGACAAAAAACTGAAGCATGTCTTTACACACGTCTTTGGCTGTCCGATCTAACAAACTGAGGAGACACTGCAGAAACGTTTTTGGTTGAATCTTCACTTGTTTCTCTAAAAAACAGTAGGGAAGTTATATGAAGTCAACCTAAGGTAGTAGTTCAGCAGCATGGCATTCAAATCTTCCTTTAATCAAATTAACAACCTGTCAGTGAGGACATTTTTACAGTGCAAATGCACCTCTAGTGACCTCAGATATGTTGGAAAATACCCCTCTATTATCAAGAAAATGACACATGAATCTTCCTAATATAAACTGATGTGCATTGAAAGTGAGTGACACTAATTATCCCCTTTTGGCATAGTTATGGCCTCCATAATGTAACAGTGAAATTATAGAGCATGGTGAGAGGGACAATAAAACATGTGTTTATTTTGTACTTTTATCTATTCAGCACTGATTGGATTCAGTATTGCACTGATCATCCTACAGTGGATGACTATAATTAAGAGGTCAATGAGACATTTTAACAACTATAAATCATTGCTGCATTAATTGTGGGAGAGTGTATGATCCTCTATCCATCAGCAAACTCTAGATTCATTTTCACATCGTGCAACCAGATCAGATATAGCATGAAAACGTGCCAGGTTACTTCACCTTTTTTTTTTTTTTTTTTTTTTAAAAGGTAGATTGCTTTATGGCACCAAACAGGAAGCTGTTCTTCAAATGTTGACAAGGGTTTTGCTGAAGTCTCTCCCTATTTATTGCACTATATAACCCTCCACCATTTCTTTTTTTTTTTGTTTTTCATTTTAAGTGTAAGCATGACATGTACTTACTAGAACAAAAAATAAAAATGTGTCCATGGTACGCACACTACTTTCCGCTAACAATTCCACCATGCAGTACATTTACATGCATTTTAGAGATGCAGAAAAAACAACTCAACACCTCAGTAATGACGCAAAATAACCATGATTCATATCAGGGGTGTCATAGCGGGGGAAAAGTGGGACTAATTACTCAGGGCTCCGAAGGGAGGGGGGCCCTTGAAAAAAAACTGAATTGACAAGTTTTGTTTTGTTTGCAATTTTTTGTTTCTAAGGAATAAGTGCCATAACTAAGGTAAACTGGCTGAAAGACTGGGCTTTGTATAAAAAAATAGTGGAGGCTCTCCGAGGCCCGTCACATCCCTTGAAGGTTCAAAATGGTGTAGTCCACCCCTGCACTGGGATTTGTCTCAAAAGTCAGTCAGAGCTGAGCGAGTGACTGCTTATGCTGCTGGAGCACCAGCGTACACTCTCATGGCTTTATAGGGTTCCAAAAAACAAACAAATAAAGAAAACTGACTTTATATAGGTGTCCAAAATCTTGATTTGCTGCCTTTTATAGTTAATGACTTATATATTTGTGTGTATATTTTGGTTTTGACTTGATTTGATATACTTTATTAATTCCCAAAGAGAATTTCTTTTTTTTCCCACTCTGTCATATACACACAGGCCCAAAATACACACTAATGCACAAACAGGACCTATACATGCATTAAATGGAGAGATGTCAGAGTGAGGGGGCTGCCTTGGATGGGCGCCCCAAGCAGCTGGGATTCAGTACCTTGCTCAAGGGCACCTCAGCAGTGCCCAGGAGGCGAACTGGCACCTCTCTAGCAACCAGTCCACGCTCCATACTTGGTCTGTATGGGGACTTGAACTATTGACCCTCTAGTTCCCAAGTCAAGTCCTTATGGACTGAGCTAAGCCCCATAAAGATTTCTTTAAAAATCAGGGGACAGCTGCGTTGACGCAGTCCCCCACTACCAGAAATTATGCAATCAAGATTCCCACAGCAGAGAATACAGGTGACCAAAAATGGTAGCCACCCAAAGTTGAAATATGAAATATGTTGAATATGTAGGAGAATCAATTGGCGATCTGGACAATTACTGGACATTACTAGATAAGTACATAAAATAATGGACATAAATTGTCTTATTTCATGTATTTTATTGCATTTCTTTTGTAAAAAAAAGAAATAGGACAACACCATTGCAACACATCATCATGCTAGTTTTGTTTTACTCTCCTGCTATTCCATCAGACTGTTTATTTATTTTTCCCATGCTGTCCAAAAGCTGTTTTCCGTCTGCTGTTGACCGTCTGCCTGATTCCATGTGAATGCAGCATTATATACAGGTAACACTTATGGGATATAAAAATCTAATTATATTTTTGTGGTGAATTTAAACACTCTTTCATTGTCTGGCCGTGAAACAGACAGGACAGGCAGGGAAGACAGAAACACAATGGACTTGGCAGAGACAGCTGAGGCAGAACTCGGAATTCCCCATCAGTGTCTGAAGTGAGCTAACCTTGCTTTTCTTTTTTCCTTCTGACTCTTCCCTCCTGGTGAGAATCCAAGGGAACAAAGTTAACCATTTCACTGACATGCTGGATGTCTGCTTCAGTTGTTTGTTCAGTGTGCACAGTTCCTCATAATAGAGCATTACATCCCTATAGACCGAGCCTACAGAATTTACTGACGGTCAGGTATTCTCTGTAGTCTCTGTGCATTTCCACACATTAGAAATGCACCACTTGTTTCACAGCCCCCCTCAGCTCCATATCCAGGTAGTTAAATACAAAGTGCTCTCTGTCCATTTCCCAGCACAGAAAATAGTGTCTTTAAATTTAAGGTGCTCTGCCATCTGTATTAAATGTCTATGGCGGTTTATAAATACCACTGACCACGGGGGGAAAGAGGGACAGCAGTGTGTCGCTTCACTGAGACGGAGAAAGATTCTCACAAACACACGGCGACAAAAACTCAGACACCACATCTCAATCAATTTCTCCCTCCTCTTTCTCTGTCCCTCCTCGTACACATACACTCACTCTCTCCCTCTCTCTCACACACACATACACACGTATAAATAGGCCTGTTTTGAAGTGGGCGTCAAGTCATCCCTCATCTCTTGCCATGGCACGTCTCACCTTCATAGTCCGACTGACAGCGCTCTCCGAGCCACTACTCTCACAGAAGCATCTCCCCGCCTCCGTGTTGACCTTTAGAAGTACACCAAGTTTTTGGGAGATTCTGCTTTCTGTTAAGTTAAGCCCAAAGAGATGAAAATGTAAAAAGGATGATTGTGATTTGATCTTTCTTTCAATGTTCAACCCTAAGCATGAGCTATATGTTACGTGATAGAAACCGACTGGTTTAATTCTATTTCACTAAAGGAAAATTCACATAAAAAGTAAGTCACCTGACTAAGAGAATAGATACGCTTCCATTTTATCACACTGTAACAGTTCACACGGTCTCAAACAGGAGTCACCTCAGACCCTGCATGTCTATTTTTTATGTTCTCAGTCAATTTTTTTTTTAGTGCGCAAATGAAGCGTAATCTCCACAGGCAGCTCTTCAAATCACACATATCTCCCACTGTGTGTATGTTTTGAACATATTAACTGTATGTAAAATGGTTGATCAAGGCATCAGTTTCCCTGTGGACATACAGTATTTCTCAGTGCTTTTCAGTGTCAGCATGCAGTGTTTGAGCAGTCTAGTGAGGACACACGGATGACTTCACACAGACGATCAGTTGACCGACTAGCCTACCCCCCAAAAAAACTTTCCCTTTGAAGCTAAACAAACAAATCTGACCCGCAATCAGCACTATCGCATTACAAACTCCCATTTACACCACACTGACACTGTAGCAATGCCAAAGCGGTGCCAGCAGGGAGACGGGCACAGACATACCACAGGGGTAGTGAGACCTTGACCGGAGTGAAGCGGCTGCAGGGAGGGACAGTTGGAAAGCTTTTTCTCTCCTCACCCGGTGAGAGCCCTGTCATATAGCAGCAGACATGACACTGTACTGCCTCCAAGCTGCCTTATTTACCAGCACACTGCCTCGGCAGCTGTTTCCAACTCACTTTTAGCACACAACCCTCATCACTCTTTGGAGATGAACCTTTATGAAGTTACACAGGGAGTGGGAGGTGTGTGTCGGTGCGTGACTGTGTGTCATTTTTTAATCTCTTATTCATTTTTTTTTTTAGTCTGTGATAATTAAAGTTCTCTGTTAGTATTCCTTGGAGATGTTTTGTCACCTCAAACTTTTGTATTTGGAGGAACCTCAATGGGGTTTTGATCATTTTCAGATCCTATTGTTATTTTTATTTAGAGATTGTGTGGGTTATGCGAATAACGGGGGTATCTATGGAGACTCAGTGGGAAGAATAATGTGGCCTTGCACTGTCATGCTGTGTCTGCTAGGCACAGAGATGTTGCCTAAAGGAAATCTTTGCAGTCAAAGCTGTTTACCTTACAATCAACGCAAAAAAAACCCAAAACAAACAAAAAGAAACTTTGTACCAAAAATTCAGTGAATCATCTCTGTTGTACCCTGGTAATTATGTGTTACCGCCATTTATTGATAATAGCAGGAATCATGTTGAATTTAATTAAATAAACTCTGACAGCCATCTTTTCTTAAAATAATGGCTGTCATCACATTCTGAATATGAATTTCTTTCTCTTTTTTTCCCTGAACTCTTGCTGAATGAAAAAAAGTCATCTCTGCTGAAAATAGCTCATTATGTTTGTGTTTTACAGGCTTTTGGCACAGGTTAGTGAAAGGTGTCACTGCCAAAAATGCTGCAGGGCCAAAAAACTGCAACTGAAACATTTGGCGTCAAAGAAGTTGTTCTTGTTATTTAGCGGTGGAAAAAAAGCAAGAATCTGAGATGCTGCTTTGCAGTGTGACCAAACTTTTTTTGTACAACTATAATTTGAGAGGCTGATTTGTGGATAAATGTTTAAGGCATTAAAATTAGTTTGGTTTACAGATCATTTTGAATCTGGGTGGCTGCAAGTTTCCTCAAGTTAAATGTACAACTTTTTAAAGGCCTTTTAAATGAAACTGTGTACATGGAGATCATAAATTCTACATCACTGCTGGTTCACATTTCCCTCATATTTCCCTTATATACACGACTTTTCACTGGTGTTTAATACACTGTGAAAATTGGACTTTAATTGGGTGGTAAAGTTTGAAGTTATTGCATTTTCAGAAATCCCCATGTCTTTATAGGCAGTTCAGATTAACTCCAGGCACAGCATCACAACTGGACTTGGTCCTGATTGGCTCCCCTCATTAAATAACTACTGAAATGTTTCCAAGCAGGGCAGCATGAAACTGGAAAAGCATCCAGCAGCAGGTTTACCTCATTTGAATTGGAGGAGCTGCTGTTGTCGGTCAATAAGAGCCATATTGGGACTGATCTGCCTTCACCACAGTTTGAGTAGTTCAAATCAACCTTTGACTGAACTTTATATATTTGAAAAACACAGTAAAAGAAATGTTATTGTACATTTACATAACAGTATGGAACATTTAATAATATTTGAGGAGAACCTGTAAATACCATTATCTGTTCAGAACCTCTGTCCATTCCAATGGACGTAACTTTTCTAGGATGTCTAGATCTTTGGCTGAATCCAAATGTCCAGACTTGAAAGTCCGCTTGGGGTGCAGACTTCAACAGACTTTACTGATTTATTTTCTATTTCCAGCAGCTGACTAAACAAAAACAAAACTTATGTGTAGTAAAACAGTTACTGTTATTAAAGAAATACCGATTTGTGGCCAGGCTAGAAATAATATCATGATACAGACATATGTAAAAAAATATAAGCTATAAAGGGGACTCAAAATGCACAGTATTATTGCAGCCAACCCTCTAGGTTGTGCAGTGTAATGGCAAATATATAGGCTAGAAAAGTGGCTGAAAAACGACAAAGATCTTTTGATGTAACTAATAGGCCTATCCAATTTATTTAGTCATAGTACAGTCCTTATTTATGAATATTTCTGTATTTGAATGTGTGCAGTTTATATGTTATACAAAAAATTGTTTTGGTAACTCACAGAACAACTCTACATGTGGGATTTTTATCTTATCTGAGCGGACAGAATATGACAGCAGCTACAACAATTATAATCATTGCTCAAACGTTTCCATGGCAACGTGTAAAACAGTCTTGAGGGTTGTCTATCAGCAGCTTGCGGTCTCTGCCCTTGCAGACTTTGCATGATGACGTTGAACTTGTCACAGTACAAGTCGGCGAGGGCTCAGTCTGCAAGTCCAGAGGGTGGACATTTGGAGCCAATCACAGTGTTCCACATCATCTGAAGTGGACTGCAGTAAAGCCACGCCCCCTTTTTTCAACAAGAGTAGCCAAGGAGGAAGCACAAGGCACATTTCACTCCATTAATCATAATGTTAAAGTACATAATTTGTGTTTAAACTTTGTTTAAACTAAACTCGACATGTTGTAGTTGTTATATATGTCAAAAAAAATCTCTAGATTCACAGCTTTTTCTCAGGGTTAAAAAATATCTGTCCATTGGAATAGTTGGGATGGACGTTTAACTTGAGTGTCATCAGAAAATGAACAGAGAAATGATTATTACGATTTTATTTTCTACTGAAACAATCAATGTATATAGAATATTAATCTCTGGACATTTTCAACACACTGTTTTCTGGAGATACTTCAGAAATTGAGGATATTTTGAGTTGGGATGACAAATACAATGCAAAATATATCTGCAATGTGTTTTAAAGCATCCGGCTATTCATTGATGTGAGATTGCTATTCGTGAAAAATAAATAAACTCATGGATTTTGTTGAAAAAAGGTCTGTTAAGATAATTTATTGTCATTTTCCTATTAGATGATTTCTGCATTAAGACTATATAATAAAGTATCCTGATCAAAAAGTTTATATTTTCTGATTATTTATGAGTACATTTAGAGTAGAAATCCATCATCACATTTTTTATCATTATTTATTTTTGTGTGTTTGGAAAATAATTGGGTTTTTCAGGGGTGTAAAAAAAAATCCTGGAACACTTAACCTATTGCATCAACACCATCGAAAGCTGCTTACTTATGACTGAAATCTCCACTGAAGTGATGCACATCTGTCATATGGATTGTACAAGATCTATGCAGCAGACAGCTGCCAAAGTCAAATAGCATATTGGTCTGTCTTTCACAATCGTGTCTGTCTTATGTCTTCTGCATATAAACGACTGTCTGCTCAAGACTCCAAAGTAAAATTCCTCACAATTTACATCACTTAACATGAAAAGTAAATATACGTTACACACGTTACAAATCGCATGTAAGAATAATGTTTTCTAACACACTAGTCACTATATTTCTTAAGATGTTCCATTTCTTTCCGCATTTCTCACTTTTCAGGAATGACTTGAACAATACAATCTTTGAGAGAGCAAACCTCTTATCGTGGCACATATCCTAACATGCTAATTACCCCACACACAGTTTGAGTTCATTTATTATGCATGAAATAATCTAATATGATGACTGTGATAATTATGCGCACATAGATAAGATAAAAGAGTAGTAACCAATTATGGCGCGGGAGTTGGGAAAAGTAATTATTCTTTGTAGTGGAAAGAAGTCTCGGTTCGAAAAAAAAAAAAAAAAAAGGGGGTTCAGTCTGCTTTTTTCATTTAGTTCACAGTGCTGCAATTAACATGTGGAATCATGTCTGCACTCCGTGATAATGTTTAAGGAATATTTTCTTGATTAAGCATACAGAAACACAGATATGTCTTATTGTTGTGAGCATTTGACGATGTATATGCTTTTCACTACAGGACAATATTGTAAAAATAAATAAATGAATTAAGGCTGCTAAGGTAAACTGCTTCCTGCATAGTTTCATTTACAGTGATGTGTCTGTTATGATAATTGTGCACGCTCGCTCCCTGAGACTCTTCACACACTCCAGAAATCTGACATGTTTATATTATGACTTGAAAGGCAACATGACTCGATGCCTTGGGTCTCGTCAACAGCAGCAAATCAGAAAGGACACTAAAACAAACGAGTGGTACTCAGAATCTAGCGCTCACAAATCAGACGCGTGTTGTAGAGTCATTAAATATTACCACTTCTAAAATCAGAGCTGGCGTGCGGTTAGCCCGCACCACTGTACAAACATACTTAACACAGCACAGCTTTCTTTGACAAATTGTGTGCCTGCCACCGCAAATCACAGGAAACAGAGACTCCACAGTAATTTAATTTTTCTGGGACTGTTTTGGCTTGACTGATGTTATAAATCAAACGTTTACGTGATGGAATGTGGCAGCATGGAAACAGAGTTTAACAGGGCTTAATATGTCGACATGCACTTTGCTCGTAGTGGAGGAAAGAAATGTTTCACGGCTGCTCTTGGATACTTTGGATATGATGCAAACTTGAGTCATTGCTGCAGTACACGCAAGAAAGAACACATAAAACATAATTAATAAATAGAGCAAATGGGGGTTACATAACCCCGTTTAAAAAACATGTACTAATGCATAATTTGTATAATATAAACAGACATTATCAGCAGGAGGATTGTCTTACTGACCTCTAACTAAAAGCACATTTATGTGACTCAGGAGTACACACGTCATCTTCACACTCCTCCGGAAACCTCTGTCACCCATTATCCAGTCCAAGTCTCTCCTGGACCGCTGTAGTTGACTCATGATTGCTTGCAGAGTCTAAGCTTCAGGCCAAACATGATACTCTGACACCAGACAACAAAGCTCAGAGTTGTCCAGAGGACGGCTCTCACAAACAATACCAGCTTACTTTTAACAGGATTGCCAGATTTTCAAATTCACACCAAACATCAGCAGAATCGGGAACATGTTCTTGGAAGAGACGTCTTCATGTAGGTGTTGATCCTGCACTCATTTCAGAGCAGAGAATAAAAGATAATGAACGTGTGAATTTGAACAAAGAGACTAAACTAACCATCAGCCCTTAGTATGCTCTGCAGCTTTAAACTGGAGGTTAATGTCAGTGGCACTCATGTTTCCTTACACTCTCAGCAAAGTCATAATGTTCTGAATGTAATGAAGTGAGGAGAGGAGAAGGCAAGGACGATGAATACGGCCAGGACGACAATTGCTGTTTCATGCGGACAGCTGATGTTCAGAATAACCAGTCTACTGTATGATTCTGCAGAGATGACTTTTCCACAGACATGATAATCACATTGGAATTCTATAGATAACACTTACTGACATGAGTTAGAGTGTAGAGTGTGTGTGTCTCCTATGCGTTTATAAAATACTTATTTGTTTGGCCAGTTATGTTTCAGGAAAACTTTATGTCTGTCAGAATTATGTTCGGATGTTTTTGTGTTTTTTTCTAGGGAACAAAGTGCTACATTTTTTTTTACCACATGGCAGATGTAAGTGGTAAGGGTGGATGGTGGGTGTACAAAGTGCAGGACTTTGACTTCCCAGACCAGAGCTCATGTCCTGCATGTGGTTAATTTTAGGCAACAGAGACACTTTGGTTAAGGTTAGTGAAAGATTGTGGTTTTGGTTAAATGTTAATAAAAAAGCGTCTTGGCTTCAAGCTGCATTTTACCAGCTGCGACAACCACGTGATGGCTGGTAGTGTGAGTTTGTGCATGTCGAAGAGTATGGCAAAGTGTGGTCCTGCATGTGGCGTTGGTGGGTTAGTGGATAGAGCAGGCGCCCCATATACAAGGCTGTTGCCACAGGGGCCCGGGTTCAACTCCAGCCAGTGGCCATTTCCTGCATGTCACTCGCCCTCTCTCTCCCCCCTTCACACTTGTCTGTCCTGTCGATTAAAGGCTAAAATGCCCAAAAAATATCTTTTTTTTTTTAAAAAGTGTGGTTCTGCAGACATCAGTTGTAGCAGCAACTAAAACAGACAGGGTTTTGAGTACTTAGCCAGGAGGTTTATTTGTCTGTCTGTCTGTGGACAGAGCTTGTCACCCTGATAGCATTGCAACTGTGCAAAATGCGGCCGCAAAACCTTTACAGGTTTATAAACGATATCACAATGAAGGCCACAATGAAGTTCAAAGATGGGTGTTGTCCAAGCAAGGCGGGCAGGGAGTAGGGAAAGGGCTATTCCCCTCCCCCCAACACCACCACTTAGTGCCCCTGGCTCACATTATTTTTAAGTCACGGATCACTGTATCACAACTGACACGATCCCAAGATTGTCTCTAGTTCAATATGCAACAAACACCATGGTCTTTACCTAACGTAATAAGCGCTCATCAATAATCATGCTTTTATTGCTATGATTGGACAGTGAACTGCAAGGGTATGTTGTAGATAAAACTAATTGAAGTCGTTGTCAGCATTTTGCAGATGCATGCAGTTACAACATTTTCATTCTTGGCAAATTTGATCATTAAAAACATTTCCTCATTATGTTGTTTGGATAAAGTAATTAAGGTGGCATTCCATTTCTCTCAAAACGTATTTGCTGTTGCAAATAAGTTGTTCACAACAAATCCTCAAACCCACAGGACCTCATACGTCATATGTTCCTTCCCTCTGAATATGATCCACAGGAGCATTTCCTAAATTGGCCCACCTACTAGTGGACGACAAAATAGCTTGTGTATGACCGTGGCAGTTGTAAAGACGTGGTTAATGTTGTGAAACAGTCACAGTGGCACCTAAACTATGTAGTTAGCAGTGTTGTGGGTAACGCATTACTTTTGTAACACATTACAGTAATATATTATGTTACAAAGTAATATAACACGTTACCAACAGGATTTCGGGTAATATTATTACATTTTCAGTGTCACATTACGTGTCACCACCTGAAACAAACTATTTATTGTTTTCATATTACATTCATCCACACTGATCTACACCACTCTGCTACTGGCAGTGCGGCACCAGAAAATATCCCCATGAGGTTGTTGCGTGTTGTCATGTCATTGTTTAATATGAATATTCAAAAAAAAAATGCTCTATATAAAATTTGAAAGTTTGAACAGGGCTCATCAGGATGTTCAGTGTGATAATGGCATTCACATGATAAAGTAAACAAGCTTACAGCGCTAACGGCACATCAGAAATGTGCAACATTTTTTGGTTGACACTAGATATCAAAGAAAAGCTAGAGATTACATTGTATGAAGTTGCAGTGAGCTGTAAATTCACCACTTCTAAGCAGAGGGTAGAGGATAATATTATCTTGGGGCGGTGGAAAGTTTCTCCTCGACTGTGCTCAAGTCTGCAGCTGTCTGTACAAAAGAGTAGTATGAAAGTCCAGAGCGCTCACTCCGTAGTAAAATCCAGGGACCAAGACATCTCCAGAAGTACACTGCACAGCATACTGACAAGCAAAATAAAAAAAAATGCTTGACTTGAAGCAGTCTCAGTTAACTGAGGGGTTTCCAACTGATGATTCAAATCCCCAACTTTTAAGGGGCAGCCCATCTCAGCAAACAGGGTTGCTGTGTCTGGTTACCACACAGAGTATCCCAAAGTGTGCATTTTGTTATTTTGGACTATGCCATATTTATAAAATGTGATTTATTATGTCACATTAGCAGCACTCAAAGTTAAAAGCTGCTGGCTAAACTCCAGTGTAACATGGGACTCTTACAGTGTAAGAAGCATTTAGATCCTTTGGGCACTGATATGAAGTGATATAAAGCCAGCAGCACCGAGGCATCCAGGATGCCAAAAGCCTTAATGAAAGATAATACAGGAATAAAACAGTGTAGTCCTCCTTTAATTATTTTAAGAGCGAAAATTCTTCTGAAACACCATAAAAGATGTAGCCTTCCCATGGAAAATGAAATGCACTTTGGTTGAAGCCTGTGCTCTCATAAAATCATGGCGCTTTTATAGCAGAGGACAGAACTACATAAAGCAAGTCATTTGCAGCTAATAAGAGTGATCACTAAAATGCATTAGTGCAAATTATTCTGTCCTTGCCACTGTACAGTGCTTTTATTAAAGTCTGTTGTTAAGCTGCTGTTTCACCCAAGAGCCTGCGCACTAACAAGTGTTTCATCAGGCATCTGCAAAGAACACTTGGAGATTAACAGCAAGGTATACAAATGGATTTCAAGAGAAAGCCATTTTTGTTAAAGCCTAATGTCAAAATAAAGGAGCAGCTATAGACTGAGTGAAAATATCGTCCTTCAGATCAATTGTGTCCTGGAGTGCGATAGGCTGAAACATTCAGATGAGATGTGAGTGGCAGAAAGAGCAATACACTTGAATAATATCTTTGGAGAGGATTCTGAAAAATGGAGCCGTACTCCAGTAAATAGCCTTCTGGAGGTCACAACTTTAGTGTTGTTGTATTTCTATTCAAAGTGCAGCAGACTTCAATGGGCTCCTCTGCCAATAATCAAAGTAGGGTGATTTCAAAAGGCCACCACCATTTCAAAGAGGCAAAATTTTCATCTCTACTGCACACTTTTCACGTGTTGCCTTATGTCTTAGCCACCCAAACTGTCTCTCGCAGCAGTCCATCTGTGTATTAATAAAGCTGAAAATGTACCAAAGAGTGGGAAAAAAAACAACTTCAGGAGATGGAGCACTTCACAGCAGTAATATGAGTTAGCTCAGTGTTCACAGAAGTAACTTCTGTTGATGTGTACTTCACAGTGTTGTCACAGTACTGGAATTTCTAACTTTGATACAATACCCTGAAACATATCGATAGCCAACACCACTTCATTATGAGGAAAACTGACACTGTGATATGAGACTAGATATCATCTTAGATTTTGGATATTGTAATATCATATATATGTAATATCATATATATATATATATATATATATATATATATATATAATATCATCTTTTCCTACAGTACAGTGATGTCATTTTCTGAACTTACCCGACTGATATAGCTGTTGTAGTGTTTGTCTTTACCCACTTGGCCAATATATGCACATTATTAAAGATCATTTTATCAAACATGTCATTGTGTAAATATTTTGTGAAAGCACCAGTAGTTAACTTTACAATATCATAGTAACATTGATACTGAGGTATTTGGTCAAAAATATTGTGATGTTTGGTTTTCCTTTTTTTTTTTTTTCCTTTTCCTTCCTTTTCCATTTTCTAATAAAAGATCAAAATAACAGGGCTATAAAATTACAACTGCGACATTTCTTTTCTTGGTTGGTAGCAGAGAAAAGCATAATGACTGTAGTAAACACTGAAAATAAGAGCGAACAGTAAAGCGCCAGTGGTACTATGGGTGGGGGAAACAATTTGATATGGAGTATGGAAACATTGTATCAATACATGGATGTCAAGTTTGTTTTTTTATTATCACTATTTCAAATTCCAATTAAAATTTTGGTAGCCTAGAATCATACAATCAATTGCTTTTTCAGTCCACTCTACCCCCTTTTTTTTTTTTTTAACAAAAATTACATGTATGTTGATTTATTAAATGAGGGGAAACCTGCTAAAACATGGCTATAGACTCCTTTTCCATTGCCAGTAGACCAGAGCCTGCTGCAGACTAGCATGCCTGTCTGTTTTTTGTTTTTTTTTTTGTTTGTTTGCTTTCACTGATGTGTTTCGTTCAATATTACAGGCAGGCCAGAAAACAGGTGAGTAAACAGTAGAAAGCAGCAGGGAGATCAGTGAAAATGTCAGTGGTTATGTCTTTTATATACTGTATCTCTCAGTTAATCAGCCTCTCTCTCAAACTCAGTTGATGTCTGAGTGCTGCTTGGGCAGAGACGGACGGTATTTTGTGGCGGCACATCACTGCATCTCGCTGATTAAGGGACTAAAATAAGCACATTCACCCAGGTGTTATGTTTCTATTAATGCTGATCAGACCCAGAGCCGATAAATACTTGTGACTACTACCTAGTCATTTGACCTGAGTGTGAATGGCGATTGTATCCTTTCCTATAACTTAAATAAGCCAGATGTTACCAGGTTTTTTTGTGCAGTTGTGCTGTAACAAAAATGACTGAAGTAAGTTGAACAGGCTAAAAACTTTATCTTGTCTTATCTGATAAAGTTTCCCTTTGGGGACATAATTTGCAGTTGAGAAAAAAAATGCAATATATGACATCGCAATACTTAGCCTATGGCAAAACATTTGAAGCAGTGATGATACTGTATTGTGACTTAAGAATTGTGATAATATTGAATCCTGGGGCCTTGGTGAATCCCATCCCTAGCTGGTCCTGGTGTATCAATACTATGGAAAATGAGTTTTGAAACTGATTAAAATATGCATCACTAAATCAATATTTTTGTCTGTCTTCAACTTCACACAGAGGAGGGACAACAGCTTAATATTTCACTACAGTGCTGGAAAACAGCTGGAACTTAACCTGCAGTATGAAAAGACTGAAGTTTAAGTTTAAAAAAAAAATCATACTATTAGAACAATAGCAATTTTGCTAAAGACATCAAGCTGCAATCTGCAAAATTATATTTGCATTTGGCAAGGGAAAGTGAATGCCACTATAGCCATCTTTATTGTATGAATACATTATTGCGTGCTCTTAAGTCGATGCTATTAGCATGGAAAACCAGCATTCATGACATTTCACTCAGAACTAAGTTTTAAAGAGTATTACACTGGGGGAGATTTTCAACAGTAGTGACACCATTTTGGCCCATGCATTTATTCATTTTCAAGGGAAGCACAAATATGCAGCCACACAGTGCTTGGTGGGATTTTCTCTGCTGTGATCTGCTGTTGAATTCAAATCAAATATTTTGAACCTCACCCAGCTCAGCTGTTACCAGGACTCTCAAATATAATAAATTCAGGATTTACTGGCAGGCTTCATATTTCTCCGTGTGAAGCTCTACTCATTTATTAGGATTATCTACATTCCACCAGAGATAAGAACCAAAGGCACAATGAGGTTCAGAGTCTTGTTAAAGGTCTTTAAATGCAGAATATATAATAAGCTGTTGCTAATTTGATTTTGTGCTTGATCCTTGAATAATAACCACTGATGTCTAAAAATAATATGTTTTAATTGTTTTTACTGCAAAAATAATGACATCAAAAGCTATTCATACTAACATTATGAATACTGGAGACATTACAGAGTGGAAATAGCCTACTTCTTACAAATCTTTGAAATTTCACCCACAGTAAACACTCTGTCTACAGTATGTGTGCATCCTGCTGGTGACAGACCTAAGCCGTATTGGAGTCCTCCATTCTATGCCATGACTTTGACTTAGTTTATGGAATGTGTCCCCGCTGGGTTTTCATTTCCTCTGTCTGAAAAAAGGAATGCAATCAGAGTACTGATGCTAAAATCATTACCTAATGACTAAAGCCTTTGTGTGACTTCTTCCATGCTGTGGCGTTCACTGTTCAAGCACACATCACATATTATTGTGTGGAGGAGAGCATTTCTAAAAGTTTATTTGGCTGTCTGCAGGCCCAATTGATTCAAATGTGCTCAGCCCAATCAATCACTGAACCACATACTGAAGGCTAATATGGACTTTTCTTATACGTAGCTAAGTAACGCCTACGTTTTAGCAGAATATGTTGATGACATGTAGAGAGAAAAGCCATATCAAGACAATTTGTTGTTGTGTAGTAAAGATACACAACACGTGATTTGTCCCAACTTTTAAAATAATATAACCCCATTAAGAAAGCACTGAAATGACTTCTTGTTTTACACATCAGTAATGTCACCTGAACTTAATATTTCTGCACATCCTGCACAACTGTACAGCTTATTCTGAAACAGCTATATTATACATTTGTTATGTTACAGGGGTATATTTGTCATATTTTTCATTGTAATTTTTCCATCTATATTTATTGTCTTGAGTGTTGCATTACTTTACCTTGTTTTGTTAGGGTAGAGCTAGGGTAGAGCCATTCCAGAAAAAAAGAATGGAACCACAATAGATAATGGCAAATAATCTGAAATTAGTCATTGAAAACCAATTTGTTTTGATCATTTTTGGCTCTTTTAAGGTGTGAGGTGTAAGATCTGTCTGAAACTGGGGAAATGTATTTTACAATGTTCTACTGGTGTTCAGCATTAATGCCAAAGTATAACACAATAACATGACTGCAGTTTTCAAACTCAATAACAATTTCACAGTCCTGCACTGCATGTATTTTCATGACATCTCTATGTCCTTCCCGAAACAACGCTTCGTGATGTTGACAGTATGGAGGATCATTAAATTTGCCTGCTGCTCCTCTTGGAGCATAAATCAAGCCAATCCATCTCTCTCCGACCCTGCTCCCTGGTGGCTTACTTAGAGCCATGCCAACGCAGCACTGGCTGCGGAATGAGCAAGGGTAAGCATGCAAGGGCTGTCCTTAAGCTGAGCGTCTGACGGTATAAACAGGCCTCTGTCTCCTCTTGAGAGCAATAGGGATCAAGCGGGCTTAGTGGGCATGACCTGTGAGGGCCCAGACATGGCCAAAACATGCAGCACAACACAATTGTCTTAAGGATTGCCGCTCTATTGAACATGAGAAAACTAGCCTACATCACATTGCCCACAGGCCCGGAACAGGACCTAGATGCACTCCGCTGAGGATACCCAGTAGACTGAAGCCTTATGAATAATTCTGAACATCCTCTCTTTTTCCTGCCTGATTTAAGAAAGCGGGGCCCTCAAAAACAAATTAGACAACTCACAATCTGATTGCTAAGAAAAGGAATCTTGCAACGTAAGGCCTATTAGCCTTTCAAGACATTAAAAAAAAAAATCTGTTCTTCTCAGAAGTGATGTATTGGTTTCTTTGGCATCATGCAGGGTGGAATTAGAGGCAAAGGCGAAGGAAATGACAAGACATTTGCTCGTGGTTTAATTTCCTCAATTGCTTTATGGCCATACATAAATGCTTAAATTGGTTTGTAACATATGCTCTCCTCGCTCTGTTTACTTCCTTCATTTAGTGTGACTGAATCACTTTATTAGTGATTATCCCCCCAAAAGCTGCAGGAATGCACAGCATCACACCTCATCATGTAATTTACCCATATAGTAGGAATGGGAATATGCAAATACTGTCAGAGTATTTTGCAGCACCAAATATGCCCCTGGGCTGCTTGTCCAATGACACAAATCATCAATTAAGATCTCAGCAGGGTTTAGGGATAAACTAAATTGGCATTATCCCTATCTGACAATATGTAGAGCCGTGTGGGGTACATCATAACAAAGAACAAACATCACTGAGGGTGATTAGTAGTGATGCGTTTCGACTCATGTGTTTGAGTGTGTGTGTGCACTGTCAAAATTCACTCCCAGCTGAATCATCCACTTTGAGACACAGACAAAGGTACACATTCATTTGAATAATGTAAAAGGTAACAGACCTTCTTTTGGTCTTTCAGCAGCGATTCACAGCAACAACAACACTGTCTTTCAAAGCATTTACTTTCACAGGGGGTGCGAGTTTAGCTCCTCATGGGATTTTATGCTCAGCACTCTGCACCTGCCGAATGTGTTTGACGGAGGAAGCTAAAGTGGTCTAAATCGCCATTGTGATTTCTCAGGGAAGCAGATGATTAGTAAACAAATGGTTCAGGCATATTTAATTAAGCTAATGTACTCCCAGGGCTCAGACTATAGTCTTTGCTGTGAGGGGCCTTTACTTTGCAATATACAGTTGTAACGTTTTTACCATTGACAGATGACAACAAAGAAACTGTCAAGCAACCCAATTATATTTCCTGAACTTAACATTTAGAAACATGTAATTTTTTAAAATTTTATTTAGATGTGTTTGCCAAATCTGTGTACATTATTTGATATCTGAGGGACAGAGATCGAAGCTGAAAGCGACTTGAACAGATGACTTGGTTTGACTCACACAACTACCAAAACACAGCCATCGACCTGCGAATCTGTGCCTTTTTAATTGCGTCTTCATTCAAATCAAATCCAACAGGGCCCCAGGATTCAAGACAAGCTGTCTGAGCGACACCGTCTCCATCAAATCGCACTGACTGCATTTCATGCCAGTCAAACGTCTCCTGTGAGTGAAACAGTCATTCCAGCAATTGTGGAATAAACTAGTCATCTGAAGTAGAAAGTGGTGAGTGGCACACAAAGAAGGCCAGTGTTCAGTCTGGAGAGGTTTTTGCAGGGCAGGGAAGGCTGGGAGTAAACATTAGACCTGACTGAGATGCAGATAGTTTGAGCTTTAAAAACACTTCAATCAAAAATGGATTCAGCGAGAAGTGCAAAGAGGGTTCGACCTTTTAAAATACAGATAAGTTATAAAAATAGCTGTTTGGTGCTTCACATTTTCCTGGAATAAATGGAAGACATTAGCTTTGTATTAATATATATGTGTGTATATATATATATATATATATATATATATATATATGTCTTACTTTGAAAAACTGCTGTGCATGAACTGCAATCAGACATAAAGACAGACGCTTTTAAAAAGTTATACTTATAAATAAGCATAAATTCACAAAACCTAAGCTATTTAAATCATCCATTAAAAAAGCTACATTTCCAACTAAAGGTGATGAGCAATATATGTTCTTCAGTTTGACATATCCTGTGGTTATTTGTTTGTTTTTGTCATAAACAAACACAGCCACACACACAGTGCACACACACAGTGCACACACACACACACACACACACACACACACACACAACTGTCTATAATAAAATTTATTATTAAAAAAACTGCAATATTAACTTCAAATCTGAGAGTAAGTTATTGTACACTGGAAAATCTTTACCGTTTTCTCTACAAACACACCAGTCAAAATAAAACCATTTTTACTCCAATTAAAAAAACACCGCGTAACTTTAACATTACGAAAATCGCAGTGGCAGTCAAAATACAAAACAACACGGTTTCTGCACGGGAGATTCACACCATCACAGATTCAGTGTAAACGTACAAATGATCAGAACGCGATGTAGCGCTCCGGTGCTAATTGACAAAGCCGTGGAAATCAAACGGCAGCTTCCTGCAGCTCTGCGCTCATTCTGTCCTCCGCTCACTATTATTATCATTATTCTCTAAATCACAAGCTTTTGCACAAACGCACCCTCCGCTAAATACAACAGTACATCCTACATACTTGCATCACAAACATTACCGACACATTTTAAAAAAAAAAAATCCAAACGCCGCATCAAGCAAAAGAAAAAAAATCCACTGGTCTTTCAGTCCAGCACAAAAATGCATCTCCTCTCCTTTCCCTCTCTCTTTTTTCTCCCCCTCCTCTACTCCTCCCTCCCTCTCTCCCTCCCTCACTCCCTCTCTCTCTCTCTCTCTCTTTCTTTCCCTCCCTCTCTCTCTCCCCCTCTGTCTCTCTCTCCCTCTCTCTGTGGCCTGGCTGCCTGTCTGACTGTATGAATAATGTCCTGCCTTTTGTAATGAAGGGGGGGGAAAGGGGAAAAAAAGGACGCTGAAGTGGTAAAGCCCTGCTCCCATGCACTGACATTGAAAATGAATGACAGCTTACCTGCATGCCAATCTTCATCAGACTGACACTGGGCTGACAGCACAGCCTATACTCCTCCACACAGCCGGTGACGTCAGCCATGCCAGGCCCCTCCCACCTCCATCTCCGCTCCCCGTTTTTCCCAACACCGGGCTGCTGATGCCTTCCAGTGTCCATGGGAAATACGGCAATCACGTGTGGGGGCTTCGCGAGAACGGTAACCCCTGCAACCACATTGAGAATGAGTGCTGAGGTTGTTTGGAAATACTGCTTCAAAGCGATGAGTTGGAGGTGATGATGCACCAAAAACACGTTTTATTCTTCCTGTAGCCTTTATTCTTTTCCTGCTCAGCTTGGATGACACAAAAGACTCACTCAATAACGAGGATTTTCAGTATCACTCACAAATGTATACGAGAAATGTTTTCTGTGTTCTGTTTTGGCATAAACTAAAAGTCAGTCAAATTGAAAAGTGTACAGCCTAATCTTATTCGATCATTACATTTGTTTTCAAATGTATTGTGCATCATGGCAAAAAGTAGATTGTGACACAGGCTGTGAGAGAGAGGGACATTGGTCTACAACCATCAACTACATTATCCTGCAAGAAAGGATAAACATGTCACATTTTTTGTCTTAATCGTTGCAAGAAACTCAATTAATCTGTTATTAATTTCTGCATTTTTCTAATAATAGCCTGTGCTAATGCACTCATTCTGGCCTGTGTGTAGCATCTGAATTATAGTAACCAGACCAGAACTGAAATTCAAAAATGGGCATCACTCCATTTGGACATTTGTGAATTTTATTTAGTCATTGAATATATATGCAACTCTCTTAATTCAGTTATTTTCTTACCTATTCTGGTTTACTGGTGACTAAGCCTTAACAGCTCAAACAGAAACAAAACCCTGGATATGAGGTTACAAGTCAGGGTCTTAAAGAATCAGCATAGTCTTTGCTTGCTCTCTCCCCTCTGGAAGAGTATTTAATCCGCCTGTTATTGTTGAGATTGCAGAGGAAATCAAATCATCTTAAGGAATTCCAGGCAAACACTGTGAGAGCACCAAACTCCACACACAGTTTGGTAGTTGGGTGTGAACTTGTGGTTTACTTTTTATTTTCCGTGTTGATTGCTCTAAATGATATTGTGACTGGGATCCAGTCCTCTGCCATGTGACTTCTGAAGTATCCAACTCATTAATAAACGCTGGGGGCTTGGATCTTACGAGGGTCGCTTAAAGGCAACATGTCTTCTTCTAGTAAGCACACACAGCACCACTTCAAGTGGGACTGGAGCGCACACACGCACGCACGCACGCGCTGACACACATGCCTTTGAATCGCCGGTCTGGCCAGCCCCCTGTCGGTCCGCATTAATAATTACATGCTTCAAAACAGACAGGTGGACTCATGGGAACCTGAACCACTGCTGCACATAACAGACACAATAGATACAGATTTCAGTTGAGACTAGAAATGTCCGTCTGGATACAGGGGCGCAGCACCAAATTATGGGCCCTATGTGTCTCTGTGGGCCCCTCTCGTTCTTCTCTTGATCCAGGTCTTTGTGCTCTCACACACCTTTTGAAATTGTCTTACAAAGTCAGCGAGAAGGGCCTTAGGGAGCTCCCACTATTATTTTATACAAAGTTAAGTCTTCAACTTATTTATTCACCAAATTTAAATTTATGGTGGCACTAATTAGAAATAAAAAACAAAACTAAACTATTCATTCCAGGCTTTTCAAGGCCCCTCTCCCATTGGGGCCCTGGGTACTGGTACTGGTAACTTGTTCCACTCCTATGACACCTCTGTCTCGATACTCCCAGCTGAAAACACACAGCAGCATTGACTCTATATCAAAAGAACAGAACTTTGCAGAAAACCCCTTGTTTATAGCCTATCATTTCATAATGTTGTCCAATTAAGAAAATTGAGGATGGACATGGTTTTCAGGCAGTGGGTTTTAACTGTGATCTAAACCTGTGTCCAGTTCTATTTCTAACTTCTTGGGTCCACCAGGGCGGTTCCATACACTGAGAAGTGAATAACTTAACATCGCATGCTGTACAGAAGCCATCTGACCTAAGTGGCTTCAGGGAATGCATGTTGAACAAATGCACTGTAACTTGCAGTGAATAACACTATGACACACTCTGTCCATTAACAACCAGAAAATTGTTTTGAATGAAATGTCAAAAGAACCCAAGCAGAAGCTGTAGAGGCGATTTGCAGTGACCAGCCACCGGCAAAGCCAGTTACTGTGCGAACACCTGTGGTGATAATTGTAGTTGTAGCTATAGTAAGTGTGCCTGAATCAAATATGCTTTATGCTCAAAGTCATTACTGTAGCTTGTTTAAAATAGAATCTGAAGTAGCCTCCAGATTCTGAGCGTGTGTGTAGGTTAGGGTGAAGTCAGATAATTTGGGACACTTTTTGGTAGATCAACAAGAAAACCACCCAAAACTCTACTTTTCTGCCATACCTTACCTGTTCTTTTGCTGGCTGTTTCCTTGGTGCCATATTGTCTATAGACATGCCTGTGTGTGCTTGCATGTGTGCAGCAATGAGTGCATTTACATGGACATGAATAACCCATTTATGATTGTGTTTTTGGAGTATCCTGTTTATGTATTTGAGTATGTAAATACCACATTCTGTTTATGAGAAACCTGAATATGCTCACTGGAGCCCTCTGAAAGAAACTGGGATATATAAATAACCTGATTTCTCTGTGCTCATGTAAAAACCATAACTCCAATATGATCATAACTGGGATAACCCTCATAAATGGGTTATTCATATCCATGTAATTACACTCATTGATGGCTAATTCTGGACCACTGTGGCTGACATGGACTCACTGCATCATCTTTAATATTTTTAAGTGACATAAAATAGCAAAAAAATGTCTGCGATAGTACAGAGTGGCACACAACAGCATAACTCATGAATTTATCAGACCTGGTAGCCTAAAAACATGCTGGTTTCACTTCAGAAAAACGTCTCATTTTAGCTTCATTTTTTGGTTTCATTTTAGTCTCACACTCAAGACCCCAAATTCAAAAAAAGTGAGGTGCATTGTGAAAATATTTTGGTGAGTCAAAGTCAAACAGTTCATAAAATGCTAGATCCTACAGACATTTTTGTTGCATACCTTTATTGTTTTAGCCGCTGGACTCTAATAACCAAAAAGAGAAAATCAACATGCCACATGGCTTACATTGCGATCTCTGGGACCAGTGATTTTTTTAAATCCTTGCTTTGCAATCATTGTTGTCTCAGACAAATCCAAAATGATTGTTTCGTGTAGAGCACATTTGCACTCATAATGCAACAACATGTTTGGTGGTGACTGGCTGCTAATATTCAAAAGCCTGAGATGTGAAACCTTATTTGTCCCATTTTACCTGATGCAGCAAATTACCTGAGTTCACCCTGTAGCTCTGTGTGTGTGTGTGTGTGTGTGTGTGTGTGTGTGTGTGTGTGTGTGTGTGTGTGTAGGCTGTAGTAATTGAGGCCCGCTCATCGTAAATTGTTTGCTATTGATTTTATCTGGTTGCAGGTAGGCTAGATATCCATTTGGTGGTGAGGTTGATGAGGTGGCTTTTGAATGATGAAGTGATCAACCTAGTAGGCTATTAAATGGTGATAAAAAAAGAGAATATAAAAAAGCTTGATAAGAATGCTCTTTTAAGTATACTGAATAAAGGTAAGAGAACACATGGGTATTGTATGAATGGGCAGTGGCTTAAGGTAGTTACAATGATAGGCCCCAGTGCAAACTATTATGATGGGATTTTGTGTCTAAATTATACTGTATATTGTATCATCTGGTCACATGATCAAATGCCAATATCAACATCTTACCCAGCAATCATCTTTGCATATCTGTATAAGGCAAAAACAGCAATATGAATAACAAATGATTCATTTAACATGTAACTGTTTGTGTAAATTCTTTACATTGTTTTTTTTAGTTTATGTAGAATAAGTATGTAATTTTGTTATAGATAGCTACTGACTAGTTGACCAAAAATAAATAAATAAATAAATGAATAGGCTAAATAAATGAAAACTCTTAATGAAATGAGTTTCTCTTTTCAAGGGCATAAATAGCAAATGACATTACTTTCAATTAATTGTGAGTTGTTCTTTGATCAGTTGTATTATTGAGGGGGTATACTGTTCTTTTACCTACTCTCTATGGGCCTCCCACTCCAGGGGCCTGTCTATGCACCATACTGTCTGTATGTAGGCCTAACGTTATGCCACTGTGAATGGGGGGAAAGCACAATAGCCCATGAACTACATATCTTCACCCAGCTCGCTGCTGGCAGAACTGCCTTAAGGAGTTTCTGCTAGAGAGCCTTTTCCTGTTTGGTGTGGGATATGATCATGGTTTAACTTAAAATAGAAAAAACAAATCTACCAGAAAGGGCTTTCTTGCAAAAACTTTTCCCATGTGCACCATGGATGTATTATTAAAGTGTATTTCTAGTAACGACGCATATGATTGGCCCGTCTTGAATTCGTATATCCAATCAAGTTACAGTTTGCTGTTACCAGGAAGCAGAAGACGCGATGGGGAACGACTAATCCAGCACTTAAACTGATCACTACTACATGAGAAATTACGATTTATTGGACAGCAACGATTTTTTTCCACGGAAAAAATGCGTGTCGAACATCATAAGTTACATTTTTCACTTAGCATGCAACTGTCGGTGTCAGCATAGCAGATGTAACGTTAGCCGTGGCAGCTAGCGTTAACATGCCCACACAACTGTGAAAGTTAGAGTTAGCTAATGTTGCTAGCTACACTATGTAACTTAGTGTGTAGTTAACTTGTCTAGATACAGCATTGCGTCGTTATCAGTGTGCCGAACGTCGGTCGTAAAATCATATTTTACCCACCTCACCGATTAACTGTCCTGTCTGTTGGGTAAACTACCTTCAAACTTTGCTTTTCAAAAATGGCAAGCACCGTGTTGGAAGTCGGAACGGGCGTTTTCATCATTGCGGTCGTTTGGATTGCAGCTCTTGTGTTTGGGATGATGCTGCTGAGAGCTTCTGGATCAGCAAAGTGAGTGAGATGAGCACCTCCACATACTCCTTCCACTATCCCGGTTTGAACGCATTTGCATAATGTTAAACTACTGGACAATAGCGATCGGGGACAATTTATATGCAACTGAATCAATCAGTGCCTTATTCCATTGACATTTCCACCCCTTGAATGTTGGTTTGCTTCTTGGCCGCAGCAAACATTATCTCGAACATAAATAATGTAATATATAGCATTAGTAAGGTTTTCTCGAAAATTCGGCATATGTTTAACTTACCGGGTAGCCATTGATACAAAGAAAATCTAAACATATCTAACTACTTAACACAGAGGTGTGTTCAAGGGAGGAAAAATGACCATAGTCGAATTAACTGTCACATTGAAGATAAGACCCAGATTAATGAGTCACCTTTAGCTGTGAGGAAAAAAAATAAATTAAACGAACATATTTTTTTTTTATAACAATTTGGCATGGATTTTACACAAAAGAACCACAATCAGAATAGCATTTATTACAACGGATTTTTTTTACTTAGAAAAAAAAAATAGCCTGGTGTTTGGAGCATACAGTTAACTTATTGGGAAAGAAAACTAGAGGCTAAGCCATTCAGCACTCATGAATATATAACATTTAACAAAAACAAGAGACAAATGCTGTAAAAAATAAGATAACATAAAAAATATGAAACTATTTTTTGCCATTTAAAGTTTTTGTTTTTTTTACCCAGATAGACCAGCAAAAATAACGTTTCCTGACCTCTCACCAAAATTCTGTCAAACAATCAATTAATACAACATGCAGCTTTACTGGTTGATTGCTGGGACCATGCACCTTCCAGTCCCTGCTGATTAATACTGGTGCAGTGACCACAAAATACCCTAATACTATTCAAGTCAGTAAATGTTTATGTCTATGTAAAATACACTGTGACATTGAACACCACGGTTGTGTAAGGGGCAATTACAGTAAAGTTTAAATGGGGTGAAACATGGTGCTATTTACTTGATTGGAAAGTTAACAACTTTTTAAAAACACAATAAAGAATGCCATTGTTTTGATTGGTACTTTATAAAGACATTATCCTCAGATAACCCTGTGTTTACTGCAAGTCTTACCACAAATCAGCAGTGGGTGTCCTCATATTATCCTCTTTGTTTTAACTGTGTGTGTGTGTGTGTGTGTGTGTGTGTTTTGTGTCTCTCCAGGTTGGGTGTTATCCCCATTTTCTTACTGGCTCTCACCATCACTTTAGTGCTGGTGTTTTTCCCTCGCAGCCCAGAGACAACTCCCCCATTCAAAGAGATAGAGGTGAGCTCTACACTGATCTCATTCACCTTTACACACACTTAAAGACTCACACCCATGTACGCGGGTTTCTTAAGCATGGGGAAACTTGCTAAAAATTGGCTATAGATCCCTCTCCCCTTGCCAGTAGACTAGAACTGTGTACACGGTGCTGCAGCAGATGTGATGCATTTCTGTTTTTTTATTGGTGTGTCATGTTTGACGTCACGGTCAGGTCGTAAAACAGATAAGTAAACAGTCGAACGTAATGCAGTGAAAATGTTCCGTTGGTTACTTTTTTTTATGTATCTCTTAGTTATTTAGTCCTCCTTTTTAAATTTGGTGCAGACTAATTTGGATCGATGTTTGAGCGCTGCTTGGGCGGAGGTGGACGGTATTTTGTGGCAGCCCGTCATTGTATCTCGCTGGTAAAGGGGTTAAATTAGCGCGTTCACATGGGTGTTGTATTTCCATAACTGCAGATCAGAGATGGAGCTGATAAATACCCATGACTACTGCAGAGTCAATTGACCTGGGTGTGAATCTCAGTTGTAACCTTTCCCATTACATACAAAAGTCAGGTCTTGGTTGGTGTTAGTCATTATTTTGTGCAGTGGGAAAGGGCCTTCAGATAGCTGATTTCCACTAAAATTATCGTGTATATGGAGGGTTTTTTAGCACAGGTGTCCCACTGGTGTTTCATGTTCAACATCACAGACAGGCCAGAAAAAAGGTTAGTAAATAGTAGAAAGTAGTTACTGTGGTTACTTCTTTTTATATATGTCTCTTAAGGCTCAGACATACTTTTCACATTGAATGTCTGCAGACAGCTGTGGTCATGCTGACACGCACACCGTTACATTCATCGTACAATTGCAGGTCCGTGTCAGCCCCTGGCAGTGAACGGGAGGTCTGGGAAGTGAGCTTTCTGTCCTCCTACTGCCGTCGTCGGGCGAAACTGAAACTAAGAAGCTGCTGCTGGGTCTGGACTGAATGTCTATCAAATATCCAACTTAAAACTAACTTAACCACAGTGCAGCAGCTGACTTGTCCTCTGTGTTTTGGACTAGACTGGAATGTGGAACAAGAGATTGGAGCATGCGCAGTTGGCTTGCTCTGCATACAGTCTGCGCAGTCACAAAAAAGGGCTGTGCACAGAGGTCTGCAGACCCTTGCTGATGTGGATGGATGATGAGATTTGCATCACATGGACCAAAGCAATCATGCGAACTTGGAATTTATGAAATGGCCTTTATTTATTCAGTCTCTCTTTCAAAGTTGATGCAGACTAATTTGGATCGATGTTTGAGTGCAGCTTGGATGAAGACGGACAATATTTTGTCATGGCGTAGCATTGCATTGTGTAGGCGAAGGGGCTAAAATTAGCATGTTCACCCTGGTGTTGTGTTTGGATCACTGCAAATCAGAGCCAGAGCCGATAAATACCCGTGACTACTGCAGAGTCAGTTGAGCCAGGTGGAAATGCTGACTGTAACCTTTCACATTATATTAAAAAGCCAGATGTTTGCAGGTGTTAGTGGGTTTTTTTGTGCAGTAGAAAATGGGCTAGATACTCACACCCCTATGTTCGTTTAATCACATCTATTAGCTGCTGGTTTGAATTGTCATAAGTAAACTCATATTCACATCTGATATCCTGGCTACAGTATGAACAAGTATGTTGTACTATATTAAAATGCAAATACCACAGAGAAATATTTTCACTCGAGAGTTTTAGAGATGCAAATTATTTGGACTGAAAGGTGTTAACTTGCTGAGTAGGCATTTCACTTCATGAAGAGGCAGTTTAAACTTATCGTGCTGCCAAATCCATGACAAGGAAATATTCCAAGTCAGTGTTCTATCAAACCCTTTATTGCATTAAAAACACAAAGTCTTGTGTTATTATCGTCTGTTATTGTGGCTAATGCATAATGACAGCATAACGTACTTCAGTTGGAAATAACAGCAGGGCTGGGATGTTTTCAGTTTTGTTCTGAGGCCATTTGGCTTTCATTACTACCAAATGTTTTGAGACAACTGAGTGAAAATGAGGATTCAGAGCCCAAAAACAAACAGCTTACTTTAGCTCAATGGTCATCTCATACTCACTTTGGTGCTCCCAAAAATGATATTTAATCACAAATGGGGTCTGTTCTCTTTATGCGTTATGAAATTGAAAAACATTTAGGATCAGTAAATGAAATGAAAATCCTCTTATACTTGCTTATTAAAGTTTACAGTACATGTATCTGTATCCTGGTTGTATGGTTTTAAGATCTCAAAGGGTAATTCATGTTTTTTTGTTTGTGTCTATTTGTCTGTGTGTGGGAAAAAAGCCAAAAGGCAAAGCTCAGATCATGTGTGGCTGTAACTAAGAGCAGAATTCCTTTATTTGTACTGATTGAGGATTCAGGCTCTATTTAGGTTTGAGGTAGGTGAATATAAACAGCCTATCCTAGATAAAACCTTAACTGTAATATAAGCCAGTATCCTCTGTACGCCTGTAAATGGCATGTGTCACTGTGTGTGCACGTCTGTGTATGTGCTTGTCATAAAGGCCTGTTCTGCTTTATCTTAGTCCAACAGCAACACAGAACAAACACTCCCCCATGTTGCCTCCGGGTCGTGCCAATAAGCCAGCCAGATCTGCCAAGCAAGCTGCCACCCCATAGAAATAGCGGAGCAGAGCCCCGTCCCGGCTAGCTCACATTTTATAGCCTTTGTGCAAAGGCAGATACCAGACCAGCAACAGAGAGACACAGCAAAATGTGACTTCCTGGATTTCTGTACAAGGCTTACGGGTAAAATCAACCCACGGCTACTACAGTAATCGACTCCAGTGTTTAAAAGAGGTCCCTTATAAAATCACTCGTAATAATGACACCCTATTCTACCAAAAAGTCATAATTGGTTTGCTTTGTATAGCAGCCTTTATTAATTACCAAGTGGCCCTTTTGTTTCTATGAACTTGGAGCATCTGTAATAAAATATTTAATTTGAAGAGGAGCTCACATGATTGAAGAATGTAACAATTACAAGGTGTCTTCTTTCAGTAGTTAACTGTTTTTTTCAAGAAGATGAATATGTTCATCTTTTGCTTATCGTAAAGAGTCGTTTTAAGAATAGAATAGAATTGAATTTTTATTGTCCATAATTGTGGAACATTGCCCATCTGCCATATCATTCAAGCATCAAAATATACTCACACTACATAACAACACTGACACGATGAATACTCTGTCTGTGTGTGTGTCTGTGTGTCTGTTCCACGTTTTTCTCCTCACTCACTTGGTCAATCCATGTGAAATTTGGCAGTGGTAGAGGGTCATGGGAGGATGCGAATGAAGTAATATTACATCAATTGGCCAAAGGGGGGCGCTATAGCCACCGATTGAAACTTTGAATGGGCATATCTCATGCCCCGTATGTCGTAGAGACGTGAAACTTTGCACAGAGATGCCTCTCCTCATGAGGAACAAATCTGCCCCAAGAACCCATAACTTCCGGTTATATAGATTTTCCGCCATTTTGAATTTTTTGAAAAACACAATCGATCTCTTTCTAGGAAGTTTGACCGATCTGCATGAAACTGTGAACATGATCTAAGGACCAATATCTAAAGTTCCCTCTTGGCAAACGTTGAAAACTTACTAAAACTGAGCTTCTATAAGGCAATGAATATTGCTGAGGGCGTGGCTCATCACATAAAGATGTATAACATCTCAAGGGTTTCACCCATCACCACGCAACTTTGTAGGCATATGACCACACATAATCTGAGGGGACCCCTCCATTATTGACCCCATCAAACAAAATGGGGGCGCTAGAGAGCTAATTTCTTATCTAGGCCGAACCACCATATCGATTTTTACTAAACTTGGTAGATATGTAGAACAGGACGCCTCAAGGTGACTGGAGAAATTTAACTTTGATTGGCAACTGGGTGGCGCTATAACAACAGAAAAATGCTTAAAATGGGCTAAAATGCGACCGATCGCTGTGGCTCCCCCGTGGCTGAATGTTGTTGTTTTTTTTCTAATTTTTGGTATGACTAACTCATGGTATGGTATGCTGCTGCAGCAAGGGCTAGCCGCACCTTTTCCATATGAAGTACCAGTGCACCCCACTTTTAAGTCAATACAAGATATAAACACTTTAACTATCTGCCTTTCAACGTGCTACCTCAACTACTAATGTACACTTTTAGCCCACTAACTATCCCACTATTGGAAATGGTACTACTGTACTTTCAATAAAGCAATCGTACTATCAAATTCACAAAAACTCTGTCTGAATACATTGCTCTTCTTAGTGGGTTCAGTTGACTGTGACCTGTATCCCAAACACACACCATATGAAACTGTACGTGGGCAACTGTGCACTCAGTGGGTATGGACTAGTACACAAAATGTAAAAACACCTAAAACGATATTAAAATTGAATTTTTAAGAATTGAGCAACTGTTTGATAACTGATGAGCCAGAACAAGAGACAACCTCCAGTCCGGAAAAATGGAGCCAATGCAGACTTGCCAAAAACTGCAGTTCATCAAATGGCCACTTGAGGCTGTCTCCAAAACAGTCAAACCCCATAGGGCGTTTATACAACTCATCTGTTTACATTTTATTAAAGCCCAAAATCATGCATATTTAAGGGCGGGGCTGCTTGAGTGACAGGCTGCTGCGAGCATTGCTACAGTCTGAGTCAGATCCACTTCTTGCTTCTTCACAGCTCCACCCTCTCATCCAAATTTAGTCACTTCGGGCTCCAAAAAATCAAAATGGTGACAGCTTAATTGGTGGGGGACGTCAAGGTAGCTATGTCCATTATTTATACAGTCTACAGCCCTTTTACACAGAGAATACGCTATAGGGCTGCTATGAAGTCCCTTCTTTTACATGAACCAAACACCGGTATCATGCCACTCCAGTGTGTGATTTTGAACAGCATGCCAACATAGCAGACATGTAACACAACAGTGTCGGCCTCTAGTGTGACATATAACATATGCATTGACAGTGCCCTCTAAACAATAACATGGCAACAACAATCATTTACCATTTCTGGTGGCTGATCTTGTCCTCTGCTCGGAGGATAAGAAGCTTGTGGACCTGATCGTTTTCCCACTCTGCACATTTTCGGCTATTCTTCTTCTTTGAGTTAGCTACAAACTGCTAATAGCCGCTTTTTAAATTTCCCACGGTAGATAGCACGCATGTCGTCAAAACATCACACCGTTGGTGTCCATGATCCCATCCTGCTGGCTGTCCCTTTTACACAGAGTCCATATCGGCACTCTTTCTACATCCGATAACGCTTTAAAGGTGAGCAACTCTGTCCCCCCTTTAGCGATGGTACCTTTTGAACGCAATGGCAAGGTAGCATTAAATTCCTGCCTTGAAGAGGCACGGTAAAAGGGTGTAAAAGGGCTTATGAGCCAGAGGCATCCTGTAGTTCCTATTAAAGTTTAGCTTCTCCAATCTGGAATACAGAGAATGTTCCTCTGTGACTCATCTTTGATATTTTAAACTGAAAACAATGAACGTCAGTAGACAGTTTAATTACAGGACTAGAAAAACTGAATTGTAAGTATTATTGACATATGTCACATAAACAGTAAACCAAGGGAAAATGCATGTGAAGGTGAAAAATTGCATTACTAGGGATAGTCCATGACTTATTGTGTTCATATCATGTCTAATTTTTTGTGAACACACACAAAGCCTGAAATCTTACTTGCCAGCAGAGACAGTGTGTATGGCTGGGTGTGTTTTCCACTGTGTGTAAAAGTGTGCAGACTGTGTAAGAAATGTCTAACCTCTTGCTGTTAAACAAAAGTAAAATATCATAGTGCCAATTAGGCCAGTCCCAGACTAGGGGTGGGGGTGGTTTATACTACACCCCCCTCTCCCACCTGCCCCCCACCCGCCTGCCAGCTACCACCCGTGCGCTCAATGGCACATTAATAAAACATGGCCCACACTTTGGGTTCCTGCTTGCTGTGTAATTGGCAAATTAAAAAGTGAGATGTGTTAAATGCATCCATAAGAGACGGCATACATCATCCCCACCTCTCTTAGACACTAGTGGATTTACACACACACACACACACACACACACACACACACACACACACACACACACACCTTCTCTCATTCCACAACAGTCCCTGTGAAATCTCTCTTTAGTCAGCAGTAGGGCTGATACTCTTCTGGTATTATCTGGCTTAAGGGCGTTTTCTCAGTTTGTATTCACGTATTCATGGGTGGCTCATGATCTAAATATTAACACAGACCCAGAGCTATCAGTGAAGTGTTGATTAAATCTATTGATGGCAACTTTATGAACTCCAAACTTCCCCTAACTTAAGCAACACTAATGCCAACCTAGAAGATCTACTGTTCTCTAAGTCCTGCCCCCCGTTTGCTTTAGATCTGCTAATTGACGCATTACAGGCATTGTTGTGTTGTTTGCGTCTCCACTGATCATCCATGTAGATAAAAGCACAGCAGGATCAGAAAATAACCAGCACCCCAGAATCAGCATTGAAACAACAAACATGCTGTGTCTTCAAATATCCTGCTGCACAAGTTATTCCCTGAACGTACAGGTCTCATTCCTATATGAATCAATAACCACCACTTGGCTACACATCAGAGCCTTTGGCCAGGTTTGAAAGAGTACTGCTGACGCTGACTTTGATACTGTCAGTCATGGCGTGGTTACAATCAGGAGATACAGTAATACATAAGGTTTGACTAGCAGATCTGTTTATTAAGTGGTCACCAATCAAAGATGCTGCATATCAAATTCTGGAAGCGCCTCGATCAATGCTCCCTTTCTCCTATCCTCATTATGCTTAACTCAGGTTATTGGCTGATTAGTGATCCAATATCAGTACCTGTGTTTCTCTCCCTGAGAGCTGACTGGATTTATTTTTCTATGTTTAATGCATTGTAGAGCTATTGAATCGTCAAGCATAGGCTATACATTGGATTGATTTTAAATACTTTAAAGTGTGTTAAAGTTACAATGTGTAATTTACATGGTTGTTTATTAGCAAATATCAACTATTGCTTTCATAAATATATATTTACTAAAGTGTAATGCAATTCACATACAAATTGAAGCTTTCTCATAGGCTTAGAATGATTTCTCTCTCTCTCTCTCTCTCTCTCTCTATATATATATATATATATATATATATATAGAGTACAGGCCAAAAGTTTGGACACACCTTCTCATTCAATGCGTTTTCTTTATTTTCAAGACTATTTACATTGTAGATTCTCACTGAAGGCATCAAAACTATGAATGAACACATGTGGAGTTATGTACTTAACAAAAAAAGGTGAAATAACTGAAAACATGTTTTATATTCTAGTTTCTTCAAAATAGCCACCCTTTGCTCTGATTACTGCTTTGCACACTCTTGGCATTCTCTCGATAAGCTTCAAGAGGTAGTCACCTGAAATGGTTTTCCAACAGTCTTGAAGGAGTTCCCAGAGGTGTTTAGCACTTGTTGGCCCTTTTGCCTTCACTCTGCGGTCCAGCTCACCCCAAACCATCTCGATTGGGTTCAGGTCCGGTGACTGTGGAGGCCAGGTCATCTGCTGCAGCACTCCATCACTCTCCTTCTTGGTCAAATAGCCCTTACACAGCCTGGAGGTGTGTTTGGGGTCATTGTCCTGTTGAAAAATAAATGATCATCCAACTAAACGCAAACCGGATGGGATGGCATGTCGCTGCAGGATGCTGTGGTAGCCATGCTGGTTCAGTGTGCCTTCAATTTTGAATAAATCCCCAACAGTGTCACCAGCAAAACACCCCCACACCATCACACCTCCTCCTCCATGCTTCACAGTGGGAACCAGGCATGTGGAATCCATCCGTTCACCTTTTCTGCGTCTCACAAAGACACGGCGGTTGGAACCAAAGATCTCAAATTTGGACTCATCAGACCAAAGCACAGATTTCCACTGGTCTAATGTCCATTTCTTGTGTTTCTTGGCCCAAACAAATCTCTTCTGCTTGTTGCCTCTCCTTAGCAGTGGTTTCCTAGCAGCTATTTGACCATGAAGGCCTGATTCGCGCAGTCTCCTCTTAACAGTTGTTCTAGAGATGGGTCTGCTGCTAGAACTCTGTGTGGCATTCATCTGGTCTCTGATCTGAGCTGCTGTTAACTTGCGATTTCTGAGGCTGGTGACTCGGATGAACTTATCCTCAGAAGCAGAGGTGACTCTTGGTCTTCCTTTCCGGTCGGTCCTCATGTGTGCCAGTTTCGTTGTAGCGCTTGATGGTTTTTGCGACTCCACTTGGGGACACATTTAAAGTTTTTGCAATTTTCCGGACTGACTGACCTTCATTTCTTAAAGTAATGATGGCCACTCGTTTTTCTTTAGTTAGCTGATTGGTTCTTGCCATAATATGAATTTTAACAGTTGTCCAATAGGGCTGTCGGCTGTGTATTAACCTGACTTCTGCACAACACAACTGATGGTCCCAACCCCATTGATAAAGCAAGAAATTCCACTAATTAACCCTGATAAGGCACACCTGTGAAGTGGAAACCATTTCAGGTGACTACCTCTTGAAGCTCACGGAGAGAATGCCAAGAGTGTGCAAAGCAGTAATCAGAGCAAAGGGTGGCTATTTTGAAGAAACTAGAATATAAAACATGTTTTCAGTTATTTCACCTTTTTTTGTTAAGTACATAACTCCACATGTGTTCATTCATAGTTTTGATGCCTTCAGTGAGAATCTACAATGTAAATAGTCATGAAAATAAAGAAAACGCATTGAATGAGAAGGTGTGTCCAAACTTTTGGCCTGTACTCTATATATATATATATATATACACAGGCAGGGCGCGATATGCTGGAGGCTGCCTTCTTGCGTCGCCATATTTGAATACAGTGGCCGAAAGGGACATATGCACTTCGCCTTTCATGTTTACCTAGAACTTGCCCTCATTGGAGACAGAGAAGGTGAAGCTTAATCCGGGGCGCTTCTGCGTGAACCTGCTTTGTACTTTTATGACTGTGTCGCACTTTAAATGGATGACCACACATATGTTTTGCCCCGTAAGAGGGAAACCATGCTACCAAATAAAGGAAAAAGATCAGATAAGTGAGGACGGGACAAAACGCGAGTAAATATCGGCATTGCTTATTCCAGGTGGAAAAAACTCCTGTGGAAGAACACTCTGGAGACGCATATATTATAATCGTACAAACCTATATTTGGCACACTGTGCCGTGACTATCACATAAAACGTGTTATTTTAGCATTACTGTGCTAATGTTTGCTCGTGTTACCAAAACAATTAGAAATAAAACACTCCTAACATAACGTTATATCTCACAGATAACCTATATCTCACTGGTAAGCTATAACATATTGTAGCGTCCGCCAGGATGTGTGGAAAGGATGACGCAGTTATTCGGCAAACCACCATTTATTATTGAACAGTACAGGTTACTGTGGGCCGTAACCACGCCAAAACAACCAACAAACAAGAACTTAGCTGTAACTCCAACTGTGCACTCCTGCTCTCTCCTCCAGCTCGCTCCTGCACACACCAGCACGCACACTCACACAGCCCTCATCCTCGTCACACTCGCACCCCGCACCCCGCACCCCTGCCTATACTCATTCAATCCCAAACATACCATTAACTGACAGAACATTGACATTATAACAGAACATTTACTGCAGGGTCGCTACAATATCGTAACATGGTTTAGATTCCTAAATAAATATTCACCTCATCGCCATATAGGCCTACTCCTGAAAAACTTGAAAAACTCGTGGATGATGCCATCTCTGTCTGCGCAAGACTTTTTGTCCTACGAGGTCACCGTCACTTACCCGACGGGAGGGGTGAGCGAGTGAGCACTGCAATCTAGAATTTGACCGCTGATGTCACTGTTACTCACCATTTTTACACACTGAGGCTTTAAAGGACAACTTCGGTATTTTTCAACCTGGGCTCTATTTCCCCATGTGTATGTGTGCATATGATTCATGGGTACCACTCGTTCTGAAATTGGTTCAGTATTGAGCCGCAAAACGAGCTAAAACAGTAATGGGGGCAAATGCGTCCCGTATAAAAGTGCTTTTTTTCGCCACTGACCGGTTCAGATCGCTAGTGTTATCTCTGTAGATAGCATATTGTAGCGGCCCTGGGGCAGTGGTGAGTGTGAATGAGTGGAGTCAGCTGTCAGTCAGTGTTGGAGCAGAGAGGGGGAGGGCGGCCCCGCTTGGTAATGTAAATGAGTATGTGTGTGTGAAGTGTGTGTTACACTAGGAGAGTCAGAGGACCGAGTCTTTTACGGGCTACCCTCTGGAGTGTTACCAGAGTTTTTGGAGTGCTCAAGTAAACGGGCCTTTTTCCCGAACGCAAGAACAGGATGTCACGCAACACCCCGTACAGCTTTCATAGGCTGCCTTTGTCGGACAGCGACTTGCTGAAGTTGTGGCTAGTTGTGCTACAAATGGATGCTAACACTCCTGTCCAGACACTGCGCCTTGCAGACCATCGGGTCTGCAGTGCTCACTTCTCCCAAGATGACTATTGCCAGCCGAAGAAGAGAAGACATCCAATCCCGAAACACCTCTTCCTCAAGAAAACGGCTGTCCCACGAGTAGAGAGAGCTACAGACACAGTGGAGCAAAGCTCGTGACATCACACAGCCCAGAGGTAAGGGAAAGGCTAAGGTAGTATGCTATTTACAGAGATAACACTGATGATCTGAACCGGTCAGTGGCGAAAAAACACACTTCAAACACATACTCATTTACATTACCAAGCGGGGCCGCCCTCCCCCTCTCTGCTCCAACACTGACTGACAGCTGACTCCACTCATTCACACTCACCACTGCCCCAGGGCCGCTACAATATGCTATTTACAGAGATAGCACTGTCGATCTGAACCGGTCAGTGGTGAAGAAAAGCACTTTTATACGGGACGCATTTGCCCCCATTACCGTTTTAGCTCATTTCGCGGCTCAATACTGAACCAATTTTAGAACGAGTGGTACCCGTGAATCATATGCACACATACACATGGGGAAATAGAGCCCAGGTTGAAAAATACCGAAGTTGTCCTTTAAGTGTACTGGGCACTGTGCAGCTATATTATCTAGGAAAATAGAGGTGTCAGATCGGGACTTGATATCGGCAGTTACTCAGTAATAAATTACTCTGATCAGGCTTGGGGGCAAAAAAAATGGCAGAGTCACAACAGGGACTAAGGCTACAACCAAACTTACACGTTTTAGTTTTTTTGTTTTAAAGATATTTTTTGGGCATTTTTGCCTTTAGTCGATAGGAAAGCTGAGTGTGAAAGGGGAGAGAGAGAGGGAATGACATGCAGCAAAGGGCCACAGGCTGGAGTCGAACCCGGGCCGCTGCGGCAACAGCTTTGTACATGAGGCACCTGCTCTATCCACTAAGCCACCGACACCCCACATTATTGTTTTAAAACTCATAACTATTACAACGTTATGTCTAGCGTCCACACTACTCAGCCATTTTGGACCCCTAAAACAGAGAACTTTGGAAAACACTGCTGACCCCATTTTAGTTTGAAAATTCCAAGGTTGCATTTTAGTCTGTAAGGGCACAAGACTTTAAAAAATGATGACACAGACACCCACATTCTCTTCCTGATTGGGTCTTATCAGTCACTACGAGTCAAGCTAAAACATTATAACAAGGTTTATGTACCCTTTGCGATTTAATTCTTCTTGTGTGGGGGCTCCTTTCCGGTTGCCATGGCTTTTTCCAGTTATATATAATGCTCCTGGTACCGCTGATATGTTGCCGTATTTGCCTTGTATAGACTCCCAATCTGCTTTCTGCTAGTGTTCATTTTGACAGCTATTTTTAATTTAGACTTAGTTTTGAGACAAAAATGTTTATTACTTGTAGTCACATTTTAGACATTTTTATCCTTCACAGTTTTAGTCTAGTTTTTAGCAAAAAAAAATCAAAACATTTCAGTCAACTCTTAGTCATTATGTTTTTTATGTTTGTTTGGTTTTTTTTTTTTTTTAATTTTTTCTATCTTTAAACCAATCCAGTTGGGCTAATTTGATCTATTAGAATTTAGAATCAAGGTGATAGGACTTTTTTTTTTTTACAACTACAAATAATTTCTGCACACTTACAAGCTGTCATTTCTCCAGCAGTTTTTGCCAGGTTTAAGGGGTGATTTACGAGCACACGCTTACTGATCATCATTTGAAAAGCTCAACATCTCTCTATTTATTGTCTCAAAAACTAAAACCACAAATAACTAATCTGGGACAACTAGGACTTGTACCCAGGTTCATTGTAAACTCTGACTTATCCATACCACTGTTAAGAAGCAGAAAAATATTTAATTAAAGTCTGAAGTATTTCTTAATCTGAAACGTTAGTCTGGAGGTTTAAACTCATGTCTCACAGACTTATTTGTTAAAACTAAACTTTCAGCTGTCAGAGAAAACTGATCTGAGTTCAGACTTTGTTCACTTACAGTACAGCTACACTCTCAGGTAACTGAGCCTCCTACCTCCCTGTCAAACTGCATCAAACCATAAACCTTCTCGAGTCCGCATCTGAGTGGAGTCCTGCGGAGATCAGATGTGAAATCCAATGGCTGGTGGCTGCTTGCTCCACTGCCGTTCAGGAGCTAACAAGTGGAGCTTACTGCTAACAGCCACCACTGCAACTAACAAACTCCACAAATCCATTCAACAGCTCCGCCATCCATAGTCAGACACACGGCTGATTATTTACTGCTGAATTACAGCTCAAGACTTGCACCAACAGACTTCTGCCGGCCGTGCTTGAGGAATTGCGGCATTTGTTAGCCAACAAACTGTAAACTCTGCTGTACATTCACTTGATATCTTCACTGCTGAACTTATGCCGGGTTCCGACTACACAGTATCAGCCCGATTACAGCCCACAGTCACCCCCAAATTCCACCAGATGTGTGTTGGTTGCATCTGCACTCCGGAATGACGGCGGAGCCAATACCTTTCAATTCTAGTCAATGTGTGTGCTTCCACCAGCTGCGACCGCTGCGTTCCGGCTCTGTCACAGCTGCGGAGCCCTCTGCAACAGATATGCAGGACTTCTAGTTTTTGCTGGACGCCGGAGCACAACGCAGCAGTTCAGCACAGAGCAGATCATGTGGGGCAGGAAGTCGTGCACAGAAACAAAATAAAACATCCGGTTAATTTTCAAAATAAAATACAAAGTGTTCACGGCGGATCATATTTCCCTGCACTACACCTTGAAAACGTCATAATAGGCGAAGGCCAGCCTGAAGTCAACAGGTGAGAGGTTTTCAGACGTCATTTCACCCCAGTGACACCATGGAAGAGGAGATGTTAATCATGGCAGTGCACCGAGATGTCTTCCTACTCCTCCTCTGGTTTTGTGGTTCTGTTTATAGAAACTACATCTTGTTATATCGCGTGAATTCGCAAGATCTCATGGGTCCTCCTGACTCCCACTGTCTGGCGGTGCTGCACCGCTCCGCACAGCAAATGCAGCCGGTGGGTGTTGACGGATGGCGGAGCACACAGCGGATAACCAGCGGGAATGACAGTGAGTGCCATGCGTGATAATCCATCATTTTATCTTGTGTAGTGTGTCATAGTAGATAACTACCGATGCTGCGTTTGGGATGCATTACATCCCATTATTCACAACCATCACTTTGAACAATAGAAACACAGAGTGATCTGCCTGTAGACTTTCTGTAGACTGTATGGTAACAACACCCCAGCCATCTTGATATTTCCTCTTGGGACTATCACAGAGTTAAAAAGGAAAAAATGATGGCGTAAAACAGCAGAGGCACTTTAGCAACCTGGTGAGTACTGCCATTAGCATCAAGCTAGCAAAGAATGAGGATTCTTCATAATGGAGGAGGATATAAAGGAAAACAATTCTTTGCCTGTACTCACCACAACTGTAGAGGGTATCAGCTTTATTTGAAACGGACTACATTAGAAACGGACGCAGGCCTTTATTTCTTGTTCCCTCTGTATTTTTCTATTTTTACCTTTTAATCCGCTCCTGTTTGCCCCGTTAACTCAACACTTCCTGTATCCATTTAAAATTAAAAGCCCCTTTTTGTTTTGGTTGAGAGAAACCCTTCATTTTGTAACAAGGCTTTTATTGTGAAACATTTACAGGAACTTGTAGAGGAATAAGTGACTAAATTGCATGCGGACGGCTACTTCAAACGGAGCTGGGGACACGAACAGCCGCAGTGACTGAAATAATAATAATAATTATAATTATAATAAAGATTGAACAAGAATAATCCAATGACATCACACACGTCATGAAAGATGACCAGCGATGATTGGTCATGAACCAATGTGTAGTCTGTCATGCCTGTCAGCCAAGTCACAGTAAGATTTATGACTCCACAATCGCCTAATCTGACATAGTGACTGTCCTAACAGACAAAAATGTTGTGTAGTGTGAACCTCTAGTTGTGTTGCTGTCCCGCTTGTCTGCTTTCCCATCACTCTCTCTTTTTGCTCTACAACACACTGACTGTGCACACTCACACAAGCACTACATACTGGCTCTTTGTAAGAACAATCATTTTCTACGTTACACCATGTTAAATTAACAGAATTTCAGGTAGAGAGGGAAAGACTCTGCGATCCCTGCAAGAAAGCAGTCGCACTGTTACCCTCAGGTTTGTCCGGCCTGTATTAGTTAACCCTTTACTTGCTGTTATTTGAGATGTCTTTGTCAAGAATTGATCAGTGCTATTAGGTGAAGAAAATATGATATACCTTTATCAATTAATTGACAAGTTGGCTACTACTTGGAGTCATCGTGAACATGCTAGGGTATGGTGATCATTTTCATTTTAAAACACAGATATAAAATGAGAATGCATAGTGCACATGAGGCCAAGAGAAGGTATTGTGGATCAGTCATGTGTGGCTGATCTGTTAAATAATGTCAGTATCGGCACAGATGCAGATCTAGTACATTGAATCAATTTATCACTGCTCATTAAGTGTTGTAAATCTTAATTTCAGCCCAGTAGCATGCAATGTGCTTATTTTTCTGCAACCATTCAGGACCCAAAATGTCCCATTCATAGTTTGTGCTGGCTTTGAGGTCTCCGTCACTTTCACAACAGATGAAACATTCAGTGCCGGTCTGCTGAATGCAGCACAGAGTTAGGCAATTTGTCATTCAGTATTATCTCAAATTAAATCTAACTGTGCATTCATGTAGCCAAATATGCCCTTTTCTCTCAAAGCACACAGTTGGCAACAGTCACCAGTTTCCCACAAAAAGCCAGCTAAAATGTAACCTGGAGCAAAGTTGTCTATCAGTGGCCAGATATGTCTCAGCACTGGTGCTGCAGGTAGGCATCAGTCAGTGTACACTCTGCAGCAGCATGAGTGGAGCTGGTGACTGCTTACTCTCTAAGACACTATGAGAAATACTGAATAAGTGTCCCTTGTGCACTCTGCTTGGTCAGCTGTTTTTTAAACAAATAGTAATATTAGTTATAATTTTGATTCAAACTTTCAAGGCATCAAGTTATTGTAGATTTTCCTCTGTGTGTGTGTGTGTGTGTGTGTGTGTGTGTCTGTCTGTCTGTCTGTCTGTCTGTCTGTCTGTCTGCATAGAGTGCCCATTCATGGCCTCACATTATGCCACATTTCCAATTTGCCTCTACTCAAAGCTTTTGTGAAGGCCCTCTCCTGACATCTAGTGGCTAATTGAGAACATACTGCATTTATATACAGCCTCCCATGCTTTGGATACTGTTTACTAAGTAAAATAAGCTCTAGTATGTGATTACTAAAAACTCCTTAAAGTGAACGGGTTCACTCTTTCTCTCTACAGATTGTGGACACTTTGTTCATCGGCCGCTACGTACTGCTGGCAGTGGTGAGTGCAGTCTTTCTGGTGGTGTTCTTCATGCTGCTCCCTTTTCATTTCCTGGAGCCAGTGTATGCCAAGGCCTTAAGAACACACTAGAGCTGCCAGGGTCAGAGCTGGCACTGGGATCACATCGCTGATGTACACAACTTAAGACAAGCAGGGCTGACAAGAGGCCCCCCCTTCATATGGAAGCAGGCCACAGAGTGCATCCCAAACAGAAACAGCAGGAGAGCCAGTGTTTTCTTCATGGCCAACTGTTTGCAGGTTGTTGACTGTTTATGTACAACTGCTAGACATGTGTTGTCCAACAGCACCCAGGGTGTTTTATGTACATTTTGTATCAGTGAATACATGAGATGATTAAATATTTTTTTTATTTATACCACAGAACTGAAACACTCCCTTCACCTTTTATAAATAAATGAAATATTCACAGTGCCACAGTGCTTTTGTTAAGTTACTGTATAGTGTTAATGACACTAAATCACACACATTTAGGATGAGCCGGTGCACTCAGCTAAAGTTCATTTCAATTCATCATGCATCTTAAATGATGTCCCATTTACAGTACAGGTGGCTGAAGCCTGGATATTGCATTTGTAGCTCTTAAACTTAAAAAAAAGCCAATGTTAATATAGTAAAGACTTTTGTGGGGATTGGAGGGATTTTTTTCAAATTTGGCACAAACATCCACTTGGGCTCAACAATTTACTGATTTGTTTTTGGGGCTCAAAGGTAAAAGTCACTGTGACCTTGTCCATCTTATTCTTGTGAAGGTGATATTTTAAGGATGCCTTGAGGGAGTGTCTTCGAATTTGGCAAAAACATCCACTCAGACTTGAGACTCAGACTCTCAAAACCACCTTGAGGGAATTTCTACAAATTTGCCACAAATGTCCACTTGGGCTCAACAATGAAGTGATTGGACTTCAGTGGTCAAATGTCATGGTCAGTGCGACCTTGCATCTGTCTTATTCTCGTGAAAACATTATCTCAAGAACACCTCAAGGGAATTTCTTAATATTTGACACAAACTTCCAGTCAAACTGAAGAATAAACTGATTCGAATTTTGTGGTCAAAGGTGAAGTGTGATTGTCAGTGTGACCTCACAAAATATGTTTTTGGCCATAACTCAAGAATTCATATGCAAATTATGACAAAACTAAATACAAATGTCTAATAGGATAAAATAATGAAGTGAAAACATTTTGTATCCAAAAGGTCAAAGGTCAACTTCAATGTGACATCATAATGGTCTGCAAAAACACTTTCCTGGCCATTATTCAGTGTCATTTCTCAGGAACAGAGGGGGAGACATTTGGTCAGATACTGAATTGATGACACTAATCTTGGGTGTCCACCTTGAAACTGTGCTGATTGTTATCTGTGCTGTTGGGGGGAAGATGTGTGTAAAGCATCCCTGTTGTCACAGACATGCATGTAAACTGTAAGAGAAACGTAACTGGTGCATGGAGGCATACATCTGCAAGGCAGTAATTCTTGTTTTTAATTTATTATAGATAATTTGAATCATGCCAATAAAATGTACAACTTTATTTTTTATAACTTCATCACAGTCATTGATTATTTTAACTTTTTCCTGAAGTAGCGTGGCAGCAGAAATGTTAGTAACCTCACACAAACAAAAACATGACACAGAAAGCAATGACATTTATTGTTTCATTAATGCATATGACTGAACAAATGCAAGATGTGCTACTCATTTTAGATGACAAGTAGTTTTTTGTTCTGTGCAGACATGGTCAAAATTCAAATTGCAAATTTTGCATTTGTTGCTGGGTAGCAACAGATATTTTAGAAACACTTATACTGAATTTGATGGTTAAACAACCAGCTGAAACTAGACTGACTAGTTTTGACATTGTCACGCCAACATGGAGAGACAACTGTGCCCGCCACATTACATAGGAGTGAGCACATCCTCATCTTTTAATAAACTGAATGGATAAAAAGGTAGGTAAGACGAAAAAATTTGTTTTCTGTGTTTTGTGATAGCCTGTTCATTTAAATATAAAGGCTCGTTTGCTTTGCTGTTGGTTCACATGATTGAAATGTAAATGATGAAATATGAAATGAAATATAAGTGAATATCAGTCCTTTTAGCCTTACTGTTCTGAGGCCAATTGTTAAACCTGTGTGGTCCACCAACAACATTAGTGTGGCTCATCACCATCTCCGTGGTATAGTTTTCCCACTCATCATCTTGTTTCCTGTGTTCGGATGTTTTTGCTCAACTCCTGGAGACAGATCAGTTTGTACTACATGGATTAGCCTTCAGTCCTTCACACACACACGAAAAAAGGTGAAAGTGGTGTTTGACAGTCATGTTCCATATCCGACAACAAACAAAAAATGCAGGGAAGTTACTCTTGACATCAAAGATCAGTGGCAACAAAGGCTGACTGTTGCATCACCTCATGTCGCCTGTTTCTGTCTGAAAGTTGCATTTGAACACACCGCAAAGATTACAGCCAACAGCCAACTAGCAAGTATGTTCTGCACCTGCATGAGAGAAAGTAAGTCTTCATACCAGCAGGCAATGCTAGTCTGTTTTCATCATTCAAAAGGGAAACCAGAAGACCGACAGGACAGATTCACGACGCTAGTTAGCCAATTAGCACATTCACAACAATACCCGATATTGAAAAATAAAATAATATTTATCATGCGCTAGCAAACAATAACAAAAACAAATACAAACCATTTCTGCTAAAGAGCTCAATGGCTAACAACACAATCTAACCCAATATAACAAGTTTGTTTCATGTTCATGCCCTCTTGACTTAGCCGTTTGTTTGCTTTCCTCACTTCGGTTTCTCTTCTGGTGCTCTGAGCTGAACTGCCAGTCAGGCTCTGCTGTCTCAAACACAGATTCAACATGCTGAATCAGCTGAAAAATAGCTGACGGGGCTGACCATTGCCAACCGTGTGTGACAAACCACCAAAAATGGCAGACTGTGGGCTTGGTGTTATACGAGCCTTAGAGCTGCTGGTGGGTGGATTTGATGACTTCTGGACAGAACCAGGTTATCTGTTTCAGTCACCAGAAGAAAATGCATTGGCACTGTGCTTTTCTGCAAATCACAGCTGTTTCCAGCTTTTTGGTCACCAAATTTGGGTGTTTTTATAGCAACCTGTCGTGTTTCTAGTGGCTTTTTAGGGCTCCAGAAGTGATTGTCATTTACTGAAAGATTGCTGCTTTTCCTGCCAGGACTTGTGCCAACAAACCAGGTATTTTGAGCCAAAACATTATCTTTTCCCAGCCGAAACCAAGTGGTTTTTGTACCTAAACATAACCACACATTTTCAATATATCCTCTACATAATAATGTGCAAATGTAACGTAAATTTGGTTTGAAACATACAATACCAATCTGGCAATCTTTTCAGCAAACTATCAGCAAGAAAGCAAATAAGCATTAGGGGTGGTCAATATTGCCCTAAAATAATATCACAATATTTCAGGGTATTTTTGCGTTAACAATATGACAAATTAAGAGTATTATTAATTGAATAACATAGAATTGCAACAAACTAAGTCATATAGTTTTACATGTCAACCTCACAGTTTGCCTTCAAATATTCAGTACAACAGGCGATTTCCTTCTCTTTTGGCAAAATCCTAAATGACCAAGTTGGGGTTTTTTTCCACTTGGACCTTTATGCTCTACCATTTCTCCTCGTATCATCATGCTATCATTGTCCCTGTTGTCTCTTTGTTTGCTTTTACCGAGTGACCTAGCGTACCTGTTGCAGAGGCAGCTGCAGCTGTTGCTCACCGGTGTATCCATCTGCGCAGGGCGTAAACACACTATAGTTCTGTGTATCAAACTTCTTCTAAAAAGACTTAAAAGGACTCTCGTTTTTCAAATTAATGTTTAAACATGTTTATTTTAAATGCACGTGCAGAAATACCAGCTTCAGGGTTTCTGTAACGTTTATTTGTTCACTTTTACCGAGTAGGCTACTGACCCCCTATAGATTTCAATTGTATTCGCTAAGCTAAGCCGCAATGCTAACCGCTGAGACCCAGCCACTGGACGTACAGACGCATAAAAGCTATCAATCATGTTGTCTCACTATGAAAATGATAGAGAAAGGGCATAACTCCCAAATCGTCTGAGTATTCTTTTAAGCTCATAAGGCAAGAAACTGAAAGCTCGTTCAGTTGGTATGAAGAAACCCTGTTAGTTTTAGTGTGTGTAGTGATAAATTTAAGTGAGGATTGGGCAGGTGATGTATGAAGAAGGAAATGTCTGCCTATTGCTTTGGGCTGCAACACTGTCAGTCATCTCCATTTCCTTCTCAGGATATGTAACATTACATATGTAACCAACGGTTGTAGATTTCTCTGTGAGAATATATTTAGAATCTAAACATGTATCTTTGTGTTTTGCTTTTGTGTTGCTATTCTACATTTTGGTTACGCATTTTGCCAACCACTGACTCATATCCTGTACTGTGTTGTTGCTACTTTGACAAACACAGTGCTGCATTCACATGGTTATGATGCTGATTCCATGGGGTATAAATAAGCAGATGATTCCATAGAGAGTAATGAGCTTTTGCAGTCTCGAGGCTCAATTATAAACACTTGCCCCCCTCCCACCTCCATTTTAAAAGTGTGAAGCCCGAGGAGACGTGGAGTGGAATTCCAACCAGGATGATGAAAGAGAATCTAATGAATCAAAACCAATCCTATTAGTTCCAGCCCACATCTCCATACTGTGGTCCTTTTTCTGCACAACAATCCACCGCATGATTTCACACAAGCTAGGGAACTGGGGGATTTCAGCAGGGTGGGACAAGGGATCTAAAACCTTTCAACCTGGAGGGACTTGTTGCCTGTAATTGACCGCATGATTACCGCAAAACATGATCCTAGCCCCCGCAGAAAGTGGTGCTGGGAAACGAGCAGATTAAAGTGCACTGAAACTAAAGGAGAGGTTCAGCTGGCTGAGATATTCCCTTTAACTTCTACAGAAACTTTTTGGTTTATCACGTTGACTTGTCAGCAGAATTGCCCGTTTGAGAACATTCAGCTGCAGTTTATGTGTCAAGGTCATGATGCAAAAGATGTTTACATCAATTCCTTGATGTCTTGAAGCCTGCAAACTCAAGGTCTCTGAATCCCTTAAGCCTGCATCTACAAGATCTGACAGTATTTCTTGGTTTAGTCTCTCGTTCTCACACACTTTCTCACTCTACCTCACCTTTTTAATCTCTCTCCCCCATCTTACTCTCTCCCTCTATCCTTTCCTCATTTTAATTTTTGCTTCTAAACTCTGTCTCTGGGGAGTGGGAAAATGAGAAGAACAAAGCATGTGGGGGTTTGAGGATCATTTGGAACTGGGAGACAGAGTCTTTGTGGCGCAGCCAGCTGGACATATAAAGAGATGGGGGCGGGCGAGATAGAGAAAGGGGGAGCAATGCAAGGGCAAAGAAGTGTGAGCAAAAAGCTCAGGGTGCTTGGTTTTGAAACTGTGGAGGGGATGGGGTGGTGCTCCTCTCCTCCTCCTCTCCTGCATTCAGATGCATTCAAGCAGAACTTCTGGCTTGCCGTTCACATCCTCAGCCATCTCGCCCTCTTGTTTGTGATATGGATACCGTCACTGCCCCACCCACCTCGCACAATACTGAATATCCATTAAAGATTTTGGGCAAAGTTGGTGCACTTATCCCAAAAGAATGTGATTCAGTTCATGTTAAATCAAGCAGATGGCAATGTTTGCAATCCTTTCAAAAAGTTTGGTAAATAAAACTTGATGAGTGCTCCATGAGGAAAAACTAAAAGTGAACCAGTTCATTTTAAATCCTTACATAGGCACGGATTAAATAAGGCTTTATTAGCCAACAAGTGGATGTTTGGCAAACCTGAAGACATTAGGGTTCACTGGTTGGGTATTTCACTAAGCTGTGAAAGAGTTGGTGATAGAAGGTGGAAATGAACAGAGGCCCTGTCACCCGAGCAACAAACTATGCAGTCTTGGGGCCAAGAAGAGTTTTTCTCAGCGCTGCCTGGTTGTGCTCTATTATGCACTTTGTGTATAGCCAGGGATGCTATCATTGCAATACACACTAGGGGGGCAAAATCCTCAATCTGAGATCCTGGTGTTGCCTTGGCCTTTTACCTCTCTCTCAGGAAGGAATTACCCTAAAGCTCTGCCTCTCGGCTGGACCATGATTAGAGATTAGAGGTCAGGTCGCTCACCAATAGTCCTCTGCTGCTTGGACATGATGCCCCATTGCGGGCCGAAGCTCGACCCCATGGGGGGTTTCATTTTGACAGTGTCCAAGACATGATTGAATATTGGCCAGGCTTAGAAAGGCAATGGCTACACTGATCAAAGAAAATGTTCTCAATAGTTGCATGGGTGGCCACAGGGATCCACAGAGCATGCTCAGTTGACATTGACCTGCCTTTATGTACAAAAGAGCAACACTAACAATGGTGATGTAATTTTGAAATATGATGATACTCATACAAATTAGATGGACATGGTAATAGACTGAGTGTCATTATAGAAATATGCCAGAACTTCACCATTACCATCTGCAACATTAAAGAATAGGGTTGTTTTTTTTTGTTTTTTTTTTAAATCTGTAACAGTGCAACAGTCAAGTGCCCAGAACACTGAAATGGATTTTGCTTGCTGTAATCATTCCTCCTGTTCATAGTGGCCAGTAACAGATTCTCTTCTCATGTGCTTCCAGTGTGAGTGATGGGAGACAAAATTCACCATCTGTTTTTCTTACAAAAATATATTCCAGATTTTAGTTGAAGCAAATATGAGCCTCCAGCAGTGTGTGTTAGGTAATGATGTGGCTGTCTTCTAAAATTAAAGGTCCAGTGTGTAGGATTTAGGGGGATATATTGGCAGAAATGGAATATAATGTGATCAGTATGAAACATGAAACTTCTTTATTCAGTGTTTTTAGTGGTTTAAGTCACTTGGTCTGTTTGTTTTGGTGAGGAAGAGATCTCTGTGGATAATTCAGCTCCTAGTGAAAACCTCCTGAATGTCTCTATCTTATGTTATCAGAGAAAAAAGGTGAGTACACATTAGCAAGCAAGCTGCCTGTCTTCGACCTTCAAGGCTGAAAAATGAAATCAACGCAGAAGTGCCAAAAAACTGCAGTTCACTGAATGACCACTTGACTACAAAACAGAGTCAGTCCCCATTAACGCCCATGTTAAAATGTCCAACTTAACAACAGAAAAAAAACAAGTTCACAGCTTGGTAGAAAACATTTTTGGTCTCTATAGCTAATGTCAACATTAATGACAACTGATGGGAGGGGGCAAATGTATTAATCAGTCAATCAATTAATCAATCAATCAATTTTATTTATAAATCCCAATATCACAAATCACAATTTGCCTCACAGGGCTTTACAGCATACAACATCCCTCTGTCCTTAGGACTCTCACAGCGGATAAGGAAAAACTCCTACGCCTATTGCCGTAATCCCTATAGTCATATGAGCAGGTACATTACCTTTAATTGTCAGTGCGTGCTGATCTGATATCGAATTTGCCAAAATGTCGAACTATCCCTTTAACGGGAAAAAAATGGTAGAAACCTCAGGAAGAGCAACTGAGGAGGGATCCCTCTTCCAGGACGGACAGACGTGCAATAGATGTCGTAACTCACTAGTTTACATTTTATTAAGGTCCAAAGTTATGCATATTTAACAGTGGGCTGCTTGAATGACAGGTTGTCTGTGGAGATAGATGTAGCCTGTGAAGCGTCACTACAGTCTATAAGTCAGACCCACACACTCCTGTCCAAATATGGTCACTTCTGGCTGTTGAATTTGAGGCCTCAAAACAGTGGTCCACAAACCAATGGGTGACATCATAGTAGCTACATCCATTATTATTCACAGTCTGTTTCCAGCATAGACTGTGAATAATAACAGTAACAGCATTGAAAAAATACTGATTTGTAGAATGACTCTGCTTTTTTTGTTTTAACTCTCAGTTATCAGAGAAAAATAGTGAGCACACAATAGCATGTGGTGGGCGAGCCCTCCTTCTCTGACATGCCAAACATTGTCTGAGAAACCCTTATTTATAATGTGAAACTGCTTTATTCAGTGTTTTTACTGGTTTAAATCACCTTATCTGTTTGCTTTGAAGAGGTAAAGACCTCTGTGGATAATCTGACCCGCAGTAAAAACCTCCTGGACAATGGAATTCTAACCAGGAGAAGTTTCAGCTGGTGGCAATCTGCAGTCCTCACTGCTACATGTCAGTAAATCCCCCTAAACTGTACACACTTAACCTTTAAGGTCTCTTCTGTACAAAATCCCCTCATTATGGTTCTCTGATTCCTTGCTGAGAGGCAGAGGAGAGATAGTAACACAAAAAGAAAACTTTGTACTAAAATCATTGTAACTTGGAAGAACAGGTTGCAGGCATTTCTGGACCAAAGTGAGAGTGCCATTTCTTCAGCATGTTGATGCGGAAGCTTTAGGGTGGTTCTTAAGTCATCTCCTCAGTCTTCCTCCTCACTTGATAAGGGCCTTGTTACGATGTCAAAAGTTTGAGGTACGATGTTGGCAAAAATCCTGTAACAAGACTTGCTCACCAGGTTCCAACCTGCACTTCCTGGCTGATTGGTCATACCAATTCCTTTACTTGGCCTGGGACTCAGCAGGTTCTCACACATCATCACAAAGGAGATGATGTTCATACTTTTGGCTGAGTCAGCCTCCTCCTTCATCCCTGCTGTGCACATCCAGAGGGCCTCTGACATGATGGGTGTAAATCAGCTCAAATGGTGAAAACCCAGTTGAGCTCTGGGGAACCTCACAATCAGTGAACAGTGACAACAGCAGCCACTTCCGGTCCCTTTCTGATTTTGAGACAAATATTTTCAATGTGACATCTTCTTTAGAAATGCCTACCTGGCTGAAAAACCTTAGCGTGGCTGTAGCTACTTAGCTGTTGCCTGAGTGACTCCCTTTACTTTTGCTAGATATGACAAGGCTAATATGTTCAAATGGTGTAAAAATAACAGTGAGTGGGAAAAATGTCAGTATTTCATCATTTGTGTGAATTTTTCTCATAATGAGCGAATTCTTGAGTTATGGCCAAAAATGTGTTTTATGATTGTTTTTGACCTAGACATTTGATCTTTGGCCACCACTTTCTAATCAGTTCATCCTTGAGTCAAAGCGGATGTTTGTGTCAAGTTTCAAGAAATTCCCTCAAGGCGTTCCTGAGATATCTTACTGATGATACAGACTGATGGACAGACAACCCGAAAACAAACAGCCGGGGGTGTCACTGGTGGGGAGGCTTAAAAATGAAAAACAAAATAAAACAGGGGTGACCTCCAGCTCACCTGGCAGAGCATGTGCCCCATATAGGCTGAGCCTTTGCAGGGGCCTGAGCTCAATTCCAACCTATGGCCCTTTGCTGCCTGCCACCCCCACTCTTTCTCCCACATTTCCTGTCTCTCTTCAGCTTTACTGTCACTGTTACTGTGTTAAAATATTTCTTCCACATACTCCTTCATTTCACCAGGCTCTCTTGAAGCTCAAATAGTTCATGAAATAAAACTTGTTAACAGCAGACATTTTGGTTTGTTGTAGTAGGAAAGGCACAGGTGTAACTGATAACATTAAAATTGACTGTATTCCAGTTAGATGATCTAGTCTGGGTCCGGGTAATATTCATGCTGGCTCACTGTCATGGTTAACTGGGACATTTGATAGAACTGAGCCACCGTCAAAAAAATTTGTGTCACCTTTGTTTCATGAAAAAAGGTCTATTGTTAATCCTTAACATACTGGTACTATAGTGTTACGAGCTTCAAACTTCAAGTAGTATAGCTTCAAGTTACAGATTCTACAAGAGCATTCACCTTTTTATAGGAAATATTTTGACCTGTCAAGCACAAAGGTAATAAAAACATTAATAATGCTTGCATTCAGTTGAGGTCTGCCAGGTCCAAAGACCTTTTTAACAGTGGACATTTTGATGTGTCCCAGTGGGAAAAGAGCAGGTGACGAATCAACTATTAAAATAATCATTTTTTCATAGGAAAGTACTATAAAAGCAGTGGTGTAGTGGAGGGTATACACAGGTATACGGGGTGTACCCACATCTTTTTCTGGCCATTTACAGTATACCCACCTATCAGCCAAAAAGCCATCAGAATATATAGGAGAGTATGCCCACTTCTTCCTGTGTAACTTACCCATCTACCAAGTAGTACATTCACCTCATCAGCTACCACTACACCGCTGTATAAAAGTACCCCAAAATACTCTTATTACAGCTTCTTATGTTCAAATATTGGCAGCTTTACACACTCTCCCATGACAGTGAACTAAAACCCTTTGGCGTGAGTACGAAACAAGACATTAGATTACATAATTTTGGGGTTTGGGAGAGACAAACCGACATTTTTCAACATTTTAACACATTTTTCAATAAAAAAATTAGTCGACTAATCGAAGAAATAATCGACAGATTAATCGACAATGAAAATAATCGTTAGTTGCAGCCCTGTGTAAATCATAAAACAAATGATGGCTATATTCCATTTATGTGATTCAAAGTAAAGCAAAACTTGATTTATACAGTACATTTCACTGCAGCTGGAAGCTGCTGCACAACATGTGAGCTACCACAAAAGTGCCACAAACCCTATGTGAGCAGTGTAAAGATAAAATATTGACATAAGTTAACACAGTTAAAACAGACACATAAATAATACATGTGAGTTAAAGTTAAAGAGTTAAGGTTTCATGGTCGACGTGGTAGTTTTCATGCTGACTCACTGTCACACTGTCCTGGTTTACTGGGACTCTGAGCTATTATTAATGCCATTAGTAACAGCTGTGCTTTTCTTACAAGGTAAAATGTGTGAAGGAAGTGAAAAAGGCCCATTGTGTATGCTGATTCACTGACATGGATCACAAATACACCTACACAGAACAGAGTAATCATTATTGTATACCTCTGCTTTTCCTGCTTTTATAAGTTAAATGGCCTGCCGTGTTAAGGTCTGTTGCTGCATACTACAGTGAACAATGAGTAAACTGCACTTCACAGCATCAGCACCATTAGAGCCATTTCCTTTCTATGGTGAACCTGAATAAATATTGCTACCTCCCTTTAAACAATGCATTTTTATTAGGCTACACATAATCTGAATGGATGCTGTAGTCCATACAAAATAACTTGTCAGGGAACTACAATATTTGGAGCTGTTAGTGCAAAACATTGTAAATATGCAATTTCAGTTAACAGCTACTAGCCTAGGCCAGGGGTCAGCAATCACGTTAAAGCCTGGTTTTAATTTTTGACAGGTAAGGTAGAAATACATTTTTCAGTATTTTTAGTTTCTTTATTTTATTTCATGTAAGAATAAATTTAAGGTATAAAACAGTTTGACCTCAAGTTACATCAGCTTACTGTATGGTAATACTTACTCGGGAAATAAATGACACATATATGCAGATGTATGTTCTTTGTTGCACTGTGAGACAAGATTTAATTTATTGATTGATCTTCAACACGTGGGTGGCCTCCTACATTTAAGGTTGCATGAAAACACTGTACAAATCTGTCTTGTTCAATCAGACTAAAGTCATCAAATTTCAAGTTTGTTTGAATGATGGCGATGTTTAATTTAAGTCAACAATATTATTTATCTGTGTTATCTGTCTGTTTTATTAACGTTTTGAAAATATATTAGACTTTATTTCAGCACTATCTGCTGTTCAAACAGCCTGATGAGAATGAGACACAGCGGATTGCGTAGTATATTCAACCCAATCATCAGAATAAAAGTTTGCATTGTATGTGTCTGCAAAACATGCATACATTTACTTTATTATGCAGCAGATACATTTCAACAACGCTGTGGCTACAGGTCAGGTTTAGGCACAAGTCTGCTTAGTTATGATTGGGGAAAGATCATGTTTTTGCTTAAAATACCCATTTTTTGCAGCAATTTCATGTCTTGGAGCAGTGAGTGTCTGTGCCACTATCCACACAGGCAATGCAGTGATGTCACTTAAAAACATCCACATTTGGTGCCTAAAAAGCTTATGGAAACACAGCAATGACTCTAAAAAACAGCCAGTTTTGCTGTTTGTTGGTCTCCAACAGTGGTCTGTAGTGGTTTGCAGTTTGTCAGGCATCTTGCCTAAGTAACACACCATCCATCATCCCCTCCACCCAATGACCAAGTCAGCTCACATGCTATGTCACTGTAGAAAGCTAATATGATATGTATGAAACGTGCAAACATAATGTATTTGTGGTTTGCAAAAACATTGGGCTGCAGTTTGAGATGTTATGAGGTAATTCATATTGGGCTTTAAATGAGCCATATATTAACATTGTTATCTTGTCTTTGGTGGTCAAATATTTTTTTGGAGGGCCTGATTTGGCCCACAGGCCATTATTTGCCAACTACTGACCAAGGCTATAGAATGGTCAGCTGGATCTGTTTTGCACATGTCTGCCTCAACAAGGCAAGGTATTGACCTCATTAGTACTTTCACAATCTGACATACCATCTGTGGGTCCTCGTAAGGTGAGTTTTTTGATGATAACAATATGTAAACAACTGTTGTATTTGCCGTTGTTTAAGTAGTTTACTTATTCGACTTATTGTTTCGAAAGCTACACTCCTTGCGGTTCAATTGATGCTGACCATTTCAAGATACAGTAACCACAGAAGGCTCTATAAACACTTCTGTCAGACAAAAAGGAAACAAAGAAACAGTTATAAACTCACCTATTATATGTTATGATGATCCACAGATCTATTATATACCAAAAAAATGCTGCTTATGCAGTCTTTATACACTTTCAAAGGTCCAGATGATCTAAATCCAGTGAAATATTTGGTCCAAACACATTATTACATCCATAAACATAAATAAACTGTTGTTGCATCATTTCAAATGTTTATATTTCTCTTCTTACTGTATGCCATAACTCCCGATTGCAGTGAATATGCTGACTAATCACTATCACAATGGCAGCTGGACTCTGACCTTTTGATTGACACCTCACTTGAGCCAACAGGAGCTTTCGTGCTCTGCTTATGGGCATCGATAGCCAAGGAGGGGACTCAGTGACAGAAGCACTTACAGTGGTTCTGAGTGTCAGGGGAAAATAACTCTCATTAAATGAGACCATGCATGTACATGTACAAGGAAATGGAGCAGGAACAGCTTTCAGTTTACTTTTGGTTTGCCTTGAATAGGCATTTTAGGTGAATTTTACAGGACTGGTCATTATGGTAAAGAGTGTAAAGATGTTCTAAAAATCAGTCCCCAGTCAAGTCAGAAATTGATCATATCTTTGTTTCTAATCGGTTCTGTAGTGGAATTCTTCATTTCCAGATTGTTGTTGACTGTTGTTTTCGCATAGTGATGTGCACAGCAGTTGTGCATGAAGTGCAACGAGAGTGTTATAAATTTATTTTTTAAATATAATAAAAGACTGAATACATGAACACAACCAAAAGACCCTGAGTATACAAGAAGGTGTGACAGAAAAATGGCCAGAGCCTCAAACTCCACAGTGTTTTGTATGGAACCTCATTTGTGTTTGTTAACAGGCAGATAAACCGTAGACCAAATCAGAAGTGTAATTTCTGTACACTCTGGGAGTCCACTCAAACCAGACAAACTGACTGTGTTTGAAATTAAAGCAGAACATTCTGACAAGGTTGACTTGGTTTTCTCCTTATGAGCGAGCCAAGATGATGTATGAGACTCATACTGTGCAGACAGGCAGCTACAAATTTGCTTGGCTAGTTGACTGGTGGGAGGTTGGGTAGTGAGTGGGGGGGCTTGAGTTGTCACATTGCAGTGAAAGAAAGAGAAGCCTTTGTATCCATTTTGTCTTTTTGGAAGTGGCTGTATGTCAAAAGAAACATTATTCTGCTCTGATCATTTGCATCTCATCATGTGAACACAAAAATAAAAAACTTATAATTGCAATATGCGCAGAGGAAGGAAAAGTTTATAGTTACGACAAATTAAGGTACCAACATCATATCTTTTCTTTTTTCAGATATGATTTAAGTTTAAGTTAAATATTGTCAGAATGATCAAAGCAGACATTTCATTATTCAACTTATGCAGTGCTCTAAATATTCAAAAACTGTTGTGCTGCATTTGATTAGCCACATGGTAGACATTTGATTAATGGAACTTAACTGACTTGAGAAAACAGGCCTCTCTGTGTTACCTCCCCCTTATTTCAACCTCCTCCTCCCCTAGACTGAGCCTTGTTTTCTGCCCCCACCATATCCCATGAATGAATGGCACAGATGTTGTTGGACAAGACAGTACCCCTTGGTCCCCTCTCCCTCACTACTCGCTCAGCATGAGGTCTGAAACTTGTTTTTTGATCATTGTTTCCCCCCAAGTTCTCCCTCCATGGGAGAAAAAAAGGACCCAAAGAGGAGGGAGATGGGGAGACCAGGAGCAGCCAAATTAAAGAGGGAGGGAAGAGGAGCACACAGCCATGCTTTAGGATTATGAAGGAAACATACTGTTTAACTATCTCTGTGTAGGACAGGTCACATGTTGAATGTTTGTGGAGCGCCACAGTAGGGAGATCACAATTATCTCAGGGTATGGACGGCACAGTGGAGCTGCAGTAGAGGTTTGGGTCTTGCATCCAGGAAGTGTTGACTGAAGATGCGGGTCAGTGCGTGGCTGCTCTGGGTGTCCTGGTTCTACACCTGGGCAGAGTACACACAGAGGTGCAAGTGCCAAGACATCTGTCCAACGGAGTCAGGATTGGACAAGAGGTCAAAGAGCCGGTTCAAGGAGCATGTTCGTCACGGTGCCGGACACCAGCACACGCCTCACAGGAGCAGGCCACACCGAAAAAAAGGTAACTCACACAACTTTTCAGATTGGAGGCACACAACTCTGACATCCTGCATCTTGCTGCAGATGAACTGAGGTGCTGTCATGCAAGGTCTGTGCATTTAGGTATAAAAACTACTAACTTAATTATAGATAGATTTTGAATGTATTTCTCTAGTTAAGATCAGCTAAGGATTCTGACCATGTAGGAAATCATTTTAAAATATAAATAACTTCCATATTATTTGGTGCCCCACAGATGCCACTGCTAACAGTTACGGTCATAAACCGAGCTAGCACATTGGATGAAAGTGACAGAATACAATAATGATCCTAAATATTACATCAAAAATGTGTTATATGGGCTATGCATGAACACATAAATATTAACCTAATTCATACTATGTGAACATCTAATGTATTCAACTATGTATGTGACTGCAGATTTCTAAAAAAATAAATAAATATAAACTTAGAGTTACAAGATAAAGATATCTAACTGTGAACTGACATTTTAAGACAACTTAAAAAAAAAGAACACTTTTTTATTTGTAAGCGCCTTTCAAGTCACCCAAAGACACTTTACAACACCAGATAAGACAGTCAGCACATCATTGAAGATAACAACAAAGATAATAAACAATAATGATCATAACAAAGAACAACAACAATAATGCATACAGATAAAAAGAGTAATGTATGTGTCATGTAATGTAAAATGCTTAAATTTCCCTTTAGTTTTGGTGCCATCACCAAATCATGCTTTGTATGTAAAATGGAAAATGATCTGCTCACTTCTAGAGGTTTAATTGCAAAGACAATGCAGTGTGCAAATCTTTTAGACACTAGACGTAGGTTGCAGAGATGGTTTATTCATCAAATTGATTCGATTTTGGAAACTGTAATTGTGATGGAATGCAATCAAAGTGTGTCTGAAAGAAAAACTTACTGCTTACATAAAGATAAAGAGTTTGCTGTCATCCCCAGTCTTTCATTCTTTCTGTTAGGTTGAGTCGCTAAGGAAAGAGGCACGGCGTGTAACAACACAGAATACATTTTTGTTAAAACTAGCCCGAAGCGGTCATTCATGTTGACAGCGATTGTTGATTCCTTTACAAAACACACTTGAATTACACTCAGAATTTACTCTGAAGTCACTTTTTATCACATTCCTCACTATAACTGACACTTTCTTTCTTTTTCTTATTCCATCCCGCCCTCTACGCCCGCTCCAATACCTCTCCTGACCTTTGGTCTACAGCCTGAAAGAGGTTCCTTCCCTCGGCACATCTCAGCCCAGCACCATTCCCATGGGTTGTGTTTAGCCAGAACTCATCCTTCATCCTCTCTAAACCTTTTGTTGCAGGCTGAAAGCTGGCCGATGCCGGGGCCATCAAGCCCGAGTTGTTGGATCAATATAAACATCCATCACTTAGCCCCGGGCCTTTCTGAGCCTCACAATGAACAGCTCACTAAACAATACTTCATTTATGTGAGCCATTGGAAGGAATGAACTAGTGGTAGTTCACTTATTTCTGGGTCGCCCTCGCTTTGCCGTGATGGAACTTGGAAGTAATTCAGCACCTGGAGTGTCACTAATTCTTCTGAAGTTTACATTTGAGCTTAATTGCATTCCTTTTTATACTTTATACCACCTTAGTACCTCCATTTACTTTGTGTATTTTTTTTTAATCCTGCTTTAAATATTGTGGAATAAGTGTGGAGTTGGGACACAAATCCAGTGCTTTTATGTACAAAGTTCAAGTAAAATTCTTTCCAATTCAGTGACTTTGGCTACCAAAACAAACGGCTTACTTACAGTTGAAACAGTTTGTGGACTCATTGCATTAGTGAGAGATACATAATTTCCTTCTATTGTTTGGGAGACACTGAACTTCCGGCTTCCTAGTAGTGTTGATGGAGTTGATGCCACAAACTGTCAAAAACAAACACCCAACATGGGACGGTGGCTTATGTTTAGAGAGTAAAAATGAATATACAGTATTCACTACAGCAAATTGAATTTAGTTGTAAGCCACGAAAAAAAAACTGAGGCACACTCAGAGTCTCCTGTGGGATTTCAGGGTAGGAAGTTTGTGTTTGGTGGAACATCTGTTAAGGAAGCGAATGAGTTTTCCATTGTTTCCAGAAAATATATCACAATATTTTCAATATTTTTTTCCAATTTCATTGTCTCATGTTATGCTTCAAGCAACACAATAGATTAAGTTTTCAAGTGAGGAATGATGACCTGGGTCCTCAGAGGTTAACAGCACGTTTATCGGAGTGGTTAAAGCAGTAGTTCCCAACTGGTGGGTTGTGGCCCATAAGTGGGTCCCGGGCCCATTCTGAATGGACCAAGTGACTCACGAAAGAGTCATGTTTGTAACATGCAATCTTTATTTTGAAATTGTGAATTTCTAACACAGAGCTTTTATTTTGAAGTGCTGTTTCCTGCTGTAGAGTGAGTGACTAATAGACTGTTACTTAGCAAACTGGCTTGAAGACATGACCAAATGAAAATATGATGCTAAAGATTAAACTGTGTGGACCTGGAGCTAACGACTAAGGAAAAATCTGGACCCCATAGCTGGACCAGTTGGGAACCACTGGGATCTATACAGTGAATTGAAAGTGAATTGAAATAATTTACAATGTTGAAGTCATTCAAGTTATACAAACGAGCCAGAATATCAAAAGCTTAAAAAAAAACCCAAAGCCTGATGCAAGTGTTATTTTGATCCATTGTCTTACTCCAATTCAATTCTTCAATTCATTTTAATTCAATTCAATTCAATTCAATTCAATTCAATTCAATTCAGTTTCATTTATAGAGCTCAACATCACAATTTACAAGTTACAATTTACCTGAGAGGGTTTTACAGCATACTATGCCCTCTGTCAGATATTGCTATTGCTATTTATCAGGGCTGTAGTCAACCAATGAAAATCTTGGTCGACTGAAGTCGTACATAATCTTCAACTCATTGATTAGTCGTGGGGAAAAAAAAATCTGCACGTTATTTTTACTTCTGCCATGGTGTGTTTGTGTCACTCTGCACCTCCAACACAGTAGTCGGCGGTGGAGGACTCTGTTGAGTGCTGAAAAGTTTAGTTGCTTCTAAACATACATTAAATATGGCTTAATAGAGACAATTTCAAACACAAGTATGCAAATTGGCTTCACTATAAATCGCAGCATCGACAGACAAACACTTGTCGTTATCTGGACACATTTCCCCCACCAATACAACATGCTAATGTTATTAGCACAAGCCTATGGCCTTTTACATTGTGTAAATTAGCCTAGCTACTGCCGACCTTTCCCTCTTCTCATATAAAACCAGGGACAACAGCAACATGTAACAAAGGTAACGGCACTCAATTTGGCTCCATTACAACTCACAAGATTCGCTGACAAAACAACTGTCTTATACTATACATGTTTTCCAAGCAAATACAACTTGCTAACGTTATTAGCACCAGCCTATGGCATTTTACATTGTATAAATTAGCCTAGCGGCTAGAGATCTTTCCCTTGTCTCATATTATGTTAAAGCCAGGGACAACAGCAACATTTAACAAAGGTAACGGCACTCAATTTGGCTTCATTACAACTCACAACATTCACTAACAAAACAACTGTCACATGCTAATGTTATTAGCACCAGCCTATGGCGTTTTACATTGCATAAATTAGCCTAGCGACAAGCAGAGATTTCCTCTGTTCATATGAAGCCAGGATCGCACACAAGACTTAAAATGCTATTTTAGTGGGGGCTTTACTGTCTTCACAATTTATTGTTTCTTTTCTGTGAAATAAATACAAGCTTCGTTTCCACTGAGGGAAAAGGTGTCAGGATACAGAAACAGACAGGAGGTCTGCGTCACCGAGATGCTGAGAGTTAGGGCCGTTTCATAGTCGATGCAAAGGCACACAGACCCGAACGTACTGGGATGCATTGGGACGCATTGGCCACCATGATGCTTGCTTGCGTCTCAAAATGTGTTGTCCATTTTTTTGATACGCAACGCAACGACCATGCGTTGCCAGGGGGTGATAATGCAAATGACGTACTTGAAATTAACCACTTTTTGTTATTCACAGAAGAAGCAGGTATGACAGATGGCGGTGAGGAGGAAAAACTTTGCGAACTCATACGGGCACACCCCCATTTATATGACAGTTCTAGTGCCCTGCACTCTAATAAAATAGCAGTAGAAAATGCGTGGAAAGATATAGCCATGGCAATGGGAAAGAGCATCGAAACAGTAAAAAAAAATTGGAAGAACGTGAGGGACAAATTTGGACGTGCACACAAGAAGTGGAAGAAGGCCTGCAAAAGTGGTGCGGGGCAGATGGGTTTTGGGTACCCTCCGATTTTGAAGCAGCTAAGCTGGATGAATAAACACATCAAACATAGGACTACTGAGTCCAATTTTTCGGTATGTAGACTACAGTAATCAGTCAGTAGTACAAGGTGTGGTGTGTGTGTGTGTGTGTGTGTGTGTGTGTGTGGACTGTGGAGAGAGAGCGAGAGAGAGAATGTATGATTGACGTAGGCCGAGGCTAGCCTCTATGCACTTTATCAGATTTCACCCGGAATGTACCAGTGACTCTGCTACCCCCTATTGCGCGAGCGATGTATTGCATTTCAGGTGTCGCCCACGTCGCTTGCGTTCATATGAAAAGAAATGCGTTACTCACTTACCTGACTGAATAAAGGTTTATATATGCAGTTGACATTGTGTGTACAGAACAGACTACCATTTTAAAATTACAGTATAGACAATCCATACAGGACAGAATGATACATAGGGAGAGACAGAGAGAACAAGACCAAGAAAGACAGGCAGAGAGGTTGAGAGAGACAGAGAGGTGTACAGGAACCATAATAACAATAGAAATATGACTAATTATAACAGTAGTATATGATAGTATTATACTGATATATGGTTTCATATATTTGTAATGATAATAATCATATGTGTATAATAATAGTAGAAATGTGGCTTGTAGACTAATAATAGCAGTAGCAGTGGGCATCAAGCAGGCCATCCTGTTATACTGTTCTTGCTTCTGTCACCTCACAGGTTGTCATGGACCCTCTCCAGCAACAATCATATATATGTGAATAATCTAAAAATGCCTTGGTGAAAGCTTTGAAATCTTTGTGGCCCCATGAAGTGTATGTATGTGTCAACATCGATTTTATTTTGAAAACCCATCTGACAGGAAGCGTAACGTCACCGCGCTACCTTGATGTCGGTGCGATGTCAGAGTGCATGGGATGAAGTTGGCGCTGATGTTGACTGTGGGATTTAACAAGGAAAGTCGGAGGTTAAATTTAAAATGTTGAAGTAACAAACAAAAGAGCGGATACGTTGGCTGATGAAAGCAGGTTGGTTAGTTAGTAACAAAACAATCAAACCTTATTTATTAGCTGGTGCGAGAACTTTCTCTGTGACAGCTCACGGCGCTGTTAACGATGAACAGGAGTGTTTTCATGCGCGTAGTGGCATCAGTGTTTGGCGTCCTGCTGTCAGGTAAGTACATTTGAATTTCGGAATCATTCATGTGATAGATACAGTATAATAATACTTCACTGACATGCTTAGAATGTGTTAGTTTAAAATCCTGAATCAAAGACATTTAGGCCTATTAAAAAGACAGTACCTGCTGATTCTGTGAAGTTCTGTGTCTTCCAGTGGTGGTAACCATATATTAGGGTTGTAATATTTACGTAAGTATTACATGTTGTTATTGCTGCTGTCAGGTAGTAAATAAAAACTATACACTAGTAGATTATCAAGAAGAACTAAAACAGTTGGTTTCACTCTGGTTGCAAGCTGCCAATAAAGCTAAATTAGATTTTTAAAGTTTCCTTTGCCCAGAAACTGAAAAATAACCTACATATGAGCCAACATTAGAACTCCAACATTAATACACTATTTTTGAACACTCAAAAAATCACACTTACAGTATCTCTCCTTTATATCCTTCTAATTGAGCCCTATTTGGGTAAAATCTGTTTTATCTTTCCCCTCACAACTAGCAATTATTTATTCTTATTGATTAATCTGAGATTCTTTTCTCCATTTACTGATAAATCATATGGTGTATAAAATGTCCATTACAATTTCTTAAAGCCCAAGTTGACATGTTTGATCTGAGTTATGCACTAAGCCCTATGACACTTAATGTTTTGACCATGACACACTGATGTTTTGGCTTCATCTTCCTTTGACTCTTTCAGTGACAGTGGGGTGTAACAGGCTCTTGGTATTTCCGGCTATAGTGAATGAATGAAAAGATGAAGGGCCTTTTTGTTGATTGCCCATTTAAGACAGCCAAATATATTTGGTCAGACTAGGATTATCTGTTAGATTTAGGTGTAAAACAGTGCAACCTTTTTCAGATAATTACAAACGTTTGCAGCTCATGACCATCCTCAGAATTTTGATTTTATTTTTATGTATTTTTTATTTTACTCTTATTTTGTAAGAATAGCCAGCATGCAATGTGCAGTTTTAAGGCTTTATAAACATTTCTTTGTGTGTGTCTGAGACAGGATGTGGCATCTGTGAGGGTTCAACTAGTTCTTCCAAATCTTTCTAACTTCAGTGGCATGTTTGACATGGAGTGACTGCACCACAAGTTTTAGAATTTTCTTTTTGTTTGCAAAAAAAAAAGTAAAAAAAAAAAAAAATCATAAAATTCCTGCAGTGTCTTTTGTTCTGTTGCGGATATGCCGTTGATGGGGGAGTTCCAGTATGCTTTTGTTAGGGTTGATGTTCCTGAGACCCTTGAGCTTCCTCTCCTGTCAGGAAGCTGATCACAGTCTCCCCATTTCCTTCAGTGTGGTCATCCAACTCCATGGGAAGTTCAAACAATGGCATTCCACCACTGCTGGCTGCAAATAGCCATTGTTTGTTGGTAGCAAGGCTTAACACTATTTGTTGTGGGTGTGCTGTTGCTAGTTAAATGAACTCAGAGATGCATACTGCTGGGCGCTACTTTCAAGGTGTGGCTTTTCTATAGAGAAATATTTGAATATGTTGCGATGTGCTGAGTGTTGTGCTAAAATTTATTGCAATATGTTGCCTGTTTTCTTTAAAGATATTTTTGGGGCATTTTTGCCTTTATAGATAGGACGGTTGAGTGTGTGTGTGTGTGTGTGTGTGTGTGTGTGTGTGTGTGTGTGTGTGTGTATCAAAGGGCCACAGGTTGGAGTTGAACCCGGGCCGCTGCGGCAACAGCCTTGTACATGGGGTGCCTGCTTTATCCGCTAAGCCACCGATGCCCCATGTTACCTTTTTTCAACTGTAAATTATGTCCCCAAGGGAAACTTTGTCAGCGATACTGAGCTGTATTAATTTTTTCCACCACCCCAATGACCAATCCACATTACTTTCTTTGGTCATCATCAAACTCTTCTGTAAGTTGCAGTCATCCAGTCACAGCGGGCCTGTTTTTAGACTCTTTGTTCACTAAAGGCATGTGAAAAAAACTTTTCTTCACAAATTCAAATTAATGTGGAGTGAGTAATTAATATACAGATGGTCATTTGAGGGGTAAAATAGTTCTTAAACATATTTACAATAAAAATTATCACAATAAATTCCAAGCAGTGAAGTTTATAGATTTAAAATTTGGGGAAAGAGGAACACTATTTTCAAAATGGCATTTTCTTGTCATCAAATCCTATTTGAGATACTATGTATCAGGAGAGTTGGATAGGTGCATCTGCATTACACTTATGGGCTTAGCGCGCTCACAATATTTCTGTCATCATAAAATGATCATATTGTCTTTTCTTAAAGGCAACTTTATATATTTCAGTTGCTTTTTCAGCTTTTCTGAATGTGATTAAACACAAATACAACATGCATTTTGTTGTTCTGTTACACTTGGATGCTTTTTACAGTCTCAACAAAATCTCTGTGTCATACTCAGGATTCAGAATTCATGCACAGGAGACACTGCCCCGTATCACCCACCACCCCTCTGATGTAGTGGTGAAAGCTGGGAATCCTGCCTCACTCTCCTGCCGGGCAGATGGCAACCCAAAGCCGACCATCGAGTGGCTGCGAAACGGGCAGCCTCTGGAAATGGCAAAGGGAGACGCACATTTGCAGCCCTTGGCTTTGATAGAGGGGAGCCTCTTCTTCCTGAGCGTGGGAGAGGGCAGGCGAGGTCAGTCGCACGAGGGCATCTACACCTGTGTGGCTAGGAACAGTGCAGGCAAGGCCGCCAGTCGTAATGCATCGCTGTACATCGCAGGTAAGACTAGAGTGTATTTTACCATTAAAGACTTGAAATGACCATTCAGCAAAGTCATCTCTAATTAATGTTGTCATTTAATTCTTAGACAACTTGTTCATAAGTTATAAACAGCAACACCAGCTTGCTCTGAGCATCATGAATATTACATCATATCAATCATACAAAATAAAGCTTTCAACACACTAACCTAGAAATGTCCATCCAGAATGTTCCGGTTGAAGATCTTTCCAGTGAGCTGCTGTTCAGGTTTATTTATCAGTCTCTTCCACAGTTAATCATCTCACATTTATGTCTGATATTTAGAAGTTCCCATCCCATATCACCACTGATGGCACAAACTGGTGTCATCTTATCAACTCCCAAATACAACTGACTTGCTTTCTAATGAACAGTATTAAGATTCACATGTTCACTGAACCAACAAATGCCAGATGTGTTATCTGAAACAGGACACAAGTGTGGAATTCCACATCCTGACACAGGTGGACTTAACATTCCAGTTGCCTGAAGTAAATGTTGTCATTTCACGTTTTTGCAAACCGCAAATACATTACATTTGCAAGTTTCAAATGTATCATAATAATGTTGAAGGGGGGAGGTGAAGGGAATAGTGGATGGCGTGTCACCAAGGCGAGACACCTGCCAAGCTGCAGACCACTGAGACAAAGAAAGAACAAAACCAGTTGTGATTTAGTGAGTCATTGTTGTGTTTCAAGCAGATTTTTAGGCAACAAATGTAGGTGACTTGTAGCAACCACTGGCTTTGTTTCCTGCTGGCATAGTGCCACGAAAAGTGGTTTCTTTTAAGTGAGACATAGCTGCTTCTCCAGCTGGGATTCATTCATTCATTCATTCATCTTCTAACCGCTTCATCCTCTTGGGGGTCGCGGGGGGGCTGGAGCCTATCCCAGCTACATCGGGCGAGAGGCAGGGTACACCCTGGACAGGTTGCCAGACTATCGCAGGGCTGACACATGGAGACAAACAACCATTCACGCTCACATTCACACCTACGGACAATTTAGAGTCTCCAATTAACCTAGTCCCCAATCTGCATGTCTTTGGACTGTGGGAGGAAGCCGGAGTGCCCGGAGAGAACCCACGCTGACACGGGGAGAACATGCAAACTCCACACAGAAGGGCTCCCACGCCCGGGATCGAACCGGCAACCCTCTTGCTGTGAGGCGAGAGTGCTAACCACCACACCACCGTGCCGCCCCCAGCTGGGATTGTGCCCCCAAAACTGGGTATTTTATGACAGAACATATTTTCTTAACAAATTACCATTGCTAATGAAGCAAATATTACGTCAGTTGGCCAAAGGGGGGCGCTATGGCAACCGACTGAAATTGCAAACTTTGAATGGACATATCTCGTGCCTTGTATGTCATAGAGACATGAAACTTTGCACAGAGATGCCTCTCATCATGAGGAACAAATTTGCCTCAAGCACCTATAACTTAAAATCACTTAAAATCGATCTCTTCCTAGGAGGTTTGACCGATCTGCATGACACTCGGTGAACATAATCTAGAGACCAATATCTAAAATTCCCTCTTGGCAAAAGTTGGAAAACTTACTTTGGTTTGGTTGGGAACTGGAGGGTCGCCTGTTCAAGTCCCCATCCGTACCAAAAATAAGGAGTGTGGACTGGTAGCTGGAGAGGTGCCAGTTCACCTCCTGCCGAGGTACCCTTGAGCAAGGCACCGAACCCCCCACCCGCTCAGAGCGCCTGTCATGGGCAGCCCCACTCTGACATCTCTCCACTTAGTGCATGTATAGCATGTATAGGTCCTGTTTGTGCGTGTTCGGACCTGTGTGTAATTGACAACAGAGTGAAAGAATTGAATTTCCCCTCGGGGATTAATAAAGTATATACACATATGTATGTATATATATATATATATATATATATATATATAAAAATAATAATAAATCTGAGCTTCTATAAGGCAATGAATATTGCTGAGGGCGTGGCTCATCACATAAAGGTGTTTAACATCTCAAGGGTTTCACCGATCACCATGCAACTTTGCAGGCATATGACCACACATAATCTGAGGGGACCCCTCCATTATTGACCCCATCAAACAAAATGGGGGCGCTAGAGAGCTAATTTCTTATCTAGGCCTAACTGCTGTATCGATTTTTACTAAACTTGGTAGATATGTAGAACAGGACGCCTCAAGGTGACTGGAGAAATTGAATGTTGTTGTTTTTTTAATTTTTGGTATGACTAAGTCATGGTATGGTATGCTGTACATAATCACGAAACTGTCAGTGTGTCATTCTGTCAGTCAGTCATTCTGTCTGTCCCACGTTTTTCTACTCACTGACGTGGTCAATCTATGTGAAACTGCACATAGGCATTGAGGACTGGCATAGGTAGAAGGTGACAAAGCTAACAAATGGGTATGGACTAGTATTAAATAAACCACAAATACCCTCCTTAAAAGTCAATGCTAAATTGCATACATATGCAGTTGTGTATTGATCTGCACATGACAGAACTATTGAAGCAAGAGCAAGGTTCTGTTAGTCTTTTATCCTGGTGTACCACTAGTCTCCACTATCAGCCACAACATTGAGACAATATTCTTAAGGGCTGTACCTAGGGATTCCCAAACATTCATTTATTTGTTGCGGCTCGCTAAGATCAAAACATCTACTGCCATGAATATATTTTCTATTATTGCAGCTGGACCGTTAATTAGACGTGCTGTTAAAATATAAATTCTGTTTGAATTATTTATAGCACTACTCTGTTGGAGGATAAAGTGCACTCTGGGCACAAATGGAGCAGCAGAATAGAAAGGGACACAAAGAAAAGAAAAGAAAAATAAAGTCTTTTAGTATCGAATGTCATGTACATACTAATACCCCCTGCCCCCGCCACCTCCATTCACGTAATATAGTAAACAAGCTAACTGTGCTAATGACAGATTAGAAATGTATGACAACATTTTTTGGTGACATTAGATATCAAACAAAAGCCAGAGGCTGTGATGTATTAAGCTGCTGTGAGTTTCAAGCGGCAGCCCTTATTTTTCATGCTCACACTTGCACACATGCTACTAAAAATGTATCATCTGCATAGAGTAGTATACTGACATCAATGATCAAATTATTACAAAAATTGAAGATTAGAAGTTGAATTTGAAGCGATACATCTTTAATATAAATAGCAAACTGTATTGCTAAAGATGCACTTTCTTTCTGCACAATAAATGGTTTAGGAAACCACTGCATTCTAAACTCACCAACTGGAGGTGCTCAATAAAGAGATTTAATAGCAGTATAAAATGTATTTTACTATTTTACCTGAACCAAACCTGAAGTTAATAATCTGTATTAAAGAAGGCCAAAAAACACAGTCTAAAAATTCATTTTTCCCCTTAATTCTTGCTTTTATAATTGAGGTAACTGTATAAACTCTATATGGTCAATACAGTTTCTGTCTTTTCTAAACCAACAAGCTCATTGTTACCAGAATATGTGAGCAAGTAGCAAGGAAACAAATAAAGTCTGTGTTTTTTATGCAGGTCAAGACAACTGCATTTATTTTCCCCAAGTCTTACACACACAGGAAAGTTCAATCTCTAATCTGTTTCACAGGGATGGGAAGATGAAGGCATAGCCAACACACACAAGTGCACACACAGAAGGCAGATAAAGATGTATGTTGTGACAGAAGGGGGACAGAGGTCCAGTGTCAATGTTTGCCCGACAGGGGGGTCAAATAGTGGTGCTAATTGACTTAAGACCCTCACTGTTTACTTCTTTCTATCCCAGAGAGGTGGCTGACACGCAGCAGCTGCTTGTCTTGGAGTCTTTACAGGACACTGAAAACTGCAGTGGACAAAAGGCAGCAAGGCAAAGGACCTAACCAAATGAGGTTTGGTTGAGTCCTTTTACTATGGCAGAGACAGAGACTGTAACAGTGTCAAAGAGTTTCTGTCACTGTCATTCATTTTTTGAGTCTTTCCATGATATCTGATATCTAATTATTGGAAAGAAGCATTTCCCCCTGATCATTCGTATGCTCACATTTTTAAAATCTACCTCAGAGTGAGTTTACTGTAAGTGGGTGTAGTGTTTGCTGTTATTACCCGATAATACCTTTTGTAGACAAAAAACTATTCAGTCTGGTTTTGTCACTTAAATGATTGCTGAAAGGCTGCTTTATTGCCTGCCTTTGTAGCTGCTAATGAGTAAAGCCACTAAATCACAGTGATGTTTGGTTAGGCATGGGACAAGTGACCCTGCTGCTGGCGTGTCTACTGGCATATTGTCAGTAATGTGTGCATTACAAACTTCAAAAGTACAAATTGGCAGTTTTACTTTAGTCTACTCATTGATTAGACATTGAAGGACATTGACAGTCAGTGTTTTTGGATGATTTTTATGGGGTTTGAGCAGTGGAAACATGGTATGTTGGATAAAAAGACACAGCAGCAACTGTCCACTATGACCTCACACACAATGCTCAAACTGTTCTCAAATTTAACACTAATGTAACTCCTGTGTTTTGCAGACATTTTGCAAACACTTTGTTTATACTTCTTACAACAGCACAACAGTAAGACAAATATTTAAGTATACCTAAAATATAGTGGTCCAAAAGTCATGTAATGAGTTACATGACCAGAACATATGGCTCTTTGTTGCAGGAGATAGTTTGCATCTTGGACAACTGTCGTCAGAGATAGAGAACAATTTTGACAGTTAAGTGAAATAGAATGGTGAAAGAGCTTGAGCTGTAGCATGCAGTGGCAGATGCAAATGGATGAGCAATAAATGCGAATAATACTGAGATCCCAGATGTTGTCGAGGATAGTCACCATAAGATCTTGTTCCCAGGCATATTTTGTCCTGGTCAGTGACGGAGGATTTATGCACTGGATTAGATGGTATACTCTCGAAATCTGTCCTTTAAGGTTTGACTCAGACCGTAGATATTCCTCCCGGGGGCAGTTTGGTGGGAGGAGGCGTAATGTTGTATACTGTTTCATGGGAAAACTAAGAGCCTATAAATATCTGAAAAAATGAGATCTAGGAATTTCAAAGTTTTTAATTAAAAATTCTGTGCCATAATTTGAATGCTAGGTCCATCAGGGCCGGAGTAAAAAAAGGGTGTGAAGTGATGGGAGCGAGACTGAGTGCTTGTTGAAAACCAAAATGGCGCAGACATTGGAACCAAATTTTGAGTGTGTCCTGAACCACAGGATTTTTGAGATAGCTTTTTCCCTTTCACAGGTAAGAGGGAGCACATAAACGATATGGGTGAGGCAGGCAAACTTGAATTTATTTACTATGGTGGACCAGACAGGGCCTGTACCATATATTAAATGTAGAAAGCCAGACAGACGGCTTAGTGATGTTTGCCAGCCAATAATAGTGTAAAAAAATTCAGTAGGGCTGCGCCCCCAGCCAATTTAGAGCTTTGTAGATATGTCTCATGAATCTGTGCGTTTTTTCTGCTCCAGATAAATGTGGATATTACTTAATCCAGCTTTTATAACAATGTTTGGACAGAAAGACAAAGATCACTCAAAAAAGGTACAGAAGTCTGGGTAAAATTATTACTTTAATTGTGTTTACATGGCCTGCAACGGAAATGGTTTAAGTTCACCAACGTGTAAGATCTAATTTGGTCCTGTCAATTAAGGGACAGATATATTTCAACAGCACCTTAAAGCCGCTACAAGGAACTTTTAACTGATATGCAAAAGTCTCTCGTTTCTGCTGATGTCTGTGTGTGACCTACAACAGCAAATGAGACCATCGGTGTGAAGATAAGCTATTTCTATATAGTGTATATCCATACCTTTAGGAAACTGTCTCTGGGTCCGCCCCAGGTCACTTCCAGGATGAAGCGATTTACGGCACTCAGACGGCACACGTCATCTTACCCAGCTGCTTACATTTATAGTGACTCTTATAAATAGTCGCTATTCCTCCTCCTCGACCCGACGTCCACGGGGAGCAATCATCGGGTAAAAGTTCTGTGAAAGCACTGGACTCACCAACAGTCAGCCACGTCTCAGTCACACAGAGAAAACCCAATCCTCGGGAAGTCAGGAAATCCTTCAGGATAAACGTTTTGTTGGCTAGCGATCTAGCATTTACCAGCCCAATCCTGGCAGGAGCCGGCGGGCCCACGGCGTTAGGTGTCCAGGGAGCCACACACAGAGGCCACAGGTTGTGCAGATTCACCCCGCGCCAGCGGGGTCGAGGAGAGCAGGGGCCGCGGGGCTGGAACACCTCATGACGGCCGACGACAGGTACCAGCCAGGCGTCGACAGGGTCCAGCGAGTGCTGAGAAATAAAGAGGCGAGGCACCGCTCCATACTCAGTCCAAGAAGCCGTGGAAGTGCTCGCCAAACAGGGTTTCATCCTTACCAGCTGACCACTGCGTTTACCCCGGCGGCGGTGGCGCTTACGCCGGAGAGGTGGAGCTGGGGCGTGGCAGAGGTGAGCTAGGATCCCCGATAGGAGCGGGAGCAAAGTTTTCCCATCTTGTTGTTTGATTCATCCCCAAAACAAACACATGCGCGAGTCAGGTAAGCGTCTTTACGACAGTACTCGCTAGAGCTCATGGGAAATGTAGGCTTCATTCCGGCAAAACACTACCGCTTTTGTCCACAGGGTCGCCAAAATCAACTCAAAATGAAAGTTCCTTGTAGGGGCTTTAAAAGTGTGTGTAATTTGCACCCCTAGATATGTGAAAGATATTAGCTCTACTTTAAATTGGAAATGTGAATAGTTGACATTCATGGCTAACTGATTGAGAAGATTTAGCTTTTTGTTAAATTTAGTTTATATCTGGAAAAAAAAGCCAAATGACTAAAAATTATCGTTTTGCAGACATCTGCTTGACTTCCTCACTGAAGTCTCACCGGCTGCACTGCTGTATGTGTAAAAATAAAAATAATAATAATTGCTAAATCATTATGAGCTTACCAAAACCCAAAACATAGGAAAATAGTGAAGTGACACTACTAGTTTGTAATCTAATTTGAAAATTCCCCTGACAGCTCAAAGTACAGAATCATCTGTTGTAAATGGACTGTGGATGGGAATGTAATCCTTCTTGCAGTGAGTTCTTACATGTTTGTGTGCACTAACGCTGACTCTGTTGTTGCAGTGTTGAAGGAGGAGTTCAGTGTGCAGCCCAGTGATGTGGAGGTGGCAGAGGGGGAGGTGGCTGTCTTAAACTGTGAACCCCCAGTAGGACACCCTGAGCCTAATGTCATGTGGAAGAAGGATGGCCTGCCTATCAACAGCACGGATCACCGCTACACTGTAAGCCCTCTACCTTAATCATGAATGGAATGACAGTTTAACATGCTGATCTCTTGTCTGACTAAGCGCCTGAGCCACTTTTAAGTAAGACATCAATGTTACCAGATCCAGGAGACCCAGGAGAAAAACAGCTGGGTTTTCCATGAGTGCTAGCCACTTGGCAGATAGCCGAACATTAAAACACTTCCAGCCAACTACTTTCTTATTGTTTCAAGTCTCATCACCATCACCTTTTTAGATCCTGGTCTTAAACTGTTTATTGTTTTCATTTTTCATTCATCCACACTGATCCACACCGCTCCACTTCCACCAGGGCGCCAACAGAAAAAATATCCCCCAAAGGTTGCTGTGTGTTGTCATGTCATTATACACTACATTATAGAAGGGTGCTGATCGGCGCATCTGGGATGGGTGTTATCATGTTCAGTGTTTCCATATACCCTCAACATCTACAATGTCCTGAGGCTGCTTGAAAGTAGTGGGTATAAGGAACTGTCCTCCAGTGTGTTTAACCTCACCCTGATGATATCACATCTGGGTGATGTTATTATATGTTGGATGTGTTTCCATTCACATCTCCTACAACTGCAGAGCAATGCTAGCACACAGTCCTGTTCTTATGCATAAGTCTCTCTCCGGTTCATGTTGTAGCTGACCAGCACACCAGGAACTGGCAGGTGGGTCTTCCAGCTCCATAGTATTAATTTGGGCTTGTCATATTAACTGACTCACACGCCATTCCATTTTTTGTGCTAACCACAATTTGTTTATTGTGTTTCATATCACAGGCCGACAAATATTTATCCATACCTCATAATTATCAGACTTTGATCCTCTGCCTGACCCTCCCTGTGTCCAAGGCTATACATTTATTTTAAAAGGTTTCACATCATCACGGTATTATTAATATAAGCAGGGAATTGTAATGCAAGGTAGTAACCACTGTATGTGAGTGCATGAATGGGTCAGACCTGTGCAGCACTGGATTTGAAATGAACTGTAATAAACTGGAGCTTCTGTGCTTTGATTACCTGCTGTGAAACAACATGACCCTCATCCATTTAAAATCAACATTAGTTCCTCTGAGCTCATTTTGGTCAAAGGAATGCAAAAGTAGTTTAATTAGTAACTTATTACTCTTCACAGAGAGTAATATTGTAAAGTAACTAATTACTTTCAAATGATGGTAGCTAGTAATGTGTAATATATTACATTTTGAGAGTAACCTGCCCAACACTGCAAGTTACAACACTCCAAGGTTTGATACAATTAATTGACAAAACAGGCCCTCTAACCATGAATGCATGGGATTCAGCAGTGCAAACTATGCTGGAAAATCATCTTGCAGGATTTGGAAATGCATTCGGAATGATCCATGCACTGCGTCTTTAATTTACCTAATTTCTGAAAATCTCAAGGAAAGAAAACATCCCTCATTATATTGCCAATTACAGTATGTAAGGGATTTGTTGGCTTCCACAGTTTTAACACCCATGTTCATATTATCGTCTCCACACACTGTGTTTGCTGCACTGCAGTCAAGTTGTCGCTGAATTATTACCTCTTATTCACACAGGGATTTGTCTTTTTGTTTGTCACGCTTGCTGTACAGGGCTCCGTTTATTTTTGAAGGAATATTCAGCAAGATGCCTTGGACCCAGTATGTGAGCAACTTAAACCACCCAGCTTATGCGCTGTTGGATTTTATAAATCAGGCAGAAGAATTCTCTGTAAATTATGAAATAGTTAAGCAATTTTATTATTCTCTATGAGGGCGGCTCACCACTGCTTTGGTGGCGAGGATCCCTTACGCTCACAAGGGTCTTTTCTAAAGGCTTCAATGGCGGATTGCATTTTTAAAGTCCATCAGTATTGCTGGAAAAAAAACCAAACAGGAACAAATCTTCTTTCTTCATATTAGTACATTCCAACACAGTGCTCCCCCCATGTATGAGGTGCAAATATTGTACACGCACTGTGTCTCTTTTTGTCAGTGCCATGTCATGTCTGAATGAAGCTGTAAGGAACATTTATATGAAGCCAACTATGTTACATATTCTGTGTCTGGAAAGGGCTAAAATGATGACCTATACTATCAAAAGAGCCCAAAAAAACTTTCTGAAGCCACAAAACATATTTGAGCCTTAAAATGAAAGTCACACCGCTTATAAGGCAATAGCCAAAAACTAAATTAGCAACACTGACAATCGGTCTAAACAAGCATTCATTTATATGCTTTACCACAAGGAGGTTCCTCTGCAGTGAGCTATTCATGATTATTGGTACTTAAACTTTTCAGCATTAGTGGTCAAAGCAAACGAATGTGTCCACACATCTCTAGGTGGTTGTAGATGTATGACGCACATTTTAGTGGACAAAATGTAAAACATTTATTATTTGGTGTATGGGCTACACATATTTTTAAAATGAGAAAGACCTACAAAAATGATTAAAAATAACTGTTATTCATTTCCATTTATTTTTTGTCAAAGCTGCAGGGAGCCACTGAAGAGGGGCTGAAGCAGTAATACTCAATCTGTGGTCCATGGGCCTAATCTGGACCGCAAAAGAGTGCAGCGTGGCCCACCCACCATTTTCTAATTCACAGTTAAAATATATTGATTCATACTTGGATTATTGTTCTTTGACCTTTGAAAGTAGATAAGATGCCACAGTGCAGAAAAAAACATCAAAATAGACCTTTTTTACTAAAATAAAAAACATTTGCCGGGGAGGCGAAGCCCCTGACGTCCTCAGATCCTAGAAACACCCCTGCGTATACCTGACCTGCGTGGGGCTGCGTGACTGGATTTGTTTTTTGGCAAAGATAAGTGAGAACACTAAATGTCGTAAGGTTGAAAACAGGCAATTCATTTATTACATACTAATAAATATTATTAATGTTTGTTCATGGCCTTCTGTCACATTGCAAAAGTGGCCCCCAGGCAAAGCAAGTTCAGTATACCTGCGCTAAAGAGTTGCATGCAGCTCCAGGGCTGCAGGTTGCCTACCCCTGTGTTGGGGTATGATGAATTCAGTCAGAAAATTAATTTGTGTTGTAGTTTGAAACTACTTCTGTTTTTATTAAAATTAATATACTGTATATGACATTATAAATATGACATTATAAATTATTTTCTCTTCTGACAAAGTGTCCCCAATTTAGTGGCTTCTGAAACTAATGAAGACAAAAAAAATTAGCAGCATATCATGGCACAGGGGATAACCAATTTGACCTGTGGTTGTGATTCTTCAAAATCTGTCACAGTACCTCCTCAGAAGTCTTATCTTATGCTGAGTGCTTAAAGCTACACACATCCCATTTAAAGTGTGTGTTTTTGATATGCTGTGCATCCTGTGTGTCCTCTCCCTTATGTCTGCATTGTGCTTGTACTGTAGGAGCTGAGTGGGAAGCTTATCATCGCTCCTGCAGAGAAGAACTACTCTGGTGCTTATGTGTGTGTGGCCAGCAACACTGTGGGAGTGAGAGAGAGCAGGGCGGCTCGGCTCACTGTGCTGGGTGAGACAACATTCCCATCATTACTTTTTACTGCTTTAACACTATCAGCTTTAAATTTAGCCCCATGTTTTGAATGCAAACAAAACAACACCCAGGTAACACACAGTGTGATACAGTACAGCTCTGAGTTCTTCTTCTCTTCTACTGCAGCTAAGCCTGTGTTGGTGCTGAAGCCAGAAAACGTGTCTGTGAGACTGGGAGAGTCTGCTCAGTTTTTCTGCCGCGCTAAAGGTGACCCCCCGCCTGTTGTGGTCTGGAGCAGAGAGCAGGGGCCACTGCCCAACGGCAGGTACTTTATTATGACAAGACACAGAAATACACACTGCATCCATAGAGTGAACACACGAACACTATTCATTAATGAAATATATATTTATTTGTGTTCAGATTACTGTTACATGCAGGAAACAGGAAATATTTGTTAGACAGTGCTATCAAACTTTGTCTCCTTTTGCTGTAAAACAGTTTGGTTCTTCACACATCTAAGGTATTTTACTTTAGCTTGACACTAAGCTGCCTATGTGTTTCCTCGAGCCTGTTCAGACCTGGCGTTAACATGTATCTTGAGTGATTGGATCACAAGGGGACAGCTCTATGTCTGTCTATTCACACTTGGCATTAGATTGAATCTCCCCAAGCATCTGGAGTGACCATTTGTGATCAGATCTCTCTACCCCACTCTGTATGCTAATAAACAAGTATGTCACTTCCACTTGCAAAGACCAAATGTGTTGTTTTTAACCAGCGGGACATTTGTCTGGAAATATGCACATTTAAAATGGCTAAAATCTTATTTAACCGTAGAGCTGAGGGCAGTGCATCAATTCGCTTAGCCCCTCCTTGCCCCACTTTCTCTCTCTGTTTATCATGAGACAACCTCACTCATGGTCCCTCTGCCTTCTTGCCATTATGAGACTACTGCTGCAGGAGTGTGAGCTTCCCACTGGTGACAGTTGGTGAGAGTCCACTGGCACACACACATTGGCTGCACTAACTGTTAGCATCACATGTGTCATTACTAAACTGTTATTAACAAGTTTAGAGACATATTGGAGCCGTTTAGGGGTCACTATGAGTTTGTTGGGACCATTTAACAGCTGCTGCTGCTGCTGTGTTAGCTCTTGCTACCTGGGAACATGTTGAACTGACCGTTCATCGGGAGGAAAGTGGCTCCAGAGACAGTTCTTCAGTGTTGAGTCTAACCTGTGTAACAGCAGCAACAGAAAGTTAATATCTGACTGTGAGTTGAATAAGTAAGGACGTCAACTGAGTCGGCAGTCCTTCAATGTGGCCGAGAACTCATTAGTGCGCACACTGCTGAAGGATGTTGCCATGCGGCCCAGTCCAACCCAAATGTGGTCTAAACAACTGGATTTCAAGACACAGTGGGTGCATTTACACTTGTACTTAGAGCTGTCCACTTGTCCAGGGTGCATGAAAATTCCAGCTCCATAAATACCAGGGCCTTTCTCTCCTGACATAACTAAAAATACCTCCTAAATCTAAATTTCAGTTATTGTAAAAGAAATCAGAGAGACAGTGAATGTTAAAACTAACTGCTTTATATGTGCGTATAGGTATCTTGTAAACCCCGACCAGACTCTTCAGATCCACTATGTGTCAGCCCAGGATGCTGGGATGTACACCTGCACTGCTGTTAATGATGCAGGTGTGGTCACTGCCAGCGCACAGCTACTAGTTGACGGTAAGATGATGTCTGAAAAAGAGGGGGTTCCCAAAATGTATTGTTTTATTGCTGGTCAGCCCATCAATTGTTGAACTTGATTTTTCTCCACAGCCCTCCAGTCCATAAGATAAACTCAGACAGGAGACTCTGATCTGTCTGTTTGCAGGTTCACCTGCCTCTTCATAAATCATGCAAATTTTGGTTGAGGTGTGATTACTATATTTTTCCGTCGCACTAATAAGCCTTGATATGAGTTATGTTTGTGTACTTAAATTCAAACTCAGTATTTTGTTGTTTGGGTCATGACAGGAAGTGATAATGAAAAATGCAGCACAGTCTGCAACAATAGCCTGTGAAGTTGTATGATTATTGTTCAGTTATTTTTGCAGAATCACAGTGTTTCCTTGCAGTCCCGTAGCAAATCAGGGGCCAGATATCAGTTTACGGCCCACAGGTTTGGAACCCCTGTACACACTGCCAATCATACATGTACAGTATGTCACCACATTTTTGGATTTGCACAAAATGGAACTAGTTTTCTTGCCAGTTTGAGCGCTCAAATTAGACCTAGAACGAAGGTGATTTTGAGATTTGATAGTAAAGCCGATGGCTCTGGACTGAGAGATCGTTGGTTCAGATGGCAATTCAATCATAAAAGCAGCCACAAATGAACAGTGAACTCTCCGTGGTTAATAAGGGGTTAAGAGTAAAAGCACACATATACCATTCGTGAGGTTGGATTCAGGATAATGTTGGCCAGTCTAACACATACACACATTGTCAGGAGGAGCTGTACACTGTGCCCGGGGGACCTTCTAACAAGCTGCCCAAATCATCTTAACTGGTTCATTCAGTGTGAAAGAGCAGTAGCTTGATAACACATCCTTTTGAGATTTCAGTTCTGAGGTAGGAGCTGTTTATACCAGTAATCTGATAATCATTTTTGCAAAATGGAGCCTTATAAACTAATTTAGTTTTAGTAAGAGTGACTGAAAGCTGTGACTTCCACATTGCCTGCATTACAACATTATAACATTTAATCTACATGACATACTTCAGCGGGTATGTGGACATTACAACTGTTCCGTATACCAGTGGCTAAACACCATCACACCAGGCCCGCGTACAAACTGCAGCAGTGGGCCTTTTGTCCAAACCAACTATGACTTCCTTTTCTATAGACAGGAACCTTGCAGCTTGTGCATACAAATGATTTTTAATTATAATTATACAAATTTATTACTCAGTTTAGCTTTTCAAGGATCACAAACATCTCGATCAAAACCTTTTTGTGCAGTATAGGTCAAAAACCCTGCCCCCTTCTTGTTAGCAGATGGGACATGGGCCAAACTAAAAAATCAAAGCACATGTCAAAGATGGTTTCTTTTATTTTAGGTAGTTCTTATTATGCTGATGTTTGTTCAAGTGTTTATTCAAGTGTTTATTTTTCTGATAAGTTTGGTTAAAAGAATTTATTTCATGCCAGAAAAAATTGATTTTTTAAAGATATTTTTATGGGCACTTTTTGCCTTTAATTGATAGGACAGTGAAGTGTGAAGGGGGGAGAGAGAGAGGGAGAGACATGCAGCAAAGGGCCAGGCTGGAGTCGAACCCGGGCCGCTGCGGCAACAGCCTTGTACATGGGGCGCCTGCTCTACCACTAAGCCACCGACGCCCCAGAAAAAATGGATTTGACATCATGATTGACAGCTGTGTGTGCCAGTTGAGTGCTCATGATCAATGGCAGTGTGTGTGATAAGTCAATCGGTGGAAACTGGATACCTTGAGATCGCTACTGCACAGATTCTGGCTCTAAATTATATTATCGCTGCACGAAGGCAGCGGCCATATCCGGGATATTTTAGCTTCATTTTTGTGCAGTCATATATAAATATGTTGTTGCTTTTTATGACTCTTGTGCTGTATTTTTTAAAATTAATCATGATATATCAATAAATGTGTGTTTCCAGAGGCTACCAGCACTAAACAGAGAGACCTCCACAAAGAGCTGTCAGCCCTGCGAGTTGCTCTGGAAAATGTCACCATCATGGCCCCTGGCTCTGACAAATCACAAGTACAGTGGAAGGTATGGGGCAAGGCAAGCTAACCCAGAGCGTTTCAGAGAAAGCATGAATATTTCAAGTGTGTGATCCATGTTGTGTTTTCTCTCTGACCAGCTCCAGTCCCTCCCAGCTCAGCCTCATTACCTCGATGGCTTTGAGGTTCTCTACCGCTCTCTGCTGCCTGCCAGCTCAGACTGGGCAGCAAAGAAGGTGACACTGCCCAGCTTCCAGACTCAGGTGGGCCCCTTAAAGAGAGGCTACAAGTATGAGTTCAAAGTTCGGCCCTATGGCAGCAATTTGTATGGGAGGGAGAGCAACACCCGGCACCTCAGAGTCCCTGAGACAGGTGCGAAATGATTTGATAAAGAATCTTTGTGTCCTTTCTTCTGCTTTTTAATATTTAACAGTATATAAAACAGTAAACTTCCCCCTCTGTATGCAGTGCCCAGTGCCTCTCCTCTGGCTGTGTCCATAACAGTGAGCCACGAGCAGAACAACACTATCCATTTGAGCTGGGAGCCTCCTCCTCATGAAACCCACAATGGCATCATACAGGGCTACCAGGTAATCACTGGAGAACAGGGCCTGACACTCAGATGTAGTATGGCCAGAGTGGACATGAATGGAGGTTCTTAGAAATACATCTACAAAACATATTCCTGACAGTTTATCCCAATATGTTACCTTTGGTACCTTTGCCTCCCCAGGTATGGTGTGTGGATTCTGAGGAGCAGCTGTACCAGAACTGGACAGTGGATAGTGGCAAACACAAGCTTGATATCTCTACTCTCAGACCAGGGAAACAATACTGGATCACCATAGCAGCTGTCAATGGAGCTGGAGTCGGAATAATGAGTGACCCTCATGGATTTGTCATCAGTGAGCAAAGACAAAATTTAGCTGTTCATTTCCATATCAGAAGAGTGCATAGATGAAATGCAGTCTGAGTCTTCAGTGTGTGATCAAAGTTATCATGACTTCACATCTGATTCATCTGCTTTCTGTTTCCCTCTCAGATCCACAAAAAGGTAGTTCCTCTGAGTCAGACAGCCAGAGACAGGATCTGTCTCAGGTCTTGGCACTGCTTCAGGACCCTGTGGTGATCGGCAGCATTGGTGCCCTCCTGTGGTGCATTCTGATGGTTGCAGCTGTTTGCCTCTTCAGACGCCACAGCAGGACAGGCCACCTGATACCAGGATGTGGCAGGGGTAAAGGTGTGTGTGCAGACAGACAGCTTCAGTGTCCACCATGTTAAAAGGTGCTCAGTATCAAAAGGTCAGAAATAATCTCAGTTACAGCTGCAGGACTTTGATTAAAGCTGTAGTTGGTCACTTTTATGAGGATAACTTTTTGTAACTTAACTTTTGTCATATTTGCTGAAGCTGTCACTATAACCACACAGTAGTACAGTGACAGATGCTCTGTGGAAAAAAAATCCTCCTTCTCCCTGTAGTGCTTCTAATGGCAATCAGTCTAAGCTGAGGAGTTCCTTGAGCTGAGGAACGCAGCTGTCAATCATGTCGGTCACTGCTTGTGGACTGTGGTCAAACTGTCAAACTAGGCTCTAAAATTAGAAAGTTTGTTCACCCAGCCTGCTCCTCGGCTCTGATTGGTTGTTTTATTTACATGCAGTAATGCCATTATAAGCACTACAAAGATGCAGAGAATATGATATTTTTCATGGATTATCTGTCTCATATACTGCAGTTTCATCAAATATGATCAAAAGTTATATATATGAAAGCTACCAACTGCAGCTTTAGAGGTATAATATGCAGGGTTTTCCTAAAAAAACAACAACTAAAGACTCACACAGCAGTAATCCCTCATAATCATCACTAATGACCCGCTCTAAAGGGTGTATTTATCTACGGAGACTTTGCCCTCTGCCTGTATTTTCTTCTTACTTCCTGTGTTTTGGATTATTATGAATGTGTGATCCCTCAGCGCTCAGATGAGGGTGGGGCTTTATAAAAAGGTAGCAACCAGTTGCCAGACCATAAGCAGCAGGCATCCAAGAAACACAGTGGTGAAAAAAACACAAATATAGCGAGGTAAAACACCAAACGAGAGTGAATCTAGGGTGGAGTTCATTACAATCCTGCATAGAATACCTTTAGGTGCATTTCACTGATAATACTTACATACTTTTACTCAAATACATAAAGGATCTGAATACTTCCTCCATCACTGTATACAATTCTGTAGACTTGTGTTTATGTTTGTTTCTCAGGTTTGCACAGACTAGCCAGTGAAGATCTCATCATAAAACACAGGTAAGAACTTAGTGATTTGTGGTGTAGTGTAAAATGTAATCACACAAAGTCATTAGAATAAATTCAAATTACTTTGAAATATGGCTCTATGATTCTTTATGTTGGTATATACCTTCTGATCCTTCTGATACCAACCTGTGATTCACTTTAACCAATGCAAAGTACAGTTATCTTTAAAGTTTTAATTTTTTAGCTGAAACTATAAAGTTTAGTTTAGTTTCTAGCTTTTTTAAAATTCTGATTTAATAACTCTACTTCAAAGTATTTTTTTACTAGGGACAATACTAAAGTGAATTAAACTTTAAGATTCTTTTCCTGTGCTGCCTCATCTGTAGGATGGTAGCTCCAGACTCCCCTTGGATCTCTGGAGGCTGGAGACCTGCCTTCAGCCAGAAGTATCAGGATTTATGGGCCCAAGGTCAGAAACATCCAGGGATCAGGAGCACCAGTGAGTACTGACTGGCACATATGAAGAGTGTTACAATGACATATTTCTGTCTGACTTGATAGTCTATTACATGACCTTGACACATATGATAGACTTGATATAAATGCTGGTCTATCTAACTGAGGATCAGTTGGATGATTTGGTTAATTAATTTCCCTTGAGTTAAATGTTGGAATTTGTTTGAACTGTTGGGTCTCTGTAAATGAAAAGAGTATGTCTAGACAGGCTCTATATAAAAAGTGTCTGGTGATAACTTTTGTTGACTTGACTTTGGAGGCTTCTAGAGTGCCTTCACACCTAAAGTGAACTGTGATGTTTTGGCTGGGGTGAAAGCTGTCAGTCACACTCTGATGCAAACCAAACAACAAGACTGAGATAGACTGAAAAAAGGGTGTCCAACGTTTCCAACTATTTGTCGCTATTTATGAAATGTGAATCTCGACTCATAATGCTCATAACCACTTATGTCTTAAGGATCTCTTTCTGACACCAGAGAAGAAAAATAAACCCAGTAAAGTACTGCATGACTTGCGATCAGTGTCTAGAATTTGATTTCCTCACCTGGGTCAATGTGGAGCTGATAATGCAGGATGACATCATCAAAACTGTCTGTCAGTGAGTCACCTATTAGTACACATGCCATTATTCTCTTGGTTTGTTAATAAGCCAGTAAGAACATCAAATGTTCCAGAGCAAAAAGACATTTTTTTTCTCCTTGGACTGGACCAAATGAACTGTCTTAAGATGTGACAGTCACCTTAGTGTTTTGATATTTTACCTCCTGATAATATTTCTTATATTTTCTGATAAATATGCTCCAGAGTGTCTGTACATATTAATTTGTGTTTCATTAGGCCTCCCTGTGTCCTGGAAGGACCCCAGCTGTGTGGACTCAGCTGTCCCAATTGTGACTGACAGCTGCGGCGTGTATGGCACTTTTTACGTGGACCTGATGGGCAATGGCCTCAAGACCTTCAACAGTCCCGGGCGTTGCCCTAAAATGCCTCATGGTCCTCCCCATCCACATGGAGCTGAGACCATTCCAATATTCCCTCAGCCTGTTGCAAAGACCTCACCCCTCAGTAGCCGGGAGATGCTACCATGGAAACAGGCCATACGTCCCCAGCCCAGGATGGGTGTACTGAGGGAGTCATGGGAAAAAAACCACGGCAAGCAAGGTGAATATTGGTGCATAGTTAGGAGTTAGATGTTAATACCACTAGTTTATTTTCCTTACTTTCATAATCTGCGTTCTTTTCTCTGTACCTGCACATCATGTCCCTCAATTTCTGATACATCACTTACATTTCATACATTACAGCAGTAAGATACTTGAAAAAGTAGTTTCAGGGCAAATACATTCTGTTCTTAAAGAGAACAGTACCTGGAGTAATTTCAATCAGGCCTTAGAACACACCACTGCAGCACTGAAACTGCTCTTACTGAAATAATCGGTGACCTCAGATGAAATTTTGATGAAAATAAGGTCTCATTTCTTGTCCTTGTAGACCTAAGCGCAGCATTTGATACAACTGACATCTTAATCAGTTGTCTTGAAAAGTTGGTTGGTCTTACTGTATGTTAAACAGGTTCGAAACATACATCAAAGGGAGGAAATTGTATGTCAGTCTTGGAGATCATATGTCTGAGAAACATGACCTCTGTTTTGGGACCCTCTGCCTTGGTGCAGTATTGTTCTCACTGTACATGCTGCCACATCATTTCAAGCCGACTCAACTGGCCTCTCAAAAAATACCACGGAGAGACCTCAGTTTATTTAAAACTCTTCCCAGTAACAGCCGGAAGA